>NC_134171.1:36989794-37356120 GCF_964188355.1 Buteo buteo | reverse complement strand
TGCTCTTTGTGTTTTTTACAGTGAAAATTGTAAGTACTAACTTGAATTATTTAGGATATCATGTAATCTCTTTTCTGTATTTGTTTGCAGGCTTTGATTTTTTTTATATCTTTATGGCAAAATGGATTTTTAAATTCCTATTTTGTTAAGGGTTATAGTCTGCTGATCAAAATTGACACTTTATATTTCAAGAACGCATACTTTTGTAAAGTACTGTACTAAAATTAGTAGTAACTGTTATCTGTTATTGAAGGTCTAAAAACTTGCTGAATAAAAAAGATGTTAACAGAGCGTTTACAAAAAGGATTGAAAATACACGCATACTAAAAAACCAATGGAGCCATATGAAGCTAACAGTCCTCCAGATTAGGTTTCATAATGAAATTATAATATTAAACAAGGTATAAGAGTAATCAGGCTAATCAAATTCTGCTGTTATAAAATTGTGAGATATCTGAGCTGGAAACTATTAACTATAATTGCTTATTACGTATGCATAATATGAACATTTAAACAGATAAATCTTAAAAGTTGGATTATATGCATATTAGCATTTTGGAAGTGATACTTTCTAGCTAGCCTATATGACATTATTTTTGTGCAGCGGTTTCCAGTCTACTTTCACATACAGAGAGCTAAGCCAGGTGCACAGAAGGAGCATTTTCTCTGGACCTACGTTTTTGAAGTATCAGACTTGAACTCCTAAAAAGCCTTGAAGTGCCCCTGTGCAATCGCTTAGTTGTGTAGGAGGTCAGACCCGCCCCCACCCTGCAACCCCAAGTCTCTGTCAAAGCCCTGGCATGCCAGCAGTTGCCAGCCAGGCTTTAAATTCAGCTGAAAATGGGTAAAAAGCTCAATTGAAAGTTTTTAATTGAAAGTTTGACGATGCTCAAGAGGGCAGATTTTTCCAGAGAAAAAGCTGCTATTACTCATATACTTAATGTGACCAGAAGAGCAAGGCAGACCTGTGAGAAGGTCCTAAGCGTCTTGTTCAGCCCCGCTTCTTCTGAATCATCTCACTATCCCGAGTCACTCCCTGGGAGCCGTTGGAAGCTGAGCACACGCTTGAGGGGCTGTCACGACCCCGCTGCTCTCATTCAGCTTGCTCCACGACTACTGTGCGTAACTTCAGCCGGGACGTTACGGGGAAGTCCTTTGGTTGAATCGTTGGCCTGCTGCCCTGCCAGCCTCCAGCCGCTTTGTGCTCCTCAGGTTGCTGGAACTGGTAGAGGCTGCTCTGCGAGGGAGATCCCTCCAGGGCGAGACGACGGCCTTAGCTGTCTGGGCAGCACCTGCTGAGGTTGGGCTGCGCGGCTAAGGCTGCGGTCTACCTGCGCGCTGGCGCGCTGGGCACTCAGGTGATCTCTGACAGCCACGTCGTCCTTAGAGGTGGTTTAGAACAAATCGTGGTCAGCCCAGTGTCAGGCATCTGGGATCGGTCCCTCTGCCGTCCCAGCCCAGGTGTTTCTGCAGGCTCCTCTGTAACGAGGCAACTGTTCCTCCGTCTCACAGCTCCCCAGGAAGGTGCAGGTTGCATGTGCTCTCCTTTGGCCTCCTCCAACCCCTTTGGTTAAACTCTGATAACTTTCCTCCCTTAGCCGTGAACGTGAATTAATTCCAATAGCCACTGTTTCCTATCTCTTTCTGGCCTTCTCTCCTGTTGCCTTCCTCTCCTTCTAGGAGCAGTATCAGCAGGCAGAGATCTGATCCAGACTAAGACGCCTCCTCCTCCTCCCTGCAAATTCACTACCTTTCTTCCATGTCTCTTTTTTGCTCCCCAGACCCTGCCCTCCTACTATGTTTCCTTACTTTCTTACCTTGTATCTCGCTCCTTCCCATGTCTCCCATCATTTCTCAAAGGCACGTTTGGCTTCCCTGCCTTTTGCTTTCCTAGCGGTGCATTTCTTCTCAATCCCCTCTTGTATCTCTTGACAGTCCATCCAATGTTTCCCTGGGCACTTCATGCCCTGAGCTCATTTGTCTTCTCCTTCCCCTCCTCCCTCTCCTGCTCAATTCTTGTCTCCAAGGGAATGCAACAGAAATCAAAGAGAGTGACATTAGCAAGCAGAGCCCTTGCAAGTTTACTTTGCTCCAACAGTTAAATTAACAAGCTTTCCAGCCATTCTGGAAAGGTGGTGAAATCATGCAGAATGTGAAATCCTTACGATAATTTACAGACTAGAGAGAATCGCAGGTAAAAATCTATTTTCACTGTGTGCTGCAGAGTATCACCCCTTGCATGTTATGCTTTTATTAACAATGCATTCAGTGCTGTTTCCTTAAAACTCTGTGATGCAGAGTAAGATACTGCTGCTGGCTTGGACTTGTTTCGTTTCCCCACGTACCAGGCACATCATCTGTAACTGTCGGCAGTAGGCAACAGGGAGCAGATGATATTTTGCAGTTTTCCTCCTGTTTCATCTTAATGCATTGCTTGTGACTTGGACATACTGAGATCTGGTTTGTAAAAAATCTGTGGAACCTATGAAAGATTTCAGTTAGATAAAAGCAAGTATTTAATTTTGATCAGATACAAATTGTTCCCCAATAGCAGTGTCAATTCACTTGCACTATATTAAGAGGTTCACAATTCAGTTTTCATAATTAATATTTCTATACCATTTCCTGTAACATTTGTGGGGTTTTATTTTCCTGTAACATTTGTATTTCTATTTGTGTTCATTTTTCTATCACATTTATGTTTCAGTAATATGAATATCTAGAAATGCCTAGTCTTCTTTTAACTTGCAATTTTGGGGATTTCATTCTAATTTGATTCTGGTTTCATACAAATACCAGAACTTTGTACGAAATTGTAATCTCGTTTTTTGTCACCTCTAAACAGCGTTCTCTGAACGTCCTTGGTATCATAGTCCTTTTTAGATATTTTTACCCTTTTACCATCAACAACCTTGTGTACCTTCTGCTTTTACTGCTGCTGCTTCTTGCTTCATCAGTGTAAAACGTAGTGGCTATAAAGTAATTAACCATACTCACTAAAACAGGTTTGTTCAGCCAATTATCATGTTCTTGCATTGAGTTCCATGGCATCACGTGAGTCCTTGATTGCAAACCTTGACTTAAAAGTGCAATGTCTTTAATCTTCCCATATTATATTTACTCAAGCAACAAAAGACATATTCTCTTCATTCTTAACCGTCTCTGAACTGTCTTTTGGGGAATATTTTTGAGCTATCCAGTCCTTGCATAAGTGCCTCTTTATCCACATTGCCTATCTCAATCCAGTACGCAATACATATATTTCTCTCTTAAAGCACATTACAGGGACTAGCTGGTTCTCTGTTAGTCAAGATTTGGTGCTTCTCCTCTCAGCATGGCACAAATTGAAACTCTAGTAGGCGTAACCCTCTCTCGCCATTTCATGTAGACCCATGGAGGCAAGGCTGGCCAAAAGGCAATTAAAACACTTCTTTCTATTCAAACAAGCCAAGTATTCCCCTACCCAAACAGAACTTGTAGGGAAAAATATCAAGCTGACATGTTTGATTTGTGCATGGCCACAGGCTGAAGAATGGTGTGGGGTTTTTTTAAACCTTTGCATAGATACATCGATACTATGCAGATATGTAACCATGTTTCATGCAACATGCAGTTTCTGAGAGGAGCTCAGTGACAGTTATGCTTGCTGACCATACTTACCGTGCTACTTCTTTAGATAAGTAGTTACATACATTTTTTAAATTTCTAACTTCAACTTCCTTTTACTAAGAATAGAGGTTATGATCTCACAGTTTTTGTAAACCAGAACTGTAACTCAACTTTACAGTAAATTTCATAATTATAACACAACTTGCTGTTACATACTGTCTTGTAAGACTTGTGCTGACAGTGAAGCACACAAACTTGCTGTTTCAGACTCATCCTGCTTAATAACAAAGCCACCATCTTAAAAATAATCCATTAATAGATACCATTAGATAACAATGTGAAGTTTTTTAGAGAACTGCAGTGTCTCCCCTAATTGCCCTGATAGCAGTAGTATATCTCGTCTAATAGACATTTACCCATTTCTTCATTCTTGAATGTTTACTGTTTCTTGTCCTTAGAACAAGGTTAAGTAATAAAAGCAGAACTGAGAAACCACTGAAGAGGTAATAATATCAAAATAGCAACGCTGAAGACACATATCAACATTATTACATCTTACATGTATGAGAATGGAAGAAGTGCTTTGTTTTCTGTCAAGAAAATCAGCATGTGATGTCTCTATGGTTTTGGAAAGCACTTAGAAGTAAGGATAGTTCACCAAAAAAACAGTATTGTTCCTATTAACGACATAAATGTCCTGCATTGTCAATCCAGTCAGCTCTGCTCAGGCTCCTGGAAGTATCCATTTCACTTCTGGCTTTTATCAGGGACTTAATAATACCATTTGTTCAGTTATTGACATGTTAATATTCTTGTCCCATGTTAATTTTCTTTGTCAAACAGAAGTCAGGGAGGCTATAGCCAAGCTAGCTTGCTCTCCTTTACGCTCACTTGACTGAGGACCAGGTGTGGTGAGGGTGGAAGGGCAGCTCCGCACTGCACATGAAAAGGCGGCTCTCTCTTTTTTAGTCATGCTGTACTTGAACACACAGTTCAAGTACACATTTTCAAGCCTCATCAAGAGATTTGGTCATCCTTGATGTCCCTAGTGAGGCCAGACTGATCAGCTCTTTAGGGAGCCTACAAGGCACATGCAGTTGGAAGTCCTACCTCATTCCCTCCAAAGAGGGGAGAGTCTGTCACTTCTGAAGGCTGCATTGGTTGGGTGTGACTCATGCTCTGAAGGAGTAAGAATATTATTCTAAATTAACCATAGAACCTGAATCTAGCAATATTTGTTTACCATCTTGGTATTCCACTGTCCTAAAAGAAAAAAAAATACACCAATATAATTTTGCTTTCCTTTTGCTAAATTTACTTTTCAAACATAAGGCAATTTACTAAGCTCAGTATGTCCACTTCTTGTAACCCTGTAAAAACACCTTCAGGGAGTTTTTACCTTTCAAAATTAAAAAAAAAAAAAAAGAAGAAGAATTAAGGGGAAAAAAGCAACATTACCGCTTACTCTGCGAACAAAATGTCTGGCCAAGCAGACCAGCCTTACGTCCTTTTTTCACTCAAGGCCTACACACTCAGCTCTGGCAGTGTAAGTAGACCTTACAGCAAGGGACAGACAATCTGTCATACAAAGTATATATACACCAACATTTCTTTTATTTGAAAGGCCATACTCCAGTACTTATATCGACAAGGCACACAGTTTATTTGTACAGTAATAGATGAGCTAAGAAGGTGGGGGGGGGGGGGAGTGACACAGAAACAAACCAGCAGCCTCGAGGAGCCCTGAGATTAAAGACAGGAGGCGCGGGAAGCTGCTGCAGGGGAGAAGCTGGCTCTGCACACCCCAGCAAAAACCAGTCTGGCACCTGCAGACTCTGCGGGGCTCGGGGGGCAGTGAATCCCCATTAGAGGGAAGTTGAAAAGCGGGGGATGAGCGTTGAGGTCTGGTAGATAAAAGCCTGGCTACTGTAATTTTGTCTCATCTTCGTAAGGACAAGCCCACTTCAATTGCTATTGAATTGGCTGCACTCAGTTGAAAGGGGTACGTGCTGCTGAGGAGCACCCCCAGCCCTGGGGAGCTGCTCCATCCCCAGATAACCCCTCTCATTTAAGCCACACCGCCTCCACCCCACTGCTCCCGGTGCTCCCCACTTCCCCCGCGCGCATACACCGGAGTTGTTCTTCCTGCTCTTCAGAAAGCACCATCATCACCAACACCATTTCTTTGTGCAGGTTCTTGTGCACGTAAGGTGTGTGTCAGAAACGCGAGTTATGCAAGAGTTCTTGGGTTTGTGAATCCTTACAAAGAATATACACAGCAGTGCTTATTGCAGCAAACAGCACAGTGTGGGAGGACTGCAACACCGTACAGGAATGAGTGAGAAGTTTGGCAGTCTTCTGGCAAAAATTAAAGAAGTGGCCCCAGCATGATAAATTCATGTATTCCTTCCTTCACTGCAAAGCACCGCTCCCCCCAAATACCTGTCTCTGGACGTAATTTTGGATTAGACTGTGCAGGTGGTCAATCTTACTGCAGCACAAGCACTGAACTTGCGCTTGTTTGCCTGGTTGTGCGATGAAGTGGAAAATGAGCATCAAAAACTTCTCCGTACAGAAGTGAGCGAGCTATCGAGAGGGAAGGTGTTGATTCATTTCTTTGAGCTCCCTTTCCAACAGACACATTTCCAGCAGTGATTTTAGTTTAGAGTGTGCCTGTTGTTTTGCAGATGAGTTACGGCTGCCAAGAATGGCCTATTTAGGTGAATTGTTCACGTCTGGTGTGCTGAATGCCAGTTTACAAAAAAGACCAAAAACTATCCTTTCAACGTTAGGACAAAATAGACACACACAAAAAGCCTCAAAAGCTGCAGTTACAACAGGAGAAGGTGAAAAGAGAAATTGTCAGTCACTTTCCAGCTGAGGAAATCTCTTCATTAATCCTGGGCTGAAAAATTCGTCCTGACCACATTGCTAAGATAAAAGACCATTACCTGAATTATTTAACCAGCTGTGCAAACAGTTGCATAAGACTCTCCCAGATGAAAATGGCATAAAGACCCTTTCCCCGTGGAAGGCAGCCATCAGATAAAGGGACAGGAAAAGCCAACCAGCTGCTCGAATTTAAGCTTGAGTTGTCTGACACTTGGTTGAGCGGGACAGAGAAATTTAGCTGATACTAATACTTTTAATGCCCCTCCCGCCTCTGTGGTTTTGTGAGCTTGCATTTTCTGCCCGAATTCCATTAAAAAAAACAAGTAGATAGATAAATTCCTGTCCAGAATTGGACTTTGGGCTGCAGTTTACTTTAGCTCCTTCCTAGAATCACTCCTGCACGTATTTTCTGTAATTCCTATTTTCTCAGACCTAGGCACAGCAAAAAGGAAAGAGAAAAGGAGAGGGAAAGGGAAAAGGAGTAGAGCAGGAAGGAAAGGGAAAAGAAAGGAAGGAAGCATGCTTTTTTTCCATATATTCAAAATTCTGTAAGACTGGAAAGAATATTGAATTTTTTTATCATGCTTAACAATATTCCAGATAAGAACAAAGGAAGAATGCTGCCCTTCTTAGACAATAGTCAAATTAAAATAAATAATTAAATAAATCAACTTGTCATAATTTACAAGCCTACTAACATACATCAAATTGTCATTTATGACATTTGCTTTCTTCTTGTTAAGCAAACCAAAACAATATTAGCAAGACATACAGCTATCTTATTGTTTATGGTTCAATTTTTAAAAAATATATCTGTTATATCTCAAAAGGAAGTTATATCAGGAAGCCCAAAATATTAAACTATATTTGTATTGTGAATTTGCAAGCAAGAATGCTAAACCTTTTAAGATGTCAAATAGACTGTGTGGAAATAAAGGTATATGTGCATACGGTATTTCAATTAATACTGTTTTTTAAAAGGCAGGTTATAAATAAGTAGTTATGGATCCACTGAAGTGTGTATTTCAATGAGACTAAAGAAGAAACGCCAAAAAAAAAAAAAAAAAGAAATCATTTGTGTATCCATGCATCTATAGATTATTTTTACTTTTTTCATTCTTAGCAGGTTCATTCAGTCACTCTTCAGACAAATAAAAAGCAAAAACGCGTATCAAAATGAGGAAAGCAACTCAGAAATGAAGTAAAGGGAAAAAAATTAACAAATTTCATTATGTTGAAGTTGAGAGTCTTTTTCTCTCTTTCAACAATCCACATAATGGTTAAAGATGGTCAGAACTAGAGCTCCCAGTAAGTTGCTCTGCCCTATTTTAAACCAGTAGAGGACAGGAGAGCTCTGCAGGGGTGATGAAATGATAACAAAAGTGATCGTATATGAACTATGTGTTTGTTTCCTTTTGATCAGCAAAGTAACGATTTTGTTACTGGTTTAGCAATGCAGTGATACCCTATCAAGGTGGCTTCTCTTTACTGTAGTTTTCCAACTGTGAATTCACTATTTGGGAGGGACTAAACTTGCAGTATGCTAAGTGAAAAGAATGTATTTGGAAACTGACACTCTTTAATGTTAAATATAATGGTCTTCTATGTAAGTGTGAACTTCGTGGCCTCAACAAGCTGAAGGAGACATTTCATTGCCAGGTTAGGACAGATTTTTCAGTATGTGTCGACATAGTGAGTACACACCTAAAACAATAAAACAACAGCACACTGCACTTCTGGAAGTCAACTTTGAACCTTCTGTTCTCACCTGCCAGGAAGCAGCACCTTAGTATATAAGGCTTCCAACGAATAGTTTGAAACAAGTAGGGTAATGTTCCATAAATTTTTTAGCCACTCTTCATAATTTGAGATGCATAGAGGAAATGCCTGATGTGTGTTGAGTGAGAATGTAACAGTACTTTCCATTTCACTGTCAAAATTATACATGTCTGTATTATGAAATGCATTCATGCCTCATTTCTCTATTACAGTATCCCAACTAATAGTATAATCTGTAACTAGTCTTTAAAGAAATGCATAATACACATTTGCACTGTAAGTCTTGTTATCTGAAATGTGCAGGAACTGGCGTACCTTGCTCTTCAACCTGACATGTTTACAATAGCAAAAAAAAGAAAAAATTACAGGATTTATTTTGTTAAGGGAGTGTGCTGCAGAGGTCTGTGGAAAAACAGTATCAGTCATAACTTAGCAATTGGCTGTAGCAGCAACCTTTACTATACACTTCAGTTCTACAGTTCCCTATTTTATGTTGGAGTAACTTCTGATATAAAACATTAATAATGCTCTGCAAGTTGGGGTTGAGCTAAATGTGCTCCAAACTAAGATACAATGCACATGAGAAACAAGTCAGAAATAAAGAAAATAGGGCATTTCCATCACTGACAAGGCTTACCAGGAAGTTATCACTGCAAAGTGAAGTGTCCTACATAGACTAGAACAGAAAATGGTCTGGGAAGGAATGTAATTAAAGCTAAAGGAGATGAACAATGGAAGAGAGACTTGCAGCAGGTGAAGAGCAAAAGGTCAAGAATCTGGGAAGCTGATAATCATTATCTCTGAGAAATTCTCACTGCAGAAGGGGAGAACTATCTGGAGTGGCAGGTCATCCTAAAGAAGAAAAAAAATTTGATCTAAGGGGAACTTCAGCTAGGTGGTGGCAGCTGCCCCTGCTGCTGTCTTCTGTAGTTATTGACCAAATATGAAGATCTTTACATTAATGCAAATGCAAATGAGTTGATGGGATTAATGCACATGTGGTCAGGCCCAGTGAGCAAGTTCCTGGTTTAGATTCTTGAAAAGTTTATGTGCAACGTGCTCTTGAGGAACTGAAGAGGTTGGTTGAACAGCTTTGCTGTGGAGCCTGGCACAGGAGAAAGATCAGAGGGCTCTGTGGTAACACATGTGCCTGAGCTTGTGTTTGGATTAAAAGATCAAAGAGGCTGTGAAATGCCAAATATAGGCACTAGCCCTCTAGACTTTAGATCTCACTCCTTTTAGGGGAATTTCAATATTAGAACACTAGGCAGGTAAAAGAAATCTCTCAGTCTAAAACTGACAATCTTGGATGAATAAATTCACCTTGGCAGCAGAATGCAAGGATATTTGGATGTAATAAGAAAAATGGCAGAGGAATGCCCAAAGGTATGAGTGATGTTGCTATGCTGAGCATTGATAAGGCTTTCATTGTCGGCAAAAAGATATCAAGTATAAAGTAAGTTTAGTATTCGATGTGCTGTGAACAAAATGAAGGATGCACATTACAATCCATCATAAAATGGAATATGTAGTAAATTGTAGAAAGACCTATTTCCCTTCTTTTTGTTCCTGCCTATAAAAGTATGAGAAATCCTATTCTTACCTTTCACATCTCAGTCACAGTTTCTTCATGCACTAGGATGCCTGAACCAAGCAATTGTGGCTTTTAAGATTCTTGCAGCTTTAAAGTCATGTTTTTAAGAACATGAATGTGTAGCATGATTTTTTGCTGATCTTTGAACTCTCCCACACTGTAATAATATTAGCTGCTTATCTCAGGCTCGTGATGTGCTTTCATGTATTCGTGAAAGAAGAGACCAGTTCAGGAACCACAGGCACAGAGTCAAAAAATAATAATGTGGAAGCAAGTATGTGTAAAACAAGAATTGTGGTGGTTAGCGCTGCATACTGCAGTGAAGCTACACACTACTGAATACTACTGATGTGTAACATTTTCCAACTCAAGTGGTATACTCAGAAATATGACAATTAATTTCTCACAAGTATTCTGATAAGTTCTTCTTTCAGGGAAATCTCACCTGCGGCTTTAGTAATCATTGTTTGAAATAAAGACCAGTGCTTGGCTACTGGAATCAAAGGACGCAAGTAATTCCCAACAAAATAATTTGATACCATTTTCAAACAGAAAGCGGAAAATAGAAAAGGACACTAATTGCACTATATACATTCCCCTGGGAGTTGAAAAGGCAAGTTGTGCGTGAAAATAAAATAAGTTTATGGAACTGAGGAATGAGACTGAAGGTCATGAATAGGCTAGCAGTCACATTCATGCACAAGGAACATTGGTATGTTTGTTTCGGTCTCACGCATAAATGCAGTATCTTGGCTTGCCAAGTCCAGTATGTGAAAAAGAGCCAAAATTAGGGCTAGAAAGACACTGGAAGAAACGCCATTATCTTGAAATGTACTTAACTTCAAAAAATAAGTTTCCCCACTTGATTTCCCTGGCTTGCAGTATGGTTTCTGATTTTTAAACATTCTTTTCTTTTTCCTGTTGCTAAGTGAAAGTCTTATATAAACAAAGGAAATCAACTGTATTAAAAGGATGGAAATGACTGTTTGCAAAAAGCTGTCAAATCTACAGAGTAAGCAAACTGGAAAAAAACATTTCTTAACCTAATCCTTTCAGTTACAGCAACGCTGTGCAGTACTCGTGCTGTTCAGAGAACGTTAGTGTGTTGTGGGTTAAAACTGTTCGGAATTAATTCTCTCAATTTAAGAAAAAGAGTTTCTGTAGCCTCAGTGATATGCTTGGGGCTTTTTTGGGTTGGTTTTTTTGTTGTTGTTTTTGCATTTCTTTCCCAGAAGGAGCAATTTTGATGATAATTGTAAGCATGAAATGTCTAGCGCACTGTGAGGACCTGCAGGGTCATGTTCTAGTTACTTTAAGAGACTAAAGCTTCCTTCAGCTTCTCACTACACAGTCACAGGAGAGGGATGGAAAACTTCTGAGAGCAAACAGGTCATATGTGGGCCTGGAATCACCCTTTGGATACTTGTTTCTCCCCATTGCAGGTACAGGCAGGCTGTACTTCTAAACAAGGAGCCTCAGCTGAACACCTAGGCTGACAAATCGAGGCTGTGGTACTGGAAGAGCTAATCTTAAAGGAGTTTTGTGCCCTGAAGCTCACATAATGCTTTACCTCTCTATACTGGGACCACAATGCATGTTTGGATGTGAGCATGGTCTCGGGTCTTGTACCAATGGAGTATACCTAACACAGCATAGGAAAAGACATGGTTTAGATGTCATAGGTCTATTTCAATTACAGAAATTGTATCTACCTATTCATATTAAATGGATATATAGCTGTTGGTTTAAAGAAATGTCAGTAGAGCCAAAAAAAAAACATGTCCTGCATGGCTTATGCCACAATTCTCAAACTATGATCCACAGGCAGTTAATGAGTTATATATGCTAGCTGTTCTGATTTCCAGCTACAAGCAGCTTAAGTAGATTAAATATTACACCAGATTCTTTCTCTTAATAATACAAGGGATGTTAAGCAGTCAGGAACAGGAGGGCAGGTGGTCTGCATAATCATTGAATAGGAAAGGCCCAAGAGACACTCTTATTAAGCTACCCTCTTTATGAAAAATTTTGAGGATTCCTACAGTAACAGCAAAATCTAGCCCAATAATAGGGAGTGAGTACAGAATGCTATGGAATTTAGCACCAATAAATATGCTGCCTTTGAAATGGAGAATTAGATGTGCAGCAGGATCTGGTCACACTTCAAAGAATAATATGCAGAGCTGAAGATCCATCTGTTTGCTCTTGCTATCACCATTGAGGCTCCTGTATGTTAAGCAGTCTTTTGACTACTTCAAAGCACGTTTGAAGTCTTTGCTGTGCCTATCCCATGCACAAAAAAGCAAACGCGCCTTAACAATATGAGTAGCTGGTATTGTTGTTCATTTTACTTGTAAATGAAAACAATTTGTTCCTGCTGTGTATCATTTCTGGACTCTTTTTTTTTCTTAGCTATGATAGCGAGGGCCGTCTAACAAATGTTACATTCCCAACTGGAGTTGTCACTAACCTTCATGGGGAAATGGAAAGGGCCATTACAGTGGACATTCAGTCATCCAGCAGAGAGGAAGATGTCAGCATCACTTCCAACTTGTCATCAATCGATTCCTTCTATACCATGGTTCAAGGTACTGTAAACAAAAGATTTCTCAGCAGATACTAACCTGAAAACTGTTTTCTTATGGTACAAGCAGCTCCAATCGGATGCGTTAGAGGGAAACTTTAGAGGCATAGTGTTTGGAGGAAGGGGTGATAACATACATGTTTTTATACACGTATAGAAAGAACAGTTCAGAGAAGGAAGGAGTTGCAAAGAGAGTAGAATTAAATATGTTTTCTAACCAAATAGCTTTTGTAAACAGCTATGGGAAGTAGTCAGAATACCTACTTTGCATTAAAAGGGAATCTTGGAAAGGAGAGAGAAATGGATTGAAAGGGAAATAGGTGTAGAAATAGCATGAAGTAAGATTTAGCTTTAAAATAGCATGTGACGTTCCAGCAGTCGCATCCTTGCAAAAGTCAGTAGTCATAGTATGCTTAGAATTACGCCAAAAATGCCTAATGAAACAGCAGAAAATGTGTTTTGTGCCAGTCCAAAGAATATACTCTGAGGGTGGGATTTTCTTAAGTGTTTAAGCGACTTTGAAGATATGTCCCAAAGGCATTTGTGCTCTCATGTGATACAGATACTCTTACCAATCTCACCCTGGGTGTTTTTTACCATTGGGTCAGTTATGTGAAGACATTACATGCACATACTGCATAAAGTGCACAGGACAAAGGCAGACTCTTAACTCAGGTAGGTAACCTGTGCTTCTCTTTTTTGCCTTTTCAGATCAGTTAAGAAATAGCTACCAGATTGGTTATGACGGCTCACTGAGAATCCTGTATGCCAGCGGCCTGGACTCACACTATCAGACAGAGCCGCACGTGTTGGCTGGCACTGCCAACCCAACAGTGGCAAAGAGAAACATGACCCTCCCAGGGGAGAACGGGCAGAACCTGGTGGAGTGGCGATTCCGGAAAGAGCAAGCCCAGGGAAAAGTCAATGTGTTTGGCCGAAAGCTTCGGGTAAGCATGCAAGCATGTGTGGTATCTACTGCATTCTCATTAAGTGAGAGGAAATGTAAATACATTTCTGTAGGTATTGCCATCCAACAACCACAGAATATTTACTGTAGACAAGCTTACTGTAGAGCTGGAAGTACTTGCTTTTATTACTTCATTTATTGGCTGTTCTTCCTTATTAATTGCTCTTTTCTGTGGACTTTAAACTGTTATTGTTAGCCCGGAATGCATTAGAATGAATCGGAATAGAAGCACAATTTTCTGCTTTCCTTCACTGTTTTTGTCTCTGGTACTGAATTCACACACCTCATTTTGAATCTTGTTTTAAATTACTCTACCTTAAGTTAGCACAGTCCTAGGATTTTCTTTCTTTTTTATTTTAAATAAAATTGTACTAATACTTATTTGTGGTAGAAAAGGTTTAACTGTGTGTGCATGTGTACAGCATATTCCTCTAACATATGTCTTTACCATTTTGTTGGCATTTCTTCTTCCTATACAGTGGGTGACATATAAGTAGGAAGCAAACTATGATTTATGACAGCCATTTGGTAAAGATTAAGCATTTAAAATTGGGTTGCCAGGAGACCATTTCAAGACCAGATCAGAGGTCTGACATAGTATTAGAACTGAACCCAGTTCTTAAAAATAAGGCCTAGGCAATATGTCAGGTGAAGGTAAGTTATTTCAGACCACTCAACTTCTAAGATGTAACATGCCATTTTAAATCTTACAATATTTTATATCTTCCTTCGGGACAAGAAAAGAGGGAATGCTGTCATACACCTTCTATTCCTCTCTACCACTTGCTCTGCAAGAAGAATGGATTTTTTCCAAGAAGGAAGAATGACTATGCACAGTAGCTGCTGCTTAAGAACAACATACTTGTACCTAGCTATGGCTGCCTTACATGCATAAGGAAAAGGAAGCTATGTTTCTGGAGCTCATCCTTGTGGTTCTGGTTCATAGGCAGGTCATTACGTAGAACAGTGGGATAATATACCTGCCAATTCATTTGTGAAAGAAGCCTAAGGGAGAATAAAATGACCACACCAGTGGCATTTGGTTTTGGCATTGAAACAAATCACCATGAGTCCAGCTCTCAAAAGTGAAGCAAAATTTTGGCATTCAAGTGCAGAGGAGGTGAAACAAATGTCATGGGCAACTTTAATTTGGAAGAGTTAACAAGAAGAAAGGAACAGCAGAGAAGAGGGAATGATTTAACAAGATGGAGGGGAAAGTGAGAGATTATAGATTAGAATAAAATAGTAGTAATTAAAAGCGTATGCATAAATGGGAGAACTAGGGCAGGCAGAGAATATGGGCTAATAAGAGAAAAATGCCTCAAAAAAAAAAGTAAAGAAACTTGTCAGCAAAGAAAAAAAATGGGAAGGTTTTTTGAAATTGATTTACATGGGAAGATACTACAGAAATGTCACTTGGAGTGGGTTCGGGGATGTAGGAAAGTAGAGAAAGAAAACAACAGAAAGAAGAACAGGAATAACTGAGGAAGCTCATCATTTCCATCTACAGATATGTCAGTAACATTTTGCTGCAAAGAAGACAAACGCAGACAAAAAAACAGTGACAAAATGTATTGCCAGTAAATGTACTCATATATATGACACTCACTGCATTATGTGTATGCAGTATCTAACATTACAAAGTACACTCTCAGGTACTCTCTTGGTTTTCTATCTTTTATTAGTTCTACCCACTACTAGTATTCTTTATAAAGAAATTAATTAGGAATTACATTACCCTCCCTTAACTCAACCATCCTCTGTCAATCTTACTTTTGTTAGACTTGTTTTGTAACTGATCGATAACCTAGTTTTGTCCCCGGACCTGTATGTTTGGTCTGTAGGCTGGCCTTTGGCAGAGGTCCTGACAGTCCTTTATATGAAAGAGTGGGTTTAGGGCATTTGTACTGAGGCCAGACAGACCCTCACTCGCAAGGGTCTCAAATAAGGGAACTGGTATGAGCTCTGGGTATGCATCAAGGGATGCACCCAGAGTAGATGGGTAACGTAGATGAGGGAGCTCAAAGGAGCAGTTTGCTCTGCCTCCTCCTGAGACCTGACATGCTCTAAGCCCTGCAGAGGTCCCCAGTTTTCACATTACCTCTTGGATCTCTCTGTAAGGCACAGCAATATACCCCTACTCCTAATGGAGGAATTACAGTCAGATTTCATGCTTCTCATTGGAAAGAAAAACAGGTGTTAAAACAGAGCAGGATAGATGGACACCTAACTTACTGAAACGTAGCAGGACAGTAGGTGGGGACTGTCAAGAGACTCAGCTTTGTGTCATTAAGTGTTTCTTCATTGAAAATTTCCTGAATTACTATTTTTATCATAATGAAACCCAGAGGTTTCAAATATATTTGAAGTGTGGCTGTCTTAGCCACAATAAACACGTTCAAGTTTTGCTGTAAACCCATTTTGGTAGCAGAGCTGTTGTTAAGAAACACTTCAGCTGAAGGCAGTACTTTAGCTGACATATGTTATTCCAGCCCCATACTGTCCAATGAAAGAAGCTATATCACCAAAACTTGTTGTTGTTATTATAATTGCCACTTGTATTACGAGATTATGCAAGCACAGCCAAAATTTCACCAAAAGCTCGCATGCCTGAATGGAAGAGCTCTGTCAGCAGAATCTGGAAGCGTGAATCTGGCTGGAGAAAGAGGCATTTCCTTTCTTTCCCCTTGCATCCTGCCCTTACACAGACCAGACAGATGGAAAGTGAGAAGGCAAGGGATGTTATTATCCCATTTAGCAGATAAGGCAGTGAGACAGCCAGATTAAGTACTTTGCTGCAATTTACACCGGAAGGATGTGCTTAGCCAAGAAATTAGCCACAATTGCTTGGACATCTGCCTTAACCATAGAACCACCCTTCCCTCTTTGCCAATTCAGAAATCAGAAGTGCCCATTCTCACTTCAGTGTCTAAGCCTGGGAGGTAGACAAGAAAATTAATAAAAATCATAATTAAATGTAAAATAAGGAAGGGAAGGTGGAGAGAAAGGGAAGAAAAAAATCAAAGCAGCAAAACAGGCAGGGAGACACAGAGATGAGTGCAGGCACGTGTGGGAGAGGCTGAGAAATAAAAGCTAAACAAGATTTAAGAGTGAAACTAGGCAAATGAGTGCATATTAGATGTTGGAAAATTTAAACGAAAACTACCTGAAAATGAAGAAGTCCAAAAAAAAAGACAAAAAGGAAGTGAATGGGAATGTTTCATAGTTCAGTTTAACCTAATTCTAGAATCAGTTTTGTAGCATTGATTTTTCAAAGTATATTTAAATAACATTTGATGGCTCATTAAATAGATAAAGTAGCTATTCCGCATCTGCTAGACTGTGCATTCCTTACTTAGAAGATTTACATGACAAGATGATTTTTGTTCCTAAATTGATAGTGCAGATTGTTCTTATGCCAGTGATTTCATATTAAAAAAGAGAAAGGTAATGTAGATAGATAGACAGACAGACATAAAGAAAACTGAGCATTTGTAGGATTTTATTATTATTATTTGCCTATGACTCTTCACTAGTACTTTAATATCTTTTATGCCAATAATAATGAATCTAATTTATATTGATCTTTTAGAAGCTTATCAGCCTTAGGGTGTAAGTACCAACATCCATGATGTATGGATTTTTGAACATGCAGCCCTCAAAACTGCAAAAATCCTCCAGTAATTTCTTTGGTCAGGATATCTCTTCTCTTATACTTTTGTGAATGTTATTTAGCCATCTTTCTTCACCTCTTTTTAATGTATACATCGAGTACTTGAAAAGGAATTAAAAAAAATTCTTAATACACCTAGCTGTATGTCCGTTTGTCCCCTACTTGCCAAATGTTAGCAAAATACAATGTTGAAAAATATTAGTTATCAGCGTTTTATCCCCACCTGGAATAACTTTTAAAAGACACAGCAGATACAGAAAGGGTTTACAGATGAACAAAGAAATCCTGGGGGCCTGTTTGAAAACACTAAAATACAGTTCAATGCAGAGGGAGAACAGAGAATTGCAAAGATACCAATGTAGGAAAAGAAAACCAGACATTTTCCTTTCATAAGTACAAAAATGAGAGCCAATTCAATGAAACTGAAAGTTAGTGTATTTACAACACTGAAAGGGTGAGGGGGATTTCAATGTAAAAGTATTGCATACAAATCACTATCCACTACTATCGTGTACATATATAAAAAATACGGTTTTCAACATAAATGTATCTAGGCTAAGGCTTTAATTTCAAATCAAAATAGTTATAAACTTCAAAGAATTTATAACTTTTTCAGTAGTTCAGTAATCTTCCAGTCATTTATGGCTTTAAGTGGTCAGTTAACTAGGCAAAAGACATAATCCCCTACTAAGGATTTCAGCCCCATAAATACATTGCAGCAGTGGATAGGATACTGAGTTAAACTTCCATTTGATCCAGAAGGGGAAAGTCTGTGTTCTAAAAACTGTTTAATCTTAATTTGAAGATTTAACATGCTTTTGAAGATCTTAATTTTGTATTTACTGTTTTGAAAAAATATTTGCTGTGGAGGATTAGGATTCAGTTCCTTCTTAGCATGATTGTTATGAACTGGACAAGCGGTTGCTGGGAATGTTTTGACAATAATTTGCTAGATATACTTTGGACTGCCTACAAAAGAAGTAGTTTGTTTGCTGAAATGGCCCCTCTTATTACAGAAGTTTTCAGTGTACATCTTTCAGTATTTTCTTAACAGTTGACTAAGCATCAAGAAAGAACACATTGCAACAAATTCTGGGCCATGTCTTCATATAATGAGACCTTCTAAAGTAGATGCTAATATAGTGCCTTACATTTGTATCAAGAAGTTGATAAAATAATTTACGCACACAGCAAATCAATCACTGTAAATGGTATTTAAAGAATAGCTAGCTTTGTGGAAATAATAGGTGGCTAGGGTTTGAACAGCATGATTTATCGTGTCATTTTGTTTGCTTTAAAAAGGTTAATGGCAGAAACCTCCTTTCAGTTGACTTTGATCGAACCACAAAGACAGAAAAGATCTACGATGACCACCGTAAATTTCTGCTGAGGATTGCCTACGACACATCAGGGCACCCCACCCTGTGGCTACCGAGCAGCAAGCTGATGGCTGTCAATGTTACCTATTCATCCACAGGTCAAATAGGCAGCATACAGCGAGGGACGACTAGTGAAAAAATAGAGTATGATGGACAGGGAAGGATAGTGTCTAGAGTGTTTGCTGATGGGAAAACTTGGAGTTACACATATTTGGAAAAGGTAAAGAACACTCAGGTTTTAAAAAATGCTTGGAATGTGCTGAAATTCTGCAGCATCTGACTGCTGCATACAAAGCAAAAATAGGTAGTAGAAGCACATTTCAATTACTCTAAGTATCAACATGTGATTCCTAGGGGAATGTTTTATACAATAGATATGTAATCACGCTGTAGCTAATTGCTAGGAATTGATGTGGTTTTAAATTATTTAGGCCACTGACTAACAAGAAGCATCTGTATTTACCTTTTATCTTAACACTTAAAACAAGGTACAGGGACTAGATCTCTGCAGTGTAATTCAGTTGGAAATAATTTGTTTGTAAATTCTTCACTGTTGGTTTTTTTTCACTACCAAGGAACACTCTTGTTTCTAAATAGTTACAGCTGTCAATTTGTACTTGCTATATGTTGTAGCATCAAAATAAACAATAGGCAAAAGACTAGGAATCTTCATTATATATAACAGTTACTGAATGATAGCTCTCCCTCTAGAAATATCTGTGAAAATCCCCCTTGTGAGATCTCATGCCTGCTATGCAAAAAGAGAATCCATTTCTTTCTGGGGTTTCAATATATTTCTGTTGAAGCTGTTGCTCAGCAGATACTGTTTACTAGTCATTGCAGACATAATTTAATCAAGACCTATGATACATAATAGCCATGCATCAGAAAAATGTCAGAATAATTCCAAGTAGCTCCTTTTGATAAAAATAATCATACAATTGTTTTGCCTATGTCGTAAAAGCTTACAGAACAAGAACACAGTACTCCGGAATCTCAGGCTATTCAAATTCTTCATCTCTAATTGTAGGGAAGAAATTGTATCTCCCATATGTTGTTCTCCTCGTGAGTTAATGGCTCTAAGACAGTTTTACTTCTTCCCATATTAAACATGACTTATCTGAATCCATTGACAATCTGCTGTTTAGCTGTGAGTGCTTGATAAAAGAGTGATACAGTCATAACAAGTAGCAAATTATGAATGTGGAACTACTAATTACAGAACCCCTTACAATTAAGCATCCAAGTAAATTAGGCAGGGAGATGTTAACAACATGTAAGGTCAAGGATAACTCAATTAAAAAGGAGATAATTTTCTCAAGTGGGAATGTCACATTTTTGTGGAGAAATAGTATCAGTATATGGGGGGGTACTCCACCATTTGTCACATGGTAAAAATCTGTTCTTAATTTTCAGTCAATGGTTCTTCTGCTTCATAGCCAACGGCAGTATATCTTCGAATATGATTTGTTGGATCGGCTTTCTGCTGTCACCATGCCCAGTGTTGCTCGTCATACCATGCAGACTATCCGCTCCATTGGCTATTACCGGAATATATACAACCCCCCGGAAAGTAATGCTTCTGTTATAATGGACTACAATGAAGAAGGGCAGCTCCTTCAAACTGCTTTCCTGGGGACAAGCCGAAGAGTATTATTCAAGTACAGACGGCAGACCAAGCTCTCAGAAATTTTGTATGATAGCACAAGAGTTAGCTTTACTTACGATGAGACAGCAGGAGTCCTGAAAACAGTAAACCTCCAAAGCGATGGTTTTATCTGCACCATTAGATACAGGCAAATTGGCCCACTGATTGACAGACAGATTTTCCGCTTTAGCGAAGACGGAATGGTAAATGCCCGATTTGACTACAGCTATGACAATAGCTTCAGAGTGACTAGCATGCAAGGTGTCATCAATGAAACCCCATTGCCTATTGATCTCTACCAGTTTGATGATATCTCTGGCAAAGTTGAACAATTTGGAAAATTTGGAGTTATATATTATGATATTAACCAGATCATTTCAACAGCTGTAATGACCTACACAAAACACTTTGATGCACATGGCCGCATCAAGGAAATTCAGTATGAAATATTTCGGTCATTAATGTATTGGATTACAATTCAGTATGATAACATGGGACGAGTGACAAAAAGAGAAATTAAGATTGGGCCATTTGCCAACACCACAAAATATGCTTACGAATATGATGTAGATGGTCAGCTCCAGACAGTTTATCTGAATGAAAAAATAATGTGGCGATACAACTATGACCTGAATGGCAACCTCCACTTGCTCAACCCCAGTAGCAGTGCCCGTTTGACGCCACTTCGCTATGACCTGAGAGACAGAATAACTCGACTAGGTGATGTTCAGTACCGATTAGATGAAGATGGATTTCTGCGTCAGAGGGGTACTGAAATCTTTGAATACAGTTCAAAGGGCCTTCTTACTCGAGTTTATAGCAAAGGCAGTGGGTGGACAGTGATTTACCGTTATGATGGACTTGGGCGACGAGTTTCCAGTAAAACTAGCCTTGGACAGCATCTCCAGTTTTTTTACGCAGACCTCACTTACCCAACCAGGATAACTCATGTATATAACCACTCAAGCTCTGAAATCACATCTCTCTACTATGATCTGCAAGGACACCTTTTTGCCATGGAAATTAGCAGTGGAGACGAGTTTTACATTGCATCAGACAATACGGGGACACCACTGGCTGTTTTCAGTAGCAATGGTCTCATGCTTAAACAAATTCAATACACTGCTTATGGAGAGATCTATTTCGACTCTAACCTTGACTTCCAGCTGGTAATCGGATTCCATGGAGGCTTGTATGACCCACTGACCAAGCTGGTCCACTTCGGAGAAAGAGATTATGACATACTGGCAGGCCGGTGGACAACACCTGATATCGAAATCTGGAAGAGAATTGGGAAGGATCCAGCTCCATTTAATTTGTACATGTTTAGAAATAATAACCCAGCCAGTAAAATACATGATGTGAAGGACTATATCACAGGTAAAAGAAAGTTACTTAATTGCAATTCTGTCTCCCACTTGCTCCAAAATTTACCTTTCTGTGTTCTTATAATCTGGAATCTGATTATCTGGGTTACAGGCTGAGGATATTGTCTGGGGAAGATTAATAAAGAAATTCTAGGGGAAGATAATTGTTCCAAAAAGTACTTGGCGTTTAGAACCAGATCAACAAAGCGATTTTAGCTTGGAGGTGCTGGACCTATAGACATCCAGTTTAGACTGGAATTCACGGTTTTGAAGTACCTAAGTATGTCCTATTTGGAAAAGTTCTTTATGAGGGAACAATAAGCACTTAACAATGAGAATGATTACAGCAAACGTGCTTATCAGGAGTAGTGAAATGGCAAATGGGAGATCTTGAAAATATCTCATCTAGCTTTAGACATTGATTTAGGTACCTGCGTAAAAGATTAACATCCACAGGCCATTATTAGCTTTCAGGTTTAGGTAACTAAACCTAAACCTCGTGCTCTACACAGTCCTTATGGTGCTTTCGTATTAGACCGTTGACCCACAATGATAATTCAGAGCATCTCTGTATGAGAGGACTTGGGTTTTCCAAAGTACATTTTGGAGTAGCAGTGGAATACAGACTGAACTGTAACACAAGGTGCCTCAGCTAGAGATCTCAGTGCATTGGGAGAGGAAAGAGGAGCCCTAGGTTCTCCTTCCAATGCTGTTACTCATTACCCAGTGCTCTTATAATGAAAAAACTAGACTCCTTGAGCAAGTACAAGAGTAAGAACCCCCTCAAAGACAGTTCATGAGAATCTCTTTACATGTTATTGTGGTTTAGCCCCAGCCAGCAACTAAACACCACATAGCCACTCACTCACCTCCCTCACAGTGGGATAGAGAAGAGAAACAGAAGGGTAAAAGTGAGAAAACTCACGGGTTGAGATAAAAGACAGTTTAATAGGCAAAGCAAAAGCCATGCACACAAGCGAAGCAAACCAAGAAATTCATCCACCACTTCCCATCGGCAGGCAGGTGTTCAGCCATCTCCAGGAAAGCAGGGCTCCGTCATGTTTAACGGTTACTTGGGAAGACAAACGCCATCACTCCAAACGTCTCCCCTTCTTTCTCCTTCCCCCAGCTTTATACACTGAGCATGACGTCATATGGTCTGGAATATCCCTTTGGCCAGTTTGGGTCAGCTGTCCCAGCTGTGTCCCCTCCCAACTTCTTGTGCCTCCCCAGCCTCCTCGCTGGTGGGGTGGTGGGAGAAGCAGAAAAGGCCTTGACTCTGTGTAAGCACTGCTCAGCAGTAACAAAAACATTTCAGCATTATCAACACTGTCTTCAGCACAAATCCAAAGCATAGTCCCATACCAGCTACTATGAAGAAAAATAACTCTATCCCAGCCAAAACGAGCACACATGTGGATTAGAGTCAGGCTCCTTCATGGCTCTGGGCTACTAAGCAGTAAAAAGTGCATATTGGTGGACCAAAAAAAACAAGTCGAGGGAGTGAGACTGTAAGGTAGCAAGGGCAGGAGGGGTCTTTCTGTGACCAGTTTAACTCATTAACATGGCAGAAAATATTCACTGGAAGTTGGTTGGTATTTGCCAGGGTAGGTTTTTGCAAGGCTGCTAATGTAAATTGGCTAAATAAGAGAAGTCCAGTAAGCTCAAGGGCCAGCACAAAGTAATGAGTACACAGCCAGGAGCAGGGAAGGAGGAGTAGGATATAGAAAAAGGAGTGTGAATTCCTCTTTTGGCAATAAAAAAGCTGCTAACATGCCACTTGTATAACTGAGTTCTTAGGGAACCTATGTGCTTTTTGTGGGTTTAGAGTTAGTGATGTGTAGTGTTTTCCATTACTCTACATACAAAAAAAATCTGACTGCACGTTGCCAGAAGTTTCTCAAAAATGCATGGCTCAGATACATTTGATTTTCATATTTGAATAGATGTAAATAATCTGAAATATTTTACACAGTGTCAGACTAGAGGAGGGGCTCAGCCCCACTTCCTTAAGAGTTGTGAGACTACCACTCAGAAAAGCACCCTGGGAATCAAGTGGGTTTGCATTAATTTAACAAACAGCGGCTATTAACAGGGTTGGTAACATGCTGCCTGGGAGCAAGCATAATAACAGACCTTTGAATCTGTCCTCTTTTAGCAGCATGTGCTGTAGGGGATGCAGTTGCAATCACAATTCTTTGTGGCATTGAAAATGATGCAATATTAGTTAAAAAATTGCCCTCAAAATACAGTCTTAGTACTTTTCTTAACATATTTGATGTATGGAATGCATGGACACACACTGCTCATATAAGGTTATAATTACAATTAGTAATTTGGCCGACTGGCAGTTTTAGATGCAAAGGCTCATGAGGCCTATCATTTATCTGGAAAGGTTAGAACTTATTTTAAGGTAAATATTTTTTATTCTTTCAACATTTGAAAAATTTGGTTCCTTGTTCCCCTTATTTGGGGTTTTCTTAAATGAAAACTACTAGATTTGGTAAGGAGTACTCTGCCAACTTCTGCTAAGCTTAGTATTTGGGAAAAATAGGGTAGAAAGACAGAAACAAGGCAGAGAACCCATTCTTGCCCAACAATTGTTAACTAATTAATTGTTGGCATCTCTAATTTATTTAAACAGAACATAAAATGTATCATAAATAATGTATCCTGTCTGCTTACTGATGCAACTGTAATACATTTCATTAGCTTTTAATTTCATTGGTCCAACTTCATCTTGAAGAGGGGGAGATTTCTCTTGAATCAACATAAAATATCTGCCAATTCATTTAAAAGGTAATTGACCATATAGGTGTTATTTCAGGGCTAGTTTGAAGACATTACAATAAAACATATGTAACAAAAGGACAGGATGTGCTCTGCAGTACTTTTTCTTTTTTGCTTTGTTTTACAGTATTGATGATGAAGGTGCTGCATAAAGCACATTCAGCCTGACCATGAAATCCCAATTAGTTTAGGTTATATTAGAAGGAAATCTCACTTTAATTGTGCTCCTATAGTTGTTCTGGAAGTCAGAGGCCTTCAGAATTGCTGAAACCTCCAGTGCCTTTCAAACAAGCATAGTGCAACTCTTACATAGGACAGAAGTTTTCTTGTAAGTTTAGAACTTCAAGTTTTCTGTATAGGCTTGCTATTCTAGCTGTAGCACAAATCCATACATACCAAAATGAAGACTGTTGAATAATTTTCATGTTACAGAAGGAAATCAACTATGCCAAAAGCTATTCCATGTAAAAATGGTATGATTGCAAAATAAAGAACAATTCTAACATTTTTCTCTTGTTTTTTTAATAATTCTTTTTCAGATGTTAACAGCTGGCTGGTGACATTCGGCTTCCATCTGCACAATGCCATTCCTGGTTTCCCTGTTCCGAAATTTGATTTAACAGAACCTTCTTATGAACTTGTGAAGAGCCAGCAATGGGAGGACATACCAGTAAGAAACAAAACTAAACATACAAAGGAAACAAGACAGAATGTTCCCTTCTATTCAGATCTTATTAGGCATGGATAATCCCGACAGGGTTACTTGCTAAATTAAATCTGAACAGTGCTTTTCAAACCTGTAGTTTTTATCTACTTTCAAAAGAATTTAAGAAATTACAGATTATGTTTTTTCTTACAGATTTGCTAAGTTAGGTACCATTTTAAATAAGCTTTTGTTTGCTTTCAGCAATAATAAAAATGCAGAAAGACAATAATCAATGAAAAGAAGTTTAAGACCCTTTAAAGATGTCCTGAGTTTCATAGCAGAAGCTACAGAGATTAGATCTGTACTAACACTCTGCCTGAAGGCAGAAACTGAACACTGAAGTAAAAATAGACTGTGAAATAAACAGAACAGGTGATATAAATTATGCATACCAGGCACCACTACTATTTTACTTATCTTTAATATTAACCACGTTTTATATGTAAAGATAAAATATTGAAAATCAAATTACCTGAGGTAAAACCCATTACATTACATAAAACCAAAACTCCAGGTGCTTATGAAGTTCTTTGGGAGGAGAAAAATGAACTTCAGTCCTGAAAACCTGCTACAGTTTTAAATAATGGAAAAAATAAATGTGGACGTTAAAATCTAAATCTGCTATTTAAGAAAACTATATTTACAAATCAGACTTGATCAAAGACCTATGCCCTCGAAAATCCTACAGTTCTCAGTTAAGAAGGAAGTGTTAAGAGACAGTACAACAGGTAGTCCCATTGTGAGCAGTCAAAAGCAGATCTCTCTTTACAAGAATTGTGATTGAGAACTTTACGAGATTAAAAGAGGGTATGATCTTGAAGAATCTTACAACCTAATTCAGACAAAAAATCATGAGAAGGGTGGCCCGGCAGAAGGGAGCATATGGAAGCTAAGTTTGCATGCATGAAGTGATCTGCTATATATATATTTTTAATAGCCAGGGAGTGAGTAACAGGGAAAGACCTTAGAGCACAGCATAAGAATAGTGTCTCCCATGAGCAGTAGAAGCAGTGAAGGAGGAGCATTGCAGGTTCTCCAGGCAAGGTGGTTGTATCAGGAGATAAGAGACCTGTCATCAGGCATGGCTGTGAAGAACTATCAGAGGTTGTTTATTTAGATCTCAAAGGCTAAAGAATGCAATTATCCACTAACACCAGTAAAGGTGCACCAGGAAGAGAACCAGTTTGGTCAAAGAGATGAGAGCAGACAGCTAGTTGTCAAAAATCTTCAGGAAGGAGCTCAACGACGTGAGAAGTGCCAGGGGCATGTGACATGACAGAGAGAAAGAGAAGTGGGAGGAAAACAAAGATTCGAAATTCTCAGGTAGGAAGAAGCTGTGACTATGATATTCATTGTTGAACAAGCGAATGCAACCAGGAGCCAGAAGTAAACACACAAACCACTTAGTATTTTGAAACGCTGTGGAGTGAGTGAGCTTTACAGAGTTCTGAGGTTTTGCTTCAGAGCTCTGACGATACATGTTAAAAATAAACAAACTTTGTCATTATGAAGTTGCTGTAGCATCTCGCTGCTCTCACTGATGAGCATGCTGGCTAGAATATATGTTGTGCTCAATAGCTTTCATGTAGGATTTACAACAGCTGAAATCCACGCTCATTAGCAAGTGCAGACAGGAATCTGCCACGTTCAGGAAGAGTTGAGAGTCCAAGTCAATTCATAATTCCCTCAGGAACTGTCCCCTCCAGAAAGCTGCCCTGATGGCAGAGCAGAGAAGCCTTTGCAAGCCTCTTGCCAGGCTTTGAATAGCAGCAAGGCTGAATTAAGGTTGTAGGAGTCTGTTAATGACTCCTGCTTGGTCTCCCACCCATAAATTTGGGAAAAATAAACAGGGTTTTGCCTCATTTGTCAGCAATGAATCAAATGGGTTAAACAGTATTTTACTGAAGGGAGAAGGGGTCAATTGGAAGATAAACTGGATCATCTACAGAAACTAAGTACTCCTTTTCAAAAGTGCAGCCAAAGCTATTTAAATCTGTTTCCTGCTGAGACAACTGCTAGGGCAGCTGTCTGCTTCCCACCTCCATCAATACTAGCTCATTCACAGCTTGTAGCTGTTAAGACCCAGGGTTAGACAGATAAGATGTGCCTATTCTGTGCACTTGTAAGGTCTCATCCCAACCAGCTGACCCCATAATGTGAGCTGCCCAGCTATCTAGCTGTGCTAGCTAAGCACTCCTGCTAGCTGCTTCTGCTCTTCTAGCTCTTCTGGCCAACCACAGCAGTTATGCTGGCAGGTCCCATTCCCCAGCTATCCTCTCGTTTTACCAAGAGTGCATCTGGCATACTGGCCAGCTTTTAAGTCAAAATAAACTTCTTGAACAGATTCTCCTATTCTAGCTTTTCCATCTTGTGCTTTTGCACCTCACAATTGCACCTCACAATTGCACCTCTTATTTCCTCCCCTTTATAGCACACCTACCTTTTCAACAAGAACACCCCAGATATGGTAAAACATGAAATACCAACTGAGCATATTTTAGACTTGCCCATTGGTTCTTTTCATTCATTGCCCCTTGTCTTTGCTAGTTGTCAACAAAGTACTCTGCTGTATTCAGGACTGCACCTGTTTGAAGTTCTGGGGGGAGAAGTTGCTCATCTCTTTTAGACAGCATGCCAATACTTGGAGTGAAATGGAAGCTCGCAGAACTGAATTGGCCACAGCCTTTTCACATGTCCCCTTTTATCAGTTTCTGCAGGTATTTGCAAGAAAGGGCATTAGTCCCTAGTATTCCACCTCACTGCTCTGTACTGTTTGCTTCCTTCTCTTTTACTGTAAAGACTATCATTACAGTTTGATTCCCCTCCTTCCTTTAGCTGCTTGAGGGTTTATGAGAGCCTCCCTGCAGTTTGGTCTTAGACTGCAGCTACCTGAGAGACTTAGCATAAAGAAGGGCTTGTTCCTGTTCTAAAGCACAGCTTCATGACCTGCAAAAATCTCCTCAGTTTGGATGGGCTCATGGTAGACAGGAATCATAGTCGAACAAGCTCAGAGGATGAGATGACACTGTAGTAAGATAGCTCTTACCCATATTAAGTATTAGTATTGCAAAGGTCTGTCCTGTGCAGCCCAGTAAGTAGCCTCTGAAGTTAAATCTTATTTTTGTGCAGGTTCTCGGGGAGACAAAGAGAAAAAGCACTGTACATTATCAAACAAAATACTCTTGTAACTCAGCAGAACAAGCAGTATGTAGATTTAATTAACTCCTTGGCACTGTCAGTTGTGGCATATCCTGTTGTTGTCCACGGGCAGCACACCAAGAAAGCCTGGCTGTTTGGCATCTAGAGAGCTACAGATGGCTGGTAAAACTTCTGTCTGTTCTTGTTTACAGCCAATTTCTGGAGTGCAACAACAAGTGGCGAGACAAGCAAAGGCTTTCCTTTCCCTGGGAAAGATGGCAGAAGTGCAGGTCAGCAGACGGAAATCCAGTGGAGAGAAGTCATGGCTGTGGTTTGCTACAGTGAAGTCTCTGATTGGGAAAGGGGTGATGCTTGCTGTCAATCAAGGCAAAGTGCAAACAAACGTGCTCAACATTGCAAATGAGGACTGCATAAAAGTGGCAGCTGTTCTGAACAACGCCTACTACCTAGAAAACTTGCATTTCACCGTTGAGGGAAAGGACACGCACTATTTTATCAAGACCACCTCCCCCGAGAGTGACCTTGGGACACTGAGGCTGACAAGTGGGCGGAAGGCCCTGGAGAATGGCATCAATGTCACTGTTTCCCAGTCCACCACTGTGGTAAATGGCAGGACTCGTAGGTTTGCTGATGTTGAAATGCAATACGGTGCTTTAGCGCTTCACGTCCGCTATGGCATGACACTTGATGAGGAAAAGGCCCGAATACTGGAGCAAGCCAGGCAAAGAGCTCTTTCTAGTGCCTGGGCCAGAGAACAACAGAGAGTAAGAGATGGAGAGGAAGGCGCCCGGTTGTGGACAGAAGGAGAAAAGAGGCAGTTGCTAAGTGCTGGAAAGGTACAAGGATACGATGGGTACTATGTACTCTCTGTGGAGCAATATCCAGAATTAGCAGACAGCGCTAACAACATACAGTTCCTCAGACAAAGTGAGATAGGAAAGAGGTAACACACTGGCTTAGCTCAGGCTGCCAAAGAGACTGTGTACCAGTGTCTTCTAAAAAGGAGACCAAACTGTTTTGCTGCATTACTACTTGAGCCTAAGCTTACATCTTTGCTCAGATTTTTTCTGTAGCACAATCCAAACAGACTCTGTAATGAAAAGAGCGCCTTCCAGAAGAATGATACTGCTAATGACAAAACTTTTTTTTTTTCTCAATGACCTTAAAGGTGATCTGCTTTAAAGAATATGTTTACATATGCATATCGCTGCACTCAAGTTGGACTGAAAAGTATTAAAAAAAAAAAAGAAGAAAAAAGAAAAGAAAAAGGCCTACAGATTTTGCAACAGGCTGTCTGTTCCTTTGAGGCACTGTATTTAATTAAGATACAGACCCATACAGTGTTTCCAAATATTACTGAATTGTTGACCTTTGCTTACGAGAAGTAGTCTCTCTCTTTCTCTCTCTCTCTCTTTCTCACTGCATAGGATGTGGTATATATCTGTTAATTTTAAAACGTGGGGCAAAAATTACTGTTTATAGACAACCCAACTGCTTTAAACTGTGCTGCTTTCTAAAAGGACATTGGCACAAGTGACTTACTTATGCTACCATGGGAATTTAATAATGGATTTTACAATGCTAACATGGTTTGCCTTGGGGGGAAAATGGCAAGTAGAATCCTTGTTGCAGATAAGCAAAGGAAACCCTGATTTTTTTGTAAATTATGTGAGACAAGTTGTTTATGGATTTTTATATGAATTACAATTTACTGTACATCAAATATTAGTCTCAGAGGAGTTAATTTATGTAAAGTGTTTAAAAAAGTTTATACTTAAAAATAAAATGATAAAAACATGTGCTGTGTGTGATTTTTTTAAAGAAAAAGGAATTGCACCTTTTATGTTATAGCTGTACAGTATAAAGGATTATATTGTAGAGATATAACAGTGATGACTAATGTCCAAAAGTGTTAATATTTTTGTATTAGGTTTAAAGCTGTGCATCTATCACTCTGCTGATAGGATGGGACGCTCCGAAGTGGCTGGCTGAATCAGACCGCAGCTCCCTCCCCTCCCGTACCTCTCCTGTCACCCAGGCCAGTGCCACTTCATCAGTCATTGTTAGAAGGCACAGTAACCAAATAAGTCTCGTTTATTATGATGGAAGACTTTAATAGGTTGGGTTTTCCTTGTCTTTTTCCAGCCCTAACGTAATAAATGGACATTTATTCATACCAGGTGGGGTTTCTGTTGTTTTTTTAGAAGCTTTGTTTCACAATGGAGAGAATAGTGTCTCAGGTGCTTGGCAAATTGTATGTAGAAGAAGAAGAAGAAATGATGTAGTTTCATCCAGTTATGTCAACTTTGTCTTCTGTATAAATACAGCTCTTTTAGATGTTAATAACTCCAGATAGAAGAAGTGTACCTCTGACCTGATGCTACAGAATTGCTCTTTAGGCAGGCAGGCTGTTCAGTAGGTTCATCTCCTGGCCTTCAGCTGGCAGATCAAATCCCATTACTGTGAACACTGAACCTGGGGATGGAGAGGAAGGTCCAATTCTAGTGCCTAGTCTGTATCTCCACACCACTGCATAGATTTGGCATGCTCTGCTCCAAGGCCCAGTATATTTGCTGCAGGACAGAACTGAAGTGTGCAGCTGGTTCCTTACAGGAAGCCTATGGTGGCATCTATGGCATCTGTTCTACATCTTGGCTGAAACCATTCTTAGAGCTTTACTCTCATGAGCACTAAATTCAGCCACAAAAATAAATATTTTTAAGATGAGACAAAATTGGGGTTTTTTGATGTTCATTGAAATATACACAGTATTTCTATCCATGTATTATAATGACAAAACATAGTAAGTGAACGTGTCTTAACTATGAATGGTTCAAGTGGATGTAATAAAAATAGTTTTCTAACTGCTTTGTATTCTGAGAGTCTATGGTATTACATACTCTAAATTGCACATTAGGATTGTTTGATAAACAGATTTGAATTTCTCCCAGCCAAGTCGCTACCGAATCTACAGTATCAGTGCTATTACTGTATGTGTGTATTTGGTAGAGCATACAGAACTAATTACACATATAATGAATGCTAATCATCTATTAGAATGAAAGCACAGATTAGTTGTTAGTATTTTTACCCTTGAAGTCTTGAGGGCCCTAAATTTAGAGAGGATGATATGTCAGACCCCAGAGGCGTGTCATTGAGCTACGTATTCTTTTTAAAGATGTAAAATGCTAGGTGTTTGCAGTTCTGTTGGGTGGCTCTTCCACAGCACTGTATTTAGCATGCTGTAAGTGCTCTCTGTTGAAATAGGCTCATATTCTAAATTATGTCAAATGTTTCTGTTCTGTTTGAATATGAAAAGCTTGTATAAGATGTCAACAATGAAATATATCTTCTACTTGACACGTACCAGTTCCTTCTCCTTTGTTCTGGCACCAATAAACAACAAATTATAGTATCTGTTGGTGATCATTTTAGATAAAGTCAAATCAAGCCAATTAGTGGCCTTGTTAGTAGGTATAATGAGCCTATTTCTTGCTAAAAAAGACTTGTGATCTGGACATGCTCCTGCAGGAAATAGTGACCTTGGGGAATATATAAACAAAAGATCTTTTTAAAGAAAAAATATGCGTAATTAAAAGCAGCATATTACAAAAAAAAGAAAGGAGATTCTAAGTATTTTAGGCAATGCCAGTCAAAATGCTATCCTGATATTTTGAGATGTATATTTCGTCTGATTTGTATTGTTCTTTTAATTTGCCTTCTTAACTTTATATGTGTCCTGAATTTTCCACAAATTGATAACTATAGATTGCATCTAGGCTTTCCAATAAAAGCCAACCCAATGTGTGTGTGTGTGTGTGTTTATATTTGTTTTTTAAATCTGTATGTCAGATACTGCATCTGTGCTATTGCTTTTCTTGTTATATCGGAAGAAGCAAACTGATTCAGTTGCACCGGTATTGATTCATTCGCTTCACAGTTGGCAGTATCTTTTTTGACTCTGTCCATTGGCCTCGTCTGCTAACTCAGCAAAGTGAATTACTCCATGGGACCTCTCAGGTGGCCTACTTTAGAGAAAACATTAAATATACCTCACAAAGCCCAATCTTTTATAGATAAGGAGAAGCGAAAGAACAAAAAAATCACTTAGAACTGTTTTCTCTCATGTCCTCCTGAGTAAAAATACGACAAAAAGCATTTGATTATAAATAATTAGGTTGGCACTGGTAGTTACATATATACACAGAAGAGATCTTTCAATCTGCATTTAGACCCACTTTGCAGAAACTGCTGACTTCAGCACTGCTGTATGTCAAGAGACTGCTTTGATTTTAGTTGGAACAGGCAGACTTCACCACACTTACTTTGTAGTGACAACCTCGAGCTGATAACATGTTGATCCAGCACGAATCAGGTCACTCTGCTTAGCTAACTGTGGCCTAATTTTGTTATTTAAAAAAAAAAAAGCCAGTAAGAGAGCTTTGTATGTTCACACTTGGGAGGTGAGAGATTTGCATCTGACAAGGGAAAAAAAAATGCCAGTTACACTGCCACTCTTCAGAGGCTTCAGTGATGGCTGAAAGGCTGTAAAAGAAAAAACACTGCATAAAATAACAGTTTAAAATGATCGTCTATGAGAGAATAGGCTGCATTCACAGAGAATCTAAGATGACAAAATGTTTGAATTCTGTTTTCAGAAAAAAAAGAAAAACAAATCTTCTAAAAGTGTTAATACCTTGGTTTACTGCTAACTCCAGAATGGCAAGCCACAGCTTTACATATGGCCAGCTTGAGAACCTTTAAGAAAAAGAGGAAGAGACTAGTGTGCAATTCTTTGGGGATGGGAAATGCAAAGCAAAGACACTTACTAGAAACAGCTTCTAAGCAGCTTATTAGAAGCTGCTTATTTGACACTTATTAGAAGCTGCCAGGGTTAAAAATAAGCCAAAGCAGAGCGCATCACACAGCATAAACTGAACAGCACAAGCACAGTGAAATCATACCCCTAACTGCAAAGCCACATCCAAACCAACCAGACTGATCAGCTTCTCATCTACAGCCAATTAGTGCTAAGGACTAAATATGTGATGCTTATAAAATTAAATTGATCTTTGACTGCACACACAAGTTGCTGGGGCTCAGTGATCCAAAAAAAAACCAAAATGAGAACCAGTTAATTAATGGGTAGGTGCCAATTTTTTCCCCCTGGGAAAAAAGGGAACACATGGTCTATAGCTGTCATGCTGATGGACAGAGCTTAAGACTCTTAATTTTTTCCTCTGAAGTTTTTAGCTTTGTGGCAGAGTGACCATATGAGGCAAATTTAACTGTGTGAGTGCTTAGGCTAGACCTATAAAAAACATCAAAACACTAATAATAGATAAAGCCCCACTCCTTCCGCCCCCCCCAGCCCATTTTTTTCAACAGGAGTAACATAAATAAAGATGCCAGCCCTAAATTAAGTGCACCACCAAAATCTGAAAAAATGCAGCTTGTCTGTTCATCCATTGCAGAAACCTGAGTATTTGCTGCAGATCACTAAAAATGTCTTAGGTCTTTCAGGGTGAAAAGGTGGTAGAAGGGTTTGTTTCTCGTGCCACCTCCTAATCCCAAGATAAAATATTGGCTATTGCAGTTGGCACTGTGAGGGTGACAGAGGAACAAGAACATGGTGTCTGATGCTCAGGCACAGTCTGCCCTGCTTTAGTAACTGGATGCGCTGGGGATGGTGGGGGGAGGGAGAGGGAAAGGGAGGTAGCCTGTCATTAGGTGGTCTAAAATGCAACAGTGAAAAGTGAAGTCACACAGTAATACACAAATACTGGCATGAGGATTATCTTAACTGCACTATTCTTTGTACACATGCCTTAAAAAAAAAAAAAAAAGAAAAAAAAATATCCTGGCCTCATTTCTAGCATCACAAATGCATGCAATTCTGAGCTGTGTGAGGATGACATAAAATGCATCCCTAAATAAAGATAAATATGCTAGATACTGGTCCTTGCTTCTAAACAAAGCAAGCTAAACAGCAGGGCCATCCCTTTCTTTAAGTACATAAGGGTCTTATGTGCAATTTGGAAGGTGAAGAACAAGCGTAATAACATGGCAGCTCATTAGAGCGTTATGTTTTCACAGAACCTACTTTTTACTGCATTTAGTAGTTCTGCAGGTAAACTCTCTTGCTGTTAATTACTATAACTTCCTAGGTAAATTGAGTAAACCTTTTAATTTACTAAGTTAAAATTCTGTCATTGAGAAATATAAATTTCTAGAGACGCATGCATTTTTTTTCCCCTACTATAAACTAAGTCAAAGCTCATAGTAACATAATTATGCAGCTTAGAGTTAATGGTTCCCACAAAGCTGTCTTAATAAAGCCTTTTGGGATTCAGGAGGAAAAGGAGGAAATTCAGAAACTAGGAACAAGGCTGGAAGGCGACAACATGTTTCAACTGGCTCTAGTTACTCAATCACACTTAAGCTGTCTGAGACAGCAGGGCGAGCACCATGCATTACAGAGGCACGCAGGAAATTGTTATCCCAGCGCAATGAACTATTTCCACATTCTAAGCCCAGGAATCATTTTAAAACTGAAATTACAGGAATGGCTATCTAATGAATCAATTAACTTGCCATCAGTCAACAGAAAATTTTAAAAAACCCAAACAGTATGGGGATAGCTAATAGAGGAATCAGTTAAGAATTCAAATCTGAGAGTAACTATAGGCATGTGATGCTGTAGAGAAGTCCATCCAGTGTTTGCTGACAAGATCTACTGGGGAAGAAGTAGGCTGGGGAGGCTGGGGGGTATACAAGACCATAATACTAGGACCAGGTGCTAGTCACCATTTTCCACAACAATGGGGAAGCACATATAAAAAAAATTTAGTGACACCAGCATCTGCAGATGACAAAAACTGATGGAGTGGCAAATAATGGCTAGGACAGAGCAGTCATACAGAACAATATGGATCACTCGCTGAAGTGAGCCCATTCAAACAAAATGCATTTTAATACAGGCAACTCTAGAAGTAAAATATCTCAGAATAAGAAATGCAAATCTTGCTATGAAAGGTATGTAGCCGCCTACAAGAAAGCAATGACTGGAAAGAATGAGGAGCGCATAATAGATAAATAACTCATTGTGAGATTCCAGTACAATAGTGGTGGCAATGAAGAGCTCATAGGGGTGGAGAAGCTTAATGAGATTACTGGCCTTGTTAAACAAGGGAAATAGGAAGGCAATGTTATCTCTTCATATGGCACCAGCAACACTACTCTTGCGTACCATCCTGGTGCACGCATCATGAAGACGCTGTTAAAACCCTGGAGAAAGCACAAGGACACATTACACATAAATCTGAAGCTTGGCAAAAAAAACACCTTGCAGGGAGAGATTTAAACAGCTCACAAAAACCCAAAAGGTGCCTTGACAATAGAGTGTAAGTGCCTTTGCAGAAAAAAACCCCACCGTAGTAAGTGCTTCTAAATGGGGGAGGAGGTAAGAGGCAGTGGGTGGGAACGCAATTCTGATAAAATTCACATTAGGAATTGGGTACTAAAAAATAGCTACAGGGGTGGGGGCGGGGGAGCGGGCCAGGAGCTCTGCTTCATGACCACTAGAACAAACTACAGGAGAAGTACTTTCCAGAAGCTTTTGGCAAAATAGGCGGCTATTGGAATTACACATAATGGGTGCTGGTGATGGGAGTTTAAACCAGATGATGGCACTGTCCATTTAGCTGTGCAGGTGACATCAAAGTGAAACCTTTGTAACTCTGGTAAATGCCAGGCCAGAGGGTTTGGATTTGTCTTTCCCTTACCCCCTCCCCTTTTCCAACCCTGAAATAATCCAAGTTTGATACAGACTGAAGACAACAAAGATTACTCTGAAAGTCCTGAGTTTTTAAACAGACAGTGCAAGGCTGAGGCATTTTAAAAACATCCCTTGGTCTCCACAGCAGAGATGTGCTGTTCTATTACTTTTCATAGCAGCTGATTATTAAAACTAACTAACTAAAATAAACCTCCTATTAAATTCTTTTCACGAGCATAGCAGGAGCCAATACGCCTGCATGTTTATGTCTCCAAGGCATCCAGAGGCAAGCGTTTATGTTAAAAAAAAAAAAAAAAAAAAAAAAAAAGTAAAACCTTGCCTGCGCTAACAGCGACTGCACTTCGCCCTGAGCGTGCGCTGCCCTCAATTACCGACTCTCCCTTCCCAGGTGTTTCACGTTCTGTCAACTGCGGTGAGGGCGGGACAGCAGCTCGCCATTACTGAGTGCGAAACGCAACGCGAGGGCCGCCAGGCTACCGCCCCTGCCTTACCCCGGGAAAGGAAACCGCTCCCTCCCGGGCCCTGCCCACCTCGCAACGAAGGTCAGGCTTAAGGGAAGAGTTTACAGGGCGCTGCCAGCCGCAAGCGTGCCGCTACCTGCCCAGGCACGGCAGCCCGACGCGGTGTCCGGGCCGGGACGAACGCCGCCTCCCGTAACCGCTTGACCCGCCGGGGCGGCCGGCGGCAGAGGGCAGGGCGGGCAGGGAGAGCCGAGCCGGGCCGGGCCGGGCCAGCGGCGGGCCGGGCCAGCGGCGGGCCGGCCGCCCCCTCAGCGCCGCTCGGCCGTGGGTCGCGCGCCCCCTGGCGGGCAGGGAAGGGACGGCAGCGGCGGGCCCCGGCGCGTGGCGTGGAGGGTCTTGGCCGCCATTTTAAGTGCTCGGTGCCGCCCGCGCCGCTTTGGGAGCTGCGGGCTGTTACTGCTGCTCCGGCGTCCCGCTTGCTGAGACCGGGTTCTAGCAGAAATAAAGAAAATTAGTAAAATTCGCTGCTGTAAGGTGCCACAGCCCCTATAGCAGCACCTCATGTTGACCCGCTGCGTGGCACCTGGCAGACCCAGGCTGGGCGGGCAGCCTGGTGCATCTCGCTGGGCCCAATGCCGCTTTCCGCGCCCGCTCCGTCTCCCTGTAACGTGCCATACCTGCAGCCCGGCGGAGGAGGGACCATGGGCCACGGGTGGGACGCTGCCTGCCGCCCTCAGCCTGGCTGCCTGCAGCCCGGTGCTTGCCCCAGCCCCCGCTGCATCGCACAGCCACCATGTTGAGTCCCGGTCCGCCATCCGAATGCAGGGCCCTTTCGTTGGCAGTTCAGCCCAACTCATTGCACCTAACGATGAGTAACCGCGCTCATGCCACCTTGTTCCTTTTTAAATGCAATCACAGGGTACCGGCTTGACTGCTGGTATATGCATTTAATAAAATACTTGGGGGTTTTTGTTTTTAACTGCATAAAAGGCATTTACTGATGGCTTTAATCTGCAGCCAGTGAAATGCAACAGCGTAGAGATCAACTGCTTCAAACAAAGAGCAGCCTGTTTCTCAGCTTAGCTGGAAGGGATGTGCTCTGGCTGGAGGCAGCCCTACAGTAGCTGGTGGCTGGCTGTGGGCACAGCCGCAGCCCGATACCAATGCTGGGCCGATAGCTCAGCCAGCTACTGCAGGGCAACAGCCACCTTGGTGGAGGGGAAGGGCTTGGTCTGGTATCGGGCAGGAAAGCATGTGTGTGTGTGTGTGCGTGCCTTCAAAGTTAATTTGTAATTTTTGCTCCTCAGTAAATCAAGGCAGGTGCCCCTATAAATCCTGCTCCTCAGGAAGAAAGCAGAAGGCCAGGAACTGCACGGAGGGGAGCACAGGGCTATTTTTCTTTTCAGTGCCAAGAGCACATCAGTGACACTCAGTGCTGTGCTGGGTCAGGCCTTCACACTCTGCTAAGTTAATACCAACAACTCCTTCATCTAAAGGGCAGACAGTAACAGTGGAACCCCCCTTGCACTTCTCCTCCTTTCTTTCCTCCTGTTGCAATAGCCTCTGAAGGAGCTGCACTAATTAGTTGCTATTACACTTCTTGGGTGGCTGAAAGAACACGCTGCCTCTGACCTCATGCTTTGCAATGTACCTTAACAGCTTATTACTGCTATTGCATGGCAGCAATGGTTCATTTTATAGTTACTTTGAAAGAGCCATTCCTCTAGTGCTGAAAAATAATCTAAGACTAATGCACAGTCTCTCCAGAAGACTGCTGTTAAACTGTCTATAACCAAGTGTCCAAACACTGCACAAAGCTGTTTCATTTGCTTAACATCAACTCACTAGCAATTAATATGCCTGACATCATAACAGCGCACTACAAGGCCCATAAAATCTGTAGCGGTAGGGGAGTGAAATGATTATAACTTTTTTTTTTCTTTTTGCAATAATACCAGACTGTAGTTCAAGCACTGTAATCTTTTCAAAGCAAGAAGCTGAGCTGCATCTGAACAGCTGTTGTTTACTGAAGCAATAATTAGCAATGGACCAGTCAAAATACCTGCTACCTTCCACAGCAGCTCAGCGGTCACTTGCACCCTGTGCCTGGAAGCAGAAAGGCTCTCAGCTTCACATGCAGACTATACTTAATAAAAATCTCGCTTAACTAACTTTAAGAAAGGAAATACTTAAAATGGCAGCATTAGCCAGCCTTATGCATACAAGTAATCTCACTGAACTCATTGTGAGCTGGGAGGCACAGATTTCAGCTCATACCAGATGTCCCTAACACAGTGGTTTTCAGCTGGTGGGGGACAGGACATGCTGCAAATAAGGTGTTAGGCGCAGTACTGCTGAATGGGCTCTACTGGCTCCAGGCAAGGCCAGCTGCACCCTGCTCCTGGGACTGAAACCTCTGGGAAGCTCATGTGCAAAGCTGTTTGCCAGGTCTGCAAGTCTCCTGGTCTTACAAGTCTTTTTAGTTTAGTTTGAGAGAGCAGCAGAAGAGCAATAAGAGAGAGGAAGAGGGCTGCAGAAAACAAGGGAGCAAAGAGGTAGCTGTGGCCCATGTTGAAGTTGGACCTCCTGATTCCACACCTGGATGAAACCTAGAGATCTCCATGTTCTTCCAGTGGGGGGAATCACTGCGGAGAGAGCAAGACATCCAGAAGTAGCCATTTGTTTATTGATTAGGGCATGCTGCTGGTACGTGTGAGTTTACAACCAGGAATCTGAGCCTGAGTGTTGCATGTTTTCAGCTTACATGCTAACCACTCGGTTACTGGCAGCAGTGGTATATGTATTCATCCTCCTGAGACTGAATGAAAACATCAGTATACAGACATATATATATATGTGTGTGTGTGTGTGTATACAGCTGTATACATCCCAGGTGAGGCTCAGAAATTAGGGTACCAAGCGAGGCTATAGCTAAACCATACTAATGGCCTGCTGCTGTCTGAAGGGATAGTTGTACACCTTTCTCCCACCTCTTCCCAGCCAAAGCTTCCCATCACTTGTGCCAGCACTTACGTACATCTGATCCTGTTGTGAGCCACTCTGAGGACCTTAATGCCCTCCTCGCCTGAGATTCATTCTCTGTGGATCTTAGCTCTCTGCTATGCCTTCAGGAAGCATGAGATGAGCATGACTGTGGACCCAAGTGAGAGGATGGATAGGAACATGCAGCCAGGTTCGCTGTGAAGAGGACACAGGTGCAGGACCTCACTGACCAGAGACAGTTTAAGCGGCTGTCCCATAACAGTTTCACTCACCTGCTCCCTCTCTGGCCCAATAAATATTTAATTACTTAGTTAAAACAGAACTAACTCAAGATTGAGAAAGCTATACCTCATACTAGCAGTAGCATCCTAGAGCTCTCCTCATCTGGGCTATTAGAGATGGAAGTTTAGGTCTCCAGGTTTTAAGTTTCCAGGCCAGCAGAGCACTGGAAGCAGTCTCCAAGCACCCAGGGAGGGCTGCCAGCTGCACCAGTGTGAGCGGGATGCTCTGCAGACAGGCATGTGCCCTGCTCCAGAGATTCCTTCTCCTGCGTGAGAAGACTTGCCTGCCAAAACTGATAGGTACATTTCCACTAACAGCTGTCAAATCAGTGGCTCCTGACTAGAGAAAATAAAAACATTTTGACAGAAAATTCCTGACCAGCACTACACAATAAGCCAGAAAAGCACTTATCTCATTACACCTGTAGTGCCTTAGAGCTCTCATATCTGGCTAGTCAAGTTGTCCTTTTGAGATGAAGCTCTGATGTTAGAGACACAGGGATCCAGGACAGTCAGTTATGAGCTTGAGGACTTTCAGTTAAATGAAAGAAAATACACTTCAGAGTTTAATTTTTTGTTGGGCTTCTATTTTTTCATATTATTGAGAAATGATAGCTATCACTTCTATCATTGGAAATCCAACTAGAGTCACTGAGTTAGTTAAAAAAAAAAAAAAAAAAAAAAAGGCAGGAGACTAGTAGAGACCAGACCAGACAACAGACCAGTACAGTTTCAGCAAAGTAAGAAATGGCAAACAGTGAGTATAATTTTAAGTGAAGTCTTCCAGATTTATATGACAGGAACCTAACTCTCCTTTCAGCACTCTTCACCACTCTGGAGCTGCAACTGTGGAAGTTCAGTCATTTAAAAATAAACATGGTGATATTTACATAAATGTAAATAAAATCAAGTCATGGCATGCCATATCTTTCAGGTCTATTCAGACATACCCCATGTGGTGCTGTGAGGCACAAGGCCAAATGAGTTCAACAACCCAAGAAATAGAATAGTGTCCTCGAAGTGGCTGGCCTGGGGTGTTATTAAATAGAAACCTGAAATACCTGGAAGCAGAAGGGGTTTGTATTTCCTTGGTCCTGTTGGCATGTGCATAAATCACTGCAACTCAGTAAAGAGGCACCATTTGTTTTCCAGAGTCCTATTTCTTTTCTCAGTCAGAGCAGACAAGAAGCATTCAACCAAAATGCTATGGATGTGACGCTAGCTGACAAAGGGAGATGTGGAGCTGACAACGCATAGTTAAGAAAGCCTGATGAGCCTGGACCTTGCAGCCCACACATTGCATCAGATCACACCATGCCTTAGCCCACCAGAACATGCAGCCAGAGGAGCTCAAATAGAAGCATACCTATACATAGACAGTGCGAGTTGTAACGGTGTCATAGGAATTCAGGTGATACAAGCCCTATCAGAGGGTTCACACAGGTTCAGCTGCTGTGACTAATGGGGTTTATACAACCTTTGATCAAACCAGTTCCATGCCAAAACATTTGTACTGTACAAAATTTGTAAGGCCAATTAGGATATGACAAGCCTTCCACTGAAATTCCTGGATTGTAGTGCAGGGTTAGGATTTGAAAACAAAACAAAACAAAACAAAACAAACCCCTGCATATTATAGTAAAAACCTCCCATTACTTATCAGTTAACGTGAATAGTACAGTGGTTAATTGTCAGGTATATCCCAACTCAATATCCCCACCACAAAAGTGCTTGAGCAATGTGTAGTGTGAGTATCTTTTTAACAGGGAGGAAGGGCAGAGGCTGTAGAGAGGATGGTCCAAGCAGTGTAACCTTAGCTTTGTTCCGTCTTCCAGACCAGAAGCCTCTTGCACATAAGGGAGACTGGAGGAGGGAGAAAGCCATCCACCTTTGCTCCCTGTCCAGAGTGACTCTTAACATCAGTGCCTAGGGGAGCAGTTTCTCTGCACTGCATTGCAGGCTTGGGACCTCAAAAGAGCTTGCCCTGTGAATTTGCTTCAGGGACTTGTCTGGCAAGAGCAAAACCCATTACTCAGGCTCATGCTGTGGCATATGTACCAAGCCTATGTCACGGCACAGGTCAGGTGCAAAAGCAGACAGTCTCCCAGCACTGGTGACACACACACAGCTTAAACAGGGTGGAGCAGGATCAGGTCCTGAATAGGAGAGGGGAAGCAAAGTGGAAAACAAATAAAAAGAAAAGGAAATAGTAGCTGAGGAAGAGAACATTGATTAAATAGAACACCAGTAGCAAGTAAAGGAGCAGGAAGAAAGCCTCCGTGCCTCAGTGTAGCACAGAGGAGGCAATGTCACAAGGGTTGGAGCAGGGGAGAAGGCTCGAGGCCCTGATCTTGCAAGCAGTCATGTACCATACAGGACCTCCTCTCCATCTGCCCCTCAGGCACTGTCTTCTCTCCCTAATAGGTCTCCACAAGTTAAAAGAATAGGCACGGGCTGAAGACCAGGGATCTCTGAGATGTACAGGGCTGTCCCACTGTCTAACCAGGGTTACAAACTTCTACTTGTCATTCCCAAGCCACCCCAAGCCTCTGTGGGAGTGGCAGAGGGGCAAGGTCCTTTTTCCCATCTCCAAGCGCCACCCCCTTGAGTGCTTTGCAAATGCCTGAGAAGACCTATGCACCACATGCTCACAGGAGCAGCAAACAAATCTTGTTAATGGTTTCTTGATAATCTGTGTGCCCAGGGAGAGCACTTATTACTTCCTTGGACTGAGAAGCACCATCTAAGAGCTTTCTTCCTGTTTCTTTGAGGACATATTCTTTCATTATTCTGCTGGGGAAAGCCAAGGTGAAACTGTTCACTCTTCCCCCTCCCAAACTTCTGATTCAGGCTGTAATAACTCTAGAGCAGTATCTGTCTAGGGTATTACCCTAGGCAGAAGTGGAACGTTTCCTAGGGTGAAATTATACAATTACTGGCCCACTGCTCAGCACTCCCGCTAGGCAAGCTGGTCTCAGAAACAGCAGCGAGAGGCTCATGAGAGAGCCTACACACCTTCCAAGGCCATAGGTCTTGTAATATTTCACACCGCAGGGGAGAGGAGGAGGTGAGAACAACAGAGGTTCTTAATAAAACTTAGTTCTTTTGAAACATCACTCTTTGAAGTGCTCATAACATTGTACAAAAGAAGCCAAGCTTTATCGCCATTTTACAGAGAGGTGATAAGGGTTGCAGGCAACAGCAGGCCAGGAGCAGAGTCAAGAAGCAGATCCCAGGTCTCCCAGTTTCTGCAGGTCTAATGGTGGGAACAGGCTGCCTTCATGGGAATCTTCTTGTAATGACAGTTTCTCCACAAAGGCACTGACATTTTCGCACTAATTTTAAAAACATTTCCACCAACAGCAGTGGAAGGCTTAAGTGCTGATGTAATTTTCATGGAAATGAGATTTGAAACAGGATCCACAGTTCCCTGTAAGAACCTCAAATGTTAGCTTGTATTACAGCTGCCTTTCAATGAGCGTTCAAGCCAGTTTCCAAACATCAGTTCAGAAGCTTCTCATACTCAGGCATGTCTTAAGCCATTCAGCAGATGCTCTTAGGAAGTTTTGCACTTGTGTGAAATCCTCTAGAGAAAAAGGAGATCTTCAAAGGGATAACAGTATCTATTTCTGATTAAAAGCCTAGCTTAATACGCTGCTTCACCACCACTGGGTGCATCCTGCATAGCACATTCTGATCAGCAGTGTGTTGAACATTCAGAAGAAATATTTTTCTTGTCCTGTTAGTTTATATGAAGTTTAGGATTTAAAATGGTTCTTGACTGAAACACAAATACCCTGCGGTCAGCAGAGACAGCCCTGGACTGAGTCTGTTCAGAAAGAGTCACTCGTGCTCTACACCTCCTGTCCCAAGGGTACAGGGAGTCACAGCAAAGATCCTCTAGTTTTCCACTGGCACTGGTTGTTGGAGTGGCCAGGCAATGGTTAGCTATCAGCAGGTCCCAGAGTTTAGAGCAAATACTTGGGGACGCCCAAGTCAAATTTTATTGTCAGTGTTGAATGCACTGCCGCATTTACAACTCTCCCATGCTGTGCTGCACCAAATGCTGTGCCACTATAGCAGGAGCCTAGGCTCCTAACATTTATGAACAGTGAGTTGAAAATCAACTCAAACCACATTGTAAAAGAAGTGACCTATGCTTCTGTTTTTTAAGCATCAGGTGTGATTTCCTCATGAGCTACTACCAAAGTCTTCCTCTCCACTAAGTAATCTGCAGACTTGTCTTCTCTTCCATAAAAGAAGCTATGCTGCAATACCCCTTGTAAAGGGCGCCTGTGTCATGCCTCTGTCTGCCCCAAGGTTATCAGGAGTCCAGCCAGATCCTCACATCTCCTGGCAGTGCTGGCTTCTTGAGTGATTTGGGGGCCTGTTAGCAGCCTGCCTGTATGTTCATGTAATAGTCTGTTAGGAGAGCAAACCTCAGCTGAAGCATAGATGTTTGTTGTATTAGCACAGTTTTTTCCTACCACTTCTCTGGGGAGAAAAGAGGCTAGTTTCTTCCCTGCAAATGTAACTATTCAGACCAAGTAGTAAGAGAGCATAAGAGCTGCTGCCCCTGCTTAAACAAGAATAACAATGGTAAGAACATGAGAAGCCAGGAGAGACATTTTGTATGCAGTAAAACTCATGTAAGCTATAGAGCCTGACACCTAACGGAAGAAGGGCCAATGAAGGTCAAAAAAATTACATTGGGAATCTCTGCACTACTTTTAAACTAGAAGCATTGCCTGTTGCCAGTAGCCTTTGGTGTAGTTTTCACTGTGTTCATATGTTAGCTATTCATTGTTGGGTAATTATCTTGGTTTATTTTTCTATTTATTTATTGAATAAATCAAACTAATAAAAATCCAGTCCACGATTGCCATGGGAACACTCCAACAAGGACAGATGCAGTGTATAGCTGCGAGGAAAGAAAGCAGGCTTCAACTTTATTAAATTATACACAAGGCAATCAATACAACTTAACACAAACAGCCCTTGCAGGCTCGGCACTAACATCCAGAAGGCTCAACCAGTAACTTTAGAGCTTCTTGCAACACCAAACCTTAACAACCACCATACCAAGTTTCTCTAAGGGTGCATGCTCCAGAATGCAGTCTTTCTTGACCTTCCCTTGTGTCCTTCTAAAGGGAATCCCAGAAATCATATAGTCTACTTTTCCACCCCATAGACATGTCAGCTTTTTTTTCCCTTCCCTAAATCCAGTAGATCTGTGTTGAATGCTTGCTCCGGCAGTCCCAGAATTTGCATTGAAAATTTAGTCCTAGTTAAAATAATACATTTAGACAATTTCAGAGTTTCTGAAAGCAGAAATCAAATCAGTCACAAACAAATCTAAATTGTTGTTTAGCTGAACTTGGTCACTGTCTCTGCAAAGATGGATGATGAGACAGGAAAACAGAAAGCAGAGAGGAGAGGAGATTAAAGCGATAAAGGGCCTACAAAGCTCATAGCAATTTTTCTCCTTAATTTCCTCATATTCAAGGTAATGCCACTGAGAGAAAGCCAACAAAAAGAATTACATGCACTGCCCAGACTGTATTTGTAAAAAGCAGTCTCATCATTCCTGATCCTTTGTATTGCTGGCAGTGAGGTTTGTCTTTCTGGACACTGCAGGGAGAGAAGGTGCCAGGCATTTGATTAGGCCAGATCACAGTCTCCTTAAGTCCCCCAGCTGGGAGCCATCTGGCAGTAACTCACTCTGTGCAGGTCATTCTATTGCAAAGCCTTCCCACCTGCCAGAGTGCTGTGATTATCCTCCCTGCTCACATCCTCTTAAACTTGTCCCAGCAGCGCTGACAAGACTCCCCCCTCACCCCTTGTTGCAGAGTTAGGAACAGGCCCCATCTCCTCTCTGCACTGGGCATCCTGAAGCAATCCTAAGATCCTTTTTCTTTATTTCTAGTCCTCTTCTGATGACAGTTTATCAGGAATCAGCTCTGTGATTAAACAATATCTATACTGAGAACTTTGCAGAATAGAAGATAATGTTCATTTGCTTTGCTCCCTCTACCCATGCTCTGCCGGCTTCTGGGGTTATTCACTATTTCATTTCCAGTACCAGCCAGCATCATCTCCAGTCCCCAGCCAGAAAGATATACTGGCTCTGCCTGGCAGAACTGCAGCACTAAGTGTGCAATTTCAAACGAGGCAGACACCAATCTTCCTTATTCAAGTTATTTAAGCCACCAGTGGGTGATACCTCTTGTGACATTGTTCATCCAGGACAGCCATCCAGCTTCCGCCCACACTCTCTTGCAGCCCCCCCATTCTGCCTATAAGAAATCCTACATGGTGCCATTCCTTCCCTCTGCCGTTCCCACACACATGCAGATATGCATAGGTGCATTTAGATAAGCTTTCCTCAACTACAGGAACTGTGCCTTCTTTTATTAAATGCAAATAATCTGCCATCTGTATTGCATTATTCTTATTGCATTTCTCAGCACTTTGTGTTCTCGGTCACAATTACAATGCACATCAGAGCGATTGTCCAGTGAATTATGCCACTGCTGCAATGGAAGGAAGGTTTGTGATTGTGATGCATTGAAACAGTCTTTTAATTAATAAACAAATGTAGCTCCAGCTTGGAAGGAGTTGTTTTCACTTGTGTGATTTCTGTTTCGAGGCTTCCGAATGGAAGTGGGTGCAGAGTGAGGGACTCGGAGTTACAACAGTTGCCTCCTATCACAATCTATTTAGGATATTATTTGTCTCTCATTTCCTCCTCCATGAAGTATTTAAGCAAAGACTTAAGAGTAATATCGTTATTGCTAACAAGATCGTGTTTATTCTCCATTGCAATGCACAAGCACACAGTTACAGCTAAATTGAGCACTGCCTGATTTACCTTTACCATACTATTAAGTTATTGCAACATCTTAATTTTCATCTCTTCTGATCAAATTGGTTTAGTTAATTTAAAGTAACAAGGCAATTGTTTCTTTTCTGCTTAACCTCTGAAGTATATTTCATCCTTGAGGCTGAATTACCCATGAGTGGCACTTATTAGTAAGACAGAGTTTCCAGAGTTTTGGTTCACTTTTCCTTTTGTTGAACCTCATTATGGCCAGGCAGCTATCATAAATGAGACATCGTAGTTCTGTAAGTAAAAGATGTTTCTCATTTAAGCATAGGGCTGTGATAAACATTTCCATATAAAATTGTTGTTTTCTAATTAGTATGTCAAGGGTGGTATCATTTAGATTGCTAAAGTCTGTCTTTAAAATAAAATATGAATATGTATTTTGTCACAAAATCAAGGTATGAAAATGTTCTGTAGCAGCAACTTGATGACTATGTGGCAAGGCATATGTTTTTAGTATCGATTTAGCTAAAAAGCGACTGACTCATGCAGAAGACAGCCTGCACGGGGAACCTTAGGAAGGTGCTTACTTTCTTCATTGCAGTATTTGGTTCCAGTGACGACTATCCAGTAGATCAGGGTGCTTGCAAAGAGGCAACTCCTAGCAGAGCAGAGCCAAGAATAAAAAGTACTGTTAAAGTGTTGTCAAATCTGAGGAAGTGCTGATCTGGAACCTGACTTTACAATGACTCCTAGCCTCAGCCTGGAACCAAAATCCAAGCTCTGAAGAGCCTTGAACTCTGCAAGTTCACATCTGGGTCCAATCAGACAGCTCAAGCCCATTTCCAAGCAGAGGCAAACTGAAAGGCATGTGGCATGCTGGGGAGACAAACCACAGATGTTTATTGTGCTCTTGCGCCCTTAGCAATTGTTTTAATGGGTTGGAGCTCCTAGGAGACCATTTGACTTTTGCTCATGTCTATACTGTTCTCTTATAATGCTGACTGTGCAGAAGCCTGAAGCTGTCAAAAATCTGCTTCCAGTGTTATTTCAAGGAAAGAAAAGTGAAGTGACATCTGATCTGTTGAGAGAGGATGGGGAGGGGGGTATTTTTAAAATACAAAGCAACAAGAAAAATCTGCATGGAATCGATATTACAATCGATACCTTCTGTCCCTTTGGAAAGCACAGCTTAGTCTGAAACATGGGTTTCCCCTTCTCTGTTGCAACAACTATCCATTAAAAAGACTAGTACTTACTTTGCCAAGACCACATTGTCAGTAAGTGTTTTGAAGCTCTGCAATAATGATTATTGTGCAGTATTGCATTTTAATAATTCAAATAAACCATGGAACATTATGATCTCTACGGCTAAGTAAATACTTTGTTGCAACTCCAGCATTGGAAAGCATCCTTCATTTCAGTAGAATTGTCTCTTTGCAGAAGGAGCATTTTAAAACCCCTGCTTGCCTTCAAAAAGAGCAGCCCTGCCTGCTGCTGGTCTCCTCTGGTCTGTGCAGAGGGAAGAATCTATGTTTGTGAAGACCACCATCATGCAAGCACTGTAGTTAAGCAATCTTTTGCTGTAAGTCCTGTGCAAGCAAGAATATCCATCCATAAGCACTGGGCATTTAGCTCCTTTCCTTTATTCTTCAGACATTAAAATAAAATTTGGAACTGGAACCTAGACAATGCCAACAAGAAACACCTGCCTGTTTAGGCAGGAGTGACACCATGGCATTTCATTTTTTAAATGGCCCTACAGGACCCTATTTTGAACACAGAGAATATGAACTGCAGAAGTTACCGGGGTGAGGTATTAGCACTAGCCATGAGTTTCTCTAGTTCTTACATCCAAGAGCCAAACTGCAGCAAAGAAGGAAAGGACCATCCTTCCTCTTTGAGATGCAGCACAGACGGTAAGTGAGAGAGGCTTTGTAAAGGGCAATAGTGAAGGATGAGTGGATCAGGCAGAGAAGAAAGGCTCGAGGACAGTGGAGGTGAAGAAATGCTACAATTTTGCAGGAATGAGTAGAGCCCTCCAGGAAAGAAAAGACCTAGACAAAATTAAAAGAGAAAATAGAGGGCAGAATTAAAAAAAGAAGTGTGATTACTCAAGGGCATTGGTTTCAGGGGGAGAAGAGTTAGAAAATGTATTGCTTAGGCTAGGAAGTGTGCTAGGGAAAGCTGTCAAACATGGATGTCAGCTGTTAAAAATACACCATCAGTATTGTTCAGCTGGACTAACATATGGCACACAAAATCCTTGATCTCCCTAGTCACTGGGAATTTTACAGACTAGTTAAAGGACAGGAGGATTTCACTTACTGTTTTGCCCCAAACACAACTTTTTGTGGCCACTGAGATTCAGATACTAACAAAAGTGCAAATTCTTGAAAAGTGAATGAAAAGGTTTTGTCTTGCTGAGGATACAAAGCATTTTATTTTCTTCAGTTCTTATATGAATATGACAACACAGAGGCTCATTTCTCTATTCCCTGCCTTAAAAGTTTGTATCTTTGTGTTGGGCAATTCCACCACTAAAAGTTTGGTGAGGCTGTCTGCTCTATTTAGAGTGGAACAGTGAAGACAAAGGACATTTTCTAATCTGCTAAATCATGTAGCCCAAGGACCTCTCCAATGTTATGCACATGGTTTTCTACAACCCTCAAAAGAGAAGATTAGATTAGATGGAATATTATCAGAACTAGAATCACTAATGTGTCACTAGAAAATGAAAGAAGAAGTTGCTGCCTATTAAAGTGCAACAAAACTACTAAACAGGAAACGGATGACTGGCTACAATAAATCAAAGCTTAATAAGGCTTTCAATCTATGTGAGTTTTTATTTATAGCGGGGAATGGAATAGGCTAATATTTCTCATTCAGATTTACATAAATATGTTCTTTCCTGTCTGCTAGGTCAAACAGAGCCGTAGTAGGTGCAGACACAATTCCCCTGGCTTCTGAGAAGTCAAAGTAACCATGCTTTTGAGGTACGTGTTGCTCTGACAAACAGCAGAGTCAGAAGTACTCTGTGACAGGTAGAAAATTTGCATTTCCATTAGCGAGGCCTTTGTCAAATGAAATCCCTAAAGGCAATGAAGAATGTGTGTGGAAGGAAAATGCAGTGTATTAATTTACCACCACCCCCCAAAAAAAATTTCACTGTATAGTTCAATGAAACTTAAGATAAAAGGCAGAAGGAGAAGATTTACATTCCAAGGGGCCATACAATAAGGGTATAGCGATTTATGCATGCTTTTGCCACAGGATAGCCCAGAAAAGAAACGCTTTTAGATAGCTTGGCTGGCTGATAATTTATCAAGGACTCAATTCTTCTATCCTGTTCAAAATTAGCAGCTGCTCAAGTAATGCCATTAAGATGTACTGAGTTAGGGCACAGGAATCAAACTGAGTCTCCACCTGAACCATTTTGCTCCTCTGAAAAACCTAGTCTAGATGCTCAACTACTTGCAAAAATTAGCCCAGTTTTTACCTTTTTTAAAATATGGATACACTTTAAAGGACAGTGCTTTATCTTTTTGGCTGATGTCTTTTAGAAATTAATGAAAAGATTATTGATTCTGATGAGATTCCTATTCTTTTATGCTCTGTGACCCCTGTTTTTCAGGGATTAAATTCTTACTAGAAATTAACAGATCGGCAGTCGAATTACAGATAAAACAAGATACTATTTAATGTGAATAAAAATGTCAGAAATTGGTCCTAAGTTTAATTTGGCCAGTCTTTAAAACACATTAATATTGCCACAGCTAACCCTGATCATTTTAGGATGTCTATATCCTGCATTAGTTCTTCATTTATATTGCAGATACTTATCATCAAGGGCCACTTTATCTTGAGACTGATGGAATTAAATTTACAGATTTGGCATGAGGATTGCTCAAACACACACAATAATTTATTAGTTGATATTGTTTTCCCCAGATATGTTAGAGCATTCAGGGAGAATACTTTTGCATCTGTGTGCACTGTCGATAGCTTCAGGAGTACATGCATTCTCTTTACCAAGTCAGCTAATGAAAGTACATTTCTTTCATCAAGAAGTCTTTTCAGGAACAGCTCAAATATTTACATGCTCCTTTTCATGTAAAACTCTCACAGGTTGACTCTATTGATCACAGCTCAGACAAGAAAACTGCTAAGTAAAATTATAGTAATTCTTGGATAGGTATTCTTCTAGTTTATTCCTCCTCCTATATATGGTCATGTTATACTGGCACATACCCCTATGTGATGTGTGGTGCTTGTAAACTATTTCATCAAAAGAAAATCCAAAAGCTTGACCCTAACCAAAATAGTTGTACTGGAACAAAGGATATGAGTTAACTGGGTTCAGAAGCATAAGTCCGAATAACGTCTTCCCCTTGAATGGGATTTCTGCTCTGAAGTCATCTATGAGCTTTTAAAAAGTCTTTCCAGGAATAAATGAATAGGTTGTGTGACCATCACACCGCCCTCTGAAAAAAATCACAACCCTACCAGAGTGAGAGTGCATGTTCTGAGCTGCAAACATGTCCACGATGAAGCTGGTTTTTTTCAAACATTAAGAAGTATCTCCCTAGATGAATTAAAGAACTGAGAGACCATGCACACTAGGTAGCACCCTATTTTTTATTTGCTCAGAAACAGGTGTAAATTGCTTTCATTGTGCTTTTATAAAACGGTCGGTTATCTGCAGACTCTACTAAGTATTACTTTCCGGTTTGGGCTCTTTCTGCCTCTGTACTTATTTATTCCTGCCTCACTAACTTTATTGCTAGCAAAGTTTTTCAGCATTTCTTTCTTTTTTTCTCTCCCCTTTTCATACAGCAATAAATATTATTCAATTCAACAAATGCATACAAATGGTTTCCATTAGAATTTTAATCTACTCTCAAAATGAAAGAAAAGCTTTGTATAAATCTTTTTAAATTACCAGAACATAAATTCAGACAGGGACATCTCCACCTAGGCTGAGCTGGGGAGTTCACAGCCTGCTGTCCTCGTTCATAAATTAATTGAGGTCTCTAGCTGCAGTAAATGAACAGTGCATCCTGCAAAAGATCATATCTGTCAAGATTGCAGATTGGTTTCTATCAGAGTTTGCAAAAGTCAGAGCGCACAATGCTTTCATTATGTCTATGAATATGGCTTCCCAACTGGAAAGAAATGTGTGTTTTGTTCTGTTGGGCCAAGATTTACAGAAAGCAATTTTCCTCCATGCTCCAGCTATGACAAACCTACTGAAAAATGTCATTTCATGACTTCTTTCATTCAGTCACCTTTTTACTGACAAATATATATTCTTTCTGCTCCATGTGTACGCACCAACTGTGACATTTAATGGCCAAGGAAGGTTAATCACAGGTGAGTACATATCCCTCTTGGATATTGCAAACTATACTGCATTCACTGCCACTTCTCCATTATAAAGCAAGCATGGCTTTAGCTGGCTCACACAACTACCTGTTTTATATTACAAATTCATAAATTTTTTAAAAGGCTCCCTAAGATTCTGAGCACCAGCCAGCATATCCATGAACCTCTTAGGTGTCTTAAATTATGGTAAGGTTGTGACAGAGCGTGAAGAGAGTCAAAGGCAAGGTGGGTATTATTGAGTACTCAGTATCATTTTGTTTCTTTCCCTTTGACTTTGCACTGTGAATCTGCAGGCACGTGAGAGGTGGAATAAAGAAAAGACAGAGCATCAGATCCCAGAGTTTGGGAAGCGGAGGTGGTTTTGCTTTTTTTTTTTTTTTTAATTGGTGCCATGTTTGACAATGGTGGCGGGGACCCTAGACACATAAACACCTATTCATAAGAGTTTGGAAATTAAAAGGAGAGTAAGACTGACCAAAATAGCTCTTTGCACAAGTGACTAGAATTGGTACTATTTCAATTTACAGGTGAGGGACAAAAACTCAAACACAGCACATGCGCACTTTTCGTTCCTTGCCTATGTCAGCTGTGCTGGCCCTTCTCTCTTCACAGCTGAATCTGTAGAGGAGGCACCCCCAAATCACCTTAATGCCAACGTTTCACTCCTACCTCTCCTCTTTAAGAGAAGAAAAATGTCCCTGTTGGAGTGTACTGAGTATTGCCCAACAACTGAGTGTGGTTGTTGTCTGGAAGCAATAGGAACCCATCATACCAGCTCTTAAAAACGATGGGGAGATTCACCACAACTACAAACACAGGTTGCAGAGAGGTCTTGGTGATCTCGCTATGCAAAAGACTAGCGAAGCAGGGCTAGAGGGGCATACTACAGCATTTTGTCTGTAAATACACATACAGCCTTTTAAAGAATGCAGATTATTTACATGCTAAAAGTTAATGTGCCTGTTAATCTCTATTTAAAGGCTTCTGCCTTAGCCTAATAGTGCCAACCAGTTATGGTCCGTGAAACAAAGGTGGCTGCCAGCCACAAGAGCCAAATATGTACTGGAAATTAATTATTTACTTGGCAGGCTCAGCAGTTACTTTATTATCAAAGCAATTGGGGCAATTTAGCTGTTTTATTAAATACTCATTTGTTCTGACCTGTAATCACACAGGTGACATTTGGCATCCCTGTGTCATGATGCTGCCTCTTCCCATCATGAGTCAGGAGCACCACGCTGTCAAACTCTTCTCCAGGAAAAATACTTGCAGGTGCAAACATCAGCAGTTGTCCTGGTAGTCTAGTTTAGAAAGCATTTAAAATAAGTATTTTAAATGCACAACTACTCTGTGCTGGGCTCACACAACAGGAGGGAAATTTTAGACTGGAAGTTTTTATTGCAATAAATTACAGACTCTTGAAGATGTGGATTGCAGTGGAAACCCTGATAATATGTTCACCGTAGCAGGGACAAGTCAATATAGTGTGAAAAAAAAATCCCTCCTAAGCAAATACTCATGCCAACATTTTCTGTTATATCAGGCTATGCCTGGTATGTACTAGTATATAGGCATCTATATCACTCCACTAAACAGCAGCAGAAAAAAGAAAAGGGAAAAAGAGGAAAAAAAAAGAAAAAACCCTCAAGTATCTGTTAGTTTGGAACACAAATCAAACTGCAGAAATTTTTGTTCATCCACAGTTTGGTCCCCAAAGCTGTGTTGTTGCCATTACAAGTTGCAGTGATGCTATCAGTATACAATTCCTCCAAATATTTAATTTTCCCCCTTCTTTTATTGTAGCATACTGTCCCTAGTTACAGTCTTTTGAAGCAAGTAGCCCCTCCCTATGACTTAAAATATTTGGAAATACCCATTTCAAGCTTTCCCCTCATCCCTGGGTTCCTAATCGCTGTTACGCCCTCTCTGTATTACTCAAAGCAGAAGCTGCCCTAGACAGGACCCTAGCACCTAACAGCATGCAGAACACCTGGCAGAACAGTCCTGTGAGGAAGGATAACTTCTCTCTTCTCCACAACAGACATAGTCCAAAAGTCATGCTTGGTTTTTGAGCTACTGTATCCCAATTGCAAACTTATCTGTTGTGCACTACTGACTAAGTCTTACACTACCCAGCCTCTCCTATGAGGACAGGCTGAGAGAGTTGGGGTGGTTCAGCCTGGAGAAGAGAAGGCTCTGGGGAGACCTTAGAGCAGCCTTCCAGTACCTAAAGGATACTTAGGTACTAAGTATCCTACAGGATAGCTGGAGAGGGACTTTTTACAAGGGCATGTAGTGATAAGACAAGGGTAATTGCTTTAAAACAGAAGAGGGTAGGTTTAGATTAGATGTGAGAAAGACGTTCTTCACTGTGAGGGTGGTGAGGCACTGGAACAGGTTGCCCAGAGAGGTTGTGGATGCCCCATCCCTGGAAGTGTTCAAGGCCAGGTTGGATGGGGCTTTGAGCAACCTGGTCTTGTGGAAGGTGTCCCTGCCTGTGGCAAGGGGCTTGGAACTAGATGAACTTTAAGGTCCCTTCCAACACAAACCATTGTATGATTCTATGATACTTAGTAACTTTTCCCAAAATTTCTCCCTCTCAGGGACTTTCCGTGTTTCAGATAATTTTTTCCCCAGATGCAGTAATTTTCTTTTCTCTCTTGTATCCAGGTGCAGAATGGCAGAAGAGTGGTTAAGGAGACTTGCAATGAACCCAATCTTGAGGGTAATTACCTGTGTGAGCCTGGAGCAAGACCCAATCAGACCAACTAACTCCTTATTCATGCTGGGAAGTCTAACATGGTTGAATGTGATACCTTCCTCAGACACAACTGATGAGAGAAACTATCACACTTCAGACACATTAGTCTCATATACCACCTTGGTTAGTAAATGTTTGACCTTGATTTGCCCACAGTCTAAGACGGGAAGGAAAAAAGTCAGTGAGACTTAACGACCCTCTTTCCCTCCCTGTCCTCCTTTCCTACTAAGGATCAGCTGTGAAAATTTTTACCCCTGTATTTACCTTCAGGTGACTAAGGTACATCCTAAATAGACCACACCAAACCATAATCTAGAGACAACCAACTGTGATGCAGGATATAAACCAAACAGTAACTGCCTGAGTTTACAGGAAGACAGTCTTCATAATACGCTGTTACGTATTTGTTCATCAAAGCAGAGGTGGGTTTAGCACTGATTTGAAGCATACAGTGCTGATTCCCATTAGACTATCTGGCTAAATGGACCATATGTGCATTTGGTTAGATTGCAGACAGCTCCAATGGTCCAGACAACTCCCCTAACAAAGGTCTTGCCTACAAAATGGATCAAAACCCCATCAGCTCTAGTGACTGGCATCAATCCCTCCTCTCCTTTGTTTTCAACAACAGTGTCACAGTGCTTTCCATATTAGTAACGGGGGATCTAATGACCACAATACAGAGGTAATTACAGAGTTATGTACAAGGCAACAGTTTTGTTCTATAAATTATTTTGATTTTTTTTAAATTCAGAGATGGTTAATGTATGTGATTATCGCAACACTTTTATTAAGGTCTTGCTTAAGAGACCTAAGAAGAGAGATGTAAAAGGAGAACTAGCTCACGCAACTGGTGCACATGTTTCTGTCCTATAAGCATTCTTAGAAAGTGGCAGAGGCAGGGATTTGAGGATCTTGATTACCAAAACAAAACCAAAAAAAATCAAGGAAGGGTGCTCTATGTGTGTGTCCAAAGAGTATTAGAGAGATTCCTTGTCAAGAAGCTGCATTTCTCTATGGCAGTTTTCCCACTATTGCTATCTATCTATCTGAGGTGTTAAAATAACCTCTACTTCCCTGAAGCTTCCATCTGTAGTTTTCAACAGAAATAGGAGGCAGGAAGCCCAGTTTAGGAAATTAATCTACACCTTTGCCTGTGCAGAAACACAGATTGGGGCACCATCCCACTTCAGGAGCTTGCAATAAAATGTGCTGGCAGCAGGACAGAAAGCAAGTGTTCATATCAGTGCAGGTAAATTCTAAAATTTGGAACAAAAATACTGCAGAAATACCAGTCTTTTGAATACTACACTGCTCTCATTTAAAAGCAGAGAGAAAGATAGGATTTTAGTGCATTATTGCGGGGGCACGGAGAGACAGCTTTCATGTGACATGGAAGACTACACTAATCACCAGTGTCCAGCCCCTAGCAAGCAATTCATCTCTCTCTCAATCTAGCTTTTAAATGAAAGGTGCCTGCTCTTTCTGAAGTTATTGGATTGTATTCTGACAATAAAGTTAAATTATACAAGGGGTATCTAGAATATTTCATCACAAAATCAATGTGCATTATTTTAAATTTTGCTTTCTTCCTCATAACTTGCATACACACACTGATCTATGAAAGTTTGTGTTCAGTAAGAACACAATTTCAAAAAGCTACTGCTGCCTGAAGGAAAATACTGAAATATATTCTAAGACAGAAATAATTCTATTTATCAATCATTTTTCTTCTTCACCTCTTTGCTATTTAGAATATTTGCATGAAAATGGGATCTTTATTTCCCAAGAGTTCATCAGCTGCTCCTGCTATGCTATAATTTCCATGGATACCAATTGTATGTGATGTTGCAAACATATGACTAAAGGATAAGGAAGAGAGAAATCAACTGCTTTATTCTTTGGCTATGCTTTTGAGTAACTCCATAAACAAAACCTAAAGCTTTATCTAATCGATTCATGACCCACACAAACAACCCACTCTGTCCCCTCTCCCTTGCAAGCCCTCTTGGCAAAAATGTCCCCACTTACTTAAATGTGTTCAGTCTTTCACATATTATCTGCTACTCAATGAAGAACAAGACTCAGGACTTTAGAAGGTGACAGAGCAAAAAGCCATTTTAATTTTCAATTTTTTAAGCTAAACTTTAAAACTTCCTAATTCAGAAAATTAAGTGGTAGATTTCTCCATTTAAAAGGTAAGGTATTACTTTCAGTAAAATGACTAGCAACAAAGAATTGTAGAGATAATAAAAGTCTCTCTAGTAAGGAGGGAAGAAATAACAAAGAAAACACCAAGTTTCAAAATGTATTTGTTTCTTCAGTAGGTACAGCAATTTAATGCAATGTATCTGTACAACTACACAAGACTGAGTTACTTCACAGTCTGATGTGGATTTTGATACCTGTATCTTGTTAAAAATCATTTGAAGAATATGTTACCTTTGGTTTAAAGCCATTTCTAATAACAGGTTTTGGATGAACAAGTTTTCTCATTTTGTGAGTATACAAAAAATATTTTTCAGATAAGCTTGATCAGACTATGACCCAGGGATTTCAATTTAGCTCAGAAGAGAAATGTCCAGAAGCAAAGAGCAGAGTAGGCAGAGAGAACTGTAGTCTCCATTCATTCAGGGAACCCTCATGTGACTCGCAGGCAAGTCCTTGCAATATTTTGATGCAATGGTAACATGCGTGACCTATAGAGATGCAGGAAGACAGTCATAACTCTAAAGCCCCCACCATTATCTATGATCCCTCTTTCCAATATCTCAAAGGCAAGGAGATATTTCACAGGGAAGGAAACACACAGACACACCCACGATGCGATCAAGAAGCTTGGCAAGAGTCAAAGGCAGGGTTGGGAGCAGAGCTACAGAGAGAGGTCCCACAGGAGAGCACTAGCCACTGAGGCACAGTCCTGGTCCAAGGGTGGTCAGAGCATGGCAGCCAGGAGCAGTAGGTAAGTCTCACTGTGTTTCTCCAAGCCCTAATAGCATCTCCCCCAGCATCTCTCAAGTCACTCCTTAGTTACACTTTGCAAGCAAAATCAAACTTCTCTGCCAGCAGCTAAAAGTCGCTGAACCCCTCCGAGTCCCCACTACTTTTGCTTTTATTTATCCCAGGCTCAGGCAGCACGCTGAAGAGCAACCACAAAAAGCCTCCCTGTAGCTTGCAGGCTCCTGCCTAGCAAGCCCATTCACTAGCTGAGAAGAAATGGATGTTAACCCTCAGCACAGCCAGAGGGAGAGTGATTTAAAGTTTTCACATCCTCCCTTCTGGTACAGAAGGTTCAATGCAAATATCAGGCTGGGGTGATACAGGCTGGCTGCTGCTCAGCCCCCAGGGCAGGCAGTGTCCTGCAATTTTGCAGTCTCCTCCCAGAAACTGAAATCCAAGGTATGCTTACCCTGCAACACACAGGGGCAAGGCTCGAAGTATGTATTTTCTGTTTGTTGTCTACTTCTCAGTAGCCTTAACATTATCTCTGGGGTAGATATAAACTTTTTTTTTTTTTTTTAAACTTTGCTCATCTGTCAAGTCTCATTGCCTGACATCAAGGAGATCAATCTGCCTGCCTTAAACACAACTCCTGGCTCTTTCAAGAGGCTTCCTTTTTTAGATGTTGGTCTCCTCTCCACAGCCTGTCTCCCCTGCTGCATCCTTCAACAGATTTTTTCAAATCAGAACAGACAACCCATATCGGCTGACATGCTTTTTGCAGTGCTCGCTGCTCACATCTGAATGTTACTACCCAATCCGCCTGCATTGCTGGGCAGCACAGCAGAGGAGAGTGGGGACGAGAGGTGTCTGCTACATGTGTATAGGCATGCACCTTGGAATGGTCCCTCTTTCTGTAGTCAGTAAAACTGACATGGGTGAGGAAACTCATAAACAGTACTGCCAGATAGTTTTAAGCACCAAGACCAGGAGATTTCTATGGGAGAAAAAAATAAAAGGAAACCAAGAAAAGGTAAAAAATCCCCCAGACGTTATCAGAATCTCCCCTCTCTTTTGGAGATCTTTTCCTTAGAAAGAAAACACATTTGGGCGTGTGAATGCATGACCTGCTCTCTCTTGAATGCCAAATTCTCAGAAACATCATTCATCTTACTAGATATTCCTTCTCTGCCTGAGGGAAAGTCAGTCAGTTCTGCGTGCCCAATGCTGGTAGTTACGCCTCAACCTTAAAAAGTGGTTGAAATAAAACAAATATGGTGAAGCTCCAATACCACACAATTATTTCGACTTTTATAGGGAGTTACCTATTAGAAAAGACTGTGACCCAAAACAGCTCTCCTTTGCTCTTCCCCAGTCCTTTCTGCCGCACCACCCCCATGGGATATGTAAAAGAACACCTTAGTTACATCAGTCTGAGCTAAAAACACATTTTAAATCAATCCAGGTAATGCGTAGCCCCCACTTGAGGGCAGAATTTCAAATTTGAATATTTATTACCGAGCTGTAAAGCTGTGTTTTTGCAGACTTTGTCAGGAAGGTGTTACTTGAATGCCAATAGGGACATCAGGCTCCATCTCTTTATAGACCTCAGGTCAGGAAAGGATGTGAGCCCATTGTCAGCTTTAGCCTCACTAACTTAAAGGATAGTTAAGCATATATTTTACATTCTGTCATGAACAGGAAATATGTAGTACTGTAGTCATCTTAGCTGCAAGGGGAATACACACACTTGTACAGGCTACCTAGCTCACTGCAAAGGATGGTTACAGCTTTTCTTGCACTCTAAGCTATGATCAACAGAAAAGAAAAGGAACTGGCCAGAAGTGAACAATGGCAGCAGCCTATTAAGGTTTTTATTCAAACCAGATGTATGAAGGTACCATCTTGCCTCACAGCAAGAACCATCCCAGACATCAGTGACCTTTCTGCAGGCTTAAGTCAGTCCTAGGGGGTCTAGGATCCCAAAGGCCCAGCGCCAGGGACATGTATCCTCCTGGGCACTGACCTGGCTCACCCGTGCTCATGCAGCAGCATTTCCAGCCAGGGACATGAGCCAGCATGAGCAATGAGGGGAAGAGCAGCAGGAACATCCTATTTCCAGAGCCAGCCTACCTGAACCAAGCCATGGTGTTGCCCCAGGAGAGGTCAAGTGTCCCTCAGGTGGAGATGCTCACCGTGGCTCCCACTCTTCTCCACACAACATGACCCTGGGGAGGCAGCTATAGTGCTGCAAGACCCCATATTTCAGGGAGGGGGAGTGGAAGGAGCAGAGACCCACGGTCCTGCCAGGTGAATGATGACCCACGCTGCTTCTGCCATGTTCGTGCCGCTTCTGCAGTGCAGCCCTCTTGCTGACATCTCTGCAAACTCCTGCAGGGAAAGAGGCTGTGGAAGAGACAACGGGGCTGCAGGAAGAGGCAGTGAGAGGATGCAAGAGAGCAGGGAGTGGAGGAGGAGGCAGTAGTCAAAACATACACCTGGAAATCACCCGGAGCCACTGTGCTGTGAAAGCTGTTGGTAGGTTTCATTTTTTGGAGTAGAGGTGCTGACTCTCAGTGGGAGACAGTCTCCCTCCCTCCCAGTCCCCCAGGTTGCCGGCTGTCTGTGGGACTCCCTGGACCAGAGGCTATAGTTCAGCTGCATCAAGCCTACACCGTAATTTGAGTGTACCCCCATAAACTAACCATGTAGGTGCCCTGCGGTGACCTCTTAGTGGCCAGGCACACTAGAAGCACTTACGAAGCCTATCAGTTTCAAAAGACAACAACTCTAGTCAGCACAAGAGAAACAGATTTTCAGCATACCTGTTCCTCAGCCACTTTGAAAAGCTCCTTCAGTTTAGAACAGGGTCATCTGACATGCTCAGGCTCTCCACCCTCCTTCTTACTCCAGTTTTTTCTCCAGATCACAGGGAGCTTCTTTCCCTCCCTGTTTCCAGACAGCTTCCTTTGGCCTTGAAGGGCCTGATAGGTAACAGACCGCTTCTGCAAACATGCGCTTCCTTTTCTCTCTTCCTTTCATCCTCAGACTTCAACATCCCATCAGATTTGTTTTGCTGTCGAGGACTTTCTAGTCTCCCCTGTCCCTTTCCTCAGGGCAAGTCTCCAAGCACCAGCCAACACTCTTTTAAGGTGTTTCCACACCTAACTAGCTTCTGGTTTTTTCTCCTCTGGAAGATAGATAAGCAATGTTAAGAGCAATGAGTAGATTCATATAGACTAAGGCATTCATGTTATGGCTGTTTCTTACAGTGTAATGTCCTCAGTTGTCACAGAAACATTTTTTCCCCATGAGATTTAAAGCCAGAAAGAATAAATAGGATACCCATATCCAATATAATTAAGTACAGTCACCCTTGAAAAAGGGAATACATGGAATACAAAACCCTAGCATGTGAATGTGAAGCTCTTTAGCAAAACTTGTCAGTGCTTCAAGAAACAAATATGAAAACCATACCACAAAACACTAGATACATTATTAGAAGTATCTTTAATAACAGTACAAATATTAAAGTGCCATATTGTTTACAACACAAAATTAAAATTTTAATTTTAATCAGTCCTGTTTACTCAGCAACATTCTGATTAGCAGAGTTGATTGAACAGTGGAGGAAAAAAACCCCGCTCACAACAAGATATGCCACAAAAAAGACTTCAGCACGAGTCAACAAGCAGCAACAGCAGAGTTATACAGCCAACTAAAGAACGTACCCAAGTCTCTAGCAAACCAAGACACAACTTATGCCACTGAAGTGGTGATTTGAATGTATTTTGTTTCCTCTCCTTTGGTGCAGGGAGACCTTCTGAATATTTGCATGGCAAAATTGAAATATACATTAGCTTGAAACAATGAAGGAATAGGGAGGTAGAGAGCACAGAGTAAGAAATCCCAGGAAACCGTAGGCAATTGCTTCTTTATTATGCATATTTTGCTACTGGAGCACATTATTCTCCTTCTCCTTAGGGCACCGTTTGTTAAGAGCACAGTAAATAATGTCAATAACTAAAAATCCAGCACATCAAGCTTGATCTTTTTTTTCCCCTCATATCTGGATGAGAGGGAGTGCCCTGACAGAGGCCAGATTTTCCAGCACAAACCTTCAAGCATACAAGACAGAACTAGCAGTTGCCTATTCCAACCCCTACTTCTTAATTCCTCCTAAATAAAGAAGAAAAAATCAGGTAGAGACACAAAACAAATCACTGTAATTCACGTACCCTGTCACATATATCTCTGTTTTAAGTGTTGCCCTTCTGCCGCACAGTTCACAGAAAGATGGTGCCCTTCTTGTTTGTTATTTGGAGGGATAGGCAGCAGCCCTCCCGCCACAACTATCTGGTGGTGCCTTGCAGGCATGGAGCTGCCCAAGGCACCTTCCTCCTGGGATACCTCCTCAGCAGGGAAGGTGTTCAAAGCCCCGCATCGGTGCCTTTGAAGCATTAGGACAACATATATCCACTGGTCCTGAAGATGAGTGGTGTTAGGAAGCAAGCTGCTGAGATTAAGCTCCTGCTCCGGCAAAAAAAAATCAAATGCTGCACTCTTCCATAGCTTGATTAACCACATGCTTCCTTAAAGCTTTTGCTGCCATTTAACGAAGCTGAAAATGCCAGGAAGACATTTGATTTTTTGAGTGAGGCAGAGACAGTTCACAAATCCCTTTTTTTTTTTCCTCCTCCTCCTCTCATTTCCTCCAAGCCAGAGAAAGCAAACAGATGAGTTAAGCATAAAAGGAGGGGAACATGGATTTAAAGGTTTCATATAGGGTTTCTTAGACAGTCAGCTCTGTTTAATGCTTTTCCACTGTATGCCTTCCAGTAGTTCCCAAGGTTGAGAACACGGAGCAGATGCAGACTACGTACTTGAAACAAGTTTTACCCCTCTGTTCTCAAATCAGAGAAAGTTTTACATTAGGTAAACCTGGATTTTGAAGGGAAGGGAGAGTGAAATCTGCTAAAAGAGGCTTTAGTGGTGCAAAACCTTTGAGCCATCACCACCAAAGAAAAAAAGAGTTAGTACCTCACACTTTCAGCCCTGTATTATATAAATCCTTTTCTTACCTACAACTGAGAAGAAACAGCTGCAAATAAATGGCCTTTCAGCTGTGGTCACTTCTGTACTTCATCCTTAAGTGCTCCCAGTGTAGCAGAAACCTAAGCCAACCCTGCTAGATTACTAAACAGTACTGCTCGCTGCTCCACCTGCTCCCCACAGCCCCAGCCGCACCTCGTAAACTTATCCCAGGCCCCCGGGCCAGACCTAGCTCTGTGTAATTGCAGCTTCAGGGCGACCAGGTGAGGCCTCTGAGCTTTGTCCCACCTCACTTGCATAAAGACTCCCATCACCCAGTTTCAGAGACGGGGTGGGGGGAGAGGGGCAAATGGGAATTTTTGTTTATTTTGCTTGTTCTCAACAGCTTAAAATCCCTGCAAGATTCATTTTGGTAGCTGATGAACTCCTGCAGTTCTGCACGTAGAGCTTTCAGGCCGAGTGATGCACCAGAAGAGCTTTTACTGCCAATGTTATCATAGGCTATTTTGGCAATCAGAGCAATTGTACTGGTCACAGCATACTTTTTGTTATCTTTGTAAAAATATTCCTAATATACAAAGCAATAAAATGCTCAGTCAGTGATCAAAGCTTTGAAGATGGAGATTATGCTCTCATTCAGTATGCCGGCCTGTGATACCACCCTTTCTTAAATGAAATTTATGTAAATAAGATTGCCCATTCCTTGGGTTCTCTGACAGGGGAATGGAATAATATTTGGAAGGAAATTCTAGATGATGGCAAGATTTAGATTTAACCTTTAAGATAGAGTTATATTGAACTGGATAGGATCTCAGCATTTTATCTGAATGTGATTTCTTCCTCCAATTAATGCTCCTGAAGTAACTACCGAAGTGCTTCCCCGAGTCTCCTCTCAGCTTCCTGTACTGGGTTTTTCAAGCAATCCATAATGAAGCCTCAGCCTGCGGTCACCTCCCCTTCCCCCAGCAGGCTGGAGGGGTGCTTTACCATGGGAATGGTGCGGGTGGCCACGATGGGACCCGTGAAGTTTCACATTGGTGAGCCATCACGCTCAAAGAGTCAGTGGTCGGTGGTTCGAAGTCCAGCCATATTAATGGCTGGAGGAATGGGTTGACAGCAACACGATGAAGTCCTGCACCAGGAACAGAACAACTCCATGCTGACTGGGTGCCCCCTGGATGGAAGGTGCCTTGAAAGAAAAGGACCGAGGAATTCAGGTGGACAAGAGATGAAGTGCCCTTGCAACAGAGGCGGCTATCCACATACCAGGCTCTACTAGAAAGTGTGTAGCCAGTAGGTCAACAGACGTCATTATTTGTGCTCCTCTATTCAGCTCATGTAAGACCACATCCGGAGTAGCGTCATCTTTGGGCTCCCCAGTATGACACAGACAGCGAGGGGACACTAAGATGGTGAGAAGACGGAGCACATGATGCACGAGAAAGGACGAGAGCATGGCATTTGTTCAGCCTGGAGAAAAGGTTAAAGGTGGGGGGAACATAACTGCTGACTTCAGCTACCTAATGAGCAGTTATAGAGAAGACAGACTTTTCAGACATGTACAACAAAAGGATGAGAGGTAACAGACATAAGCTGGAACAATGGAAATTATGACTGAAGGAAAAAGAAAAAGACACAGTGAGGGTGTCAGTGAGGGTCAAGTATTGGAATGGATGACCAGAAAGGCTGCAGAATCGCTGTTCTTGGAGATACTCACCTGGACAATGCCTGAGCAACTGGATCTAACTTGTCGTCAACGGTGCTTTCAGGAAGGCTTCTAGAGGCCCTTCCAGCCCAAATGGTTCTATTCTACTTGAACTTGAGCTTCAGGAGCAGAAACACATTTTATTATATTTACCTGTTTTCTTTGTTTCCTCTAGTAATTATTCTTTATTTGTAAGTCAAAGCACTTCTCCTAAACTATTAAAACAAAAAAAGCCAGAAGCATACAGATTTCTAGGCATGCACACAAAGTAAGCGTCAAACGTTCTTTAAGATTTGGTCTAAAACATTAACCTCAAACTAAGCATGCACTGTCTCAAGAGTTGTACATGTGCTTTTTCCCTTTCCATAAAGTTGCCCTGGAAATGAGAGAGCTCACTTACTAGCCTGACCCAACTGACAATTACTCTGAAAGCTTGTATATGTGGCTCTACCAGATCAAAAACTGATCGGGACAAATCTAAAGTCCTATCATATTCTCTAGTAGTGCTCTTTTGTACACAAACAGGAAAGTCCTGGGGGAAAAACAAAGAGTAATTATAAAAAATAGTACATTCCCCAAAACACCTGGACGTTGGTTCAAAAAACTCCTGAGTTTTTATGCACGTTATACATTCCCATTATCCAAGGCCTGACATAAAAATATTTAAAGTGACCAGAATCACAATGCATATATCTTTTAAGTCTTAACTTAGATCAGCAATTATCTATGAAGAAAACACAATTTTGCTGCCAAAACCCAAAATTCTGCTTCTTCTCTCCCCTCTGTCCCATTGTCAGACCAGTATAACTCAAAATACTTCTACTTATTAATTCAGGCCAAAGAAAAAGATGTGCATAAGCTGTTTTAGTGACATTTTATTAAAGTAATTTTTCAGGTTTCACCCTCCCCCTCCACATATGTGCAAACTTCTTCTGGCAGTAAGCCACAGACCAATTTTGAGGTGGAAAACAGTTGTAGGAAAAAAAAGAGAAAGTCAGAAATTATTTTATAAATGGACATATCTTATAATACATTACAATGCTCCCTTTAGTAGCCAAATGGTTCATGAACATTACACTTTATGTAATATCACAAATGCCCAAAATATGCTTTGCATATGATTGCAAAACCAGCAGCACTCTGGAGCCAAGCACATGGCTTAATATTATAATAATGAGTCTACTTCAATGTAGTGGATTTTAGTAAGACTTTAATAATACTGGTATGAAGCCAAATTACATAATGTCCCAAAATATGAAACAAAGCTTTTATAGAGAAAATAAAAGCTCACTGAAGTATAACCACATTAAAAAAAAACAAAACAAAAAACAAAACAACTACCAATGTTATCTAAACAAAGCCACTAGGTATATTTAATTTAAAAAAATCAAATTAGAGAAAAGGAACTCAAATCTATTCCCAGATCTCAAGATAAAATTAAAAAGGGTATTATTTTAGGCAACATTTATGAAAATGAAGGTACTATGCCAGCACTGGGAAACAAGCTAATACCATAATTACCTCTTTTGGCACAGATACAAATATGGGTTGACTATCTCCAATTTCTCTCAAAGGACAAAAAATGATTCAGTTACCTTACAGGTCGATTTTAAGACTGAGCTATGTTGGATTGCCTAGAAACAGCTTACACCAATAAAATAATTTCTTTCTACACATGAAAACCAACTCCAAGTAAGAGTCCCAAAGGTAAAGAGCCAAATTATTTACTCCCTCAACCCCCACCAATTCTGGAGTCTTGGGGAAAACAAGGACTTGAAAGCACCTGTAAAGCTTGGTCCAGCATGGACCATTCTGAGAACAACTTCCTCTCTTACCCCTCCCTGTGTATGAAAGTGTTAGATAGCAATTAAAGAAAAATCAGTATTTCATTTGTTGGATAACGCATGCAGAATATCATACATTCTTAAAGCTGTATAACCTTTTAAATATTAGTGTTATGCTAGTTGGAAGATTAGTATTTGCATGGATAACATTTTTTGTCCTTTATTAGGATCAACTACTTAGATCCACATATCCAGTAGAGAGATCAACATATATTAGCATATTCCAATGTACGACTGGTTACAATAAGTACTACTGTTAAACTGAGTCTAAATCAATGCTGACAGCCTATCAGAGCATGCGGTGATGAATACAGCAAGAATCTGAACAGTTTTCTTTACATACATTATATTGTCTCATCTACATGTCTCTAGACTTTTTAAGCAGTTTTGGCATTAGAAAATTTTAAGTAGATTTAGATTCCACATGACAAGATGAAGTGAGTGGGACATTTTATGCTTTGGATTTCTTAGAAGTCTACTTTAGCTACAGAAGCCATTAAAAAGTTGCAAGTAACTTCAAGATGAAAGGCATTAGCAGCTTTTTAGAAAAGGATAATCACACTCTTCTAGAGACTTAATGAGACTTAATTCACAGAAGCTTTTGACTTGGTCTGCTGTTAATTGAATCAAAGTCGATGATGATCTTGTTACACTTTGGCTTGAATTCCCTAAAATAAAGAAAAATACAGATATTAGTTAGTGAGTAGTTAAAACATTTTGCTTGCTTTAGCTCCAGCTAAATTTTTGAAGGAATAAAAAAAAACCCTCCTTGGATTCACATAGTTTTCATCTCTATGGGAGCCAATTATAGCGCACCACACTGAGAGAAACCTGAACAAGAAAGACTAAGACAAAAAAGACACATGGGGTGGGTTAGCCTGTGCATTCTTCAGCTATTGGAGTTCATAAATTACCCAGGAGTCAAAGGACTTTAAACAACTTAGCTGCAGGTGGTGGCATCATGTTACCAGGGCTGAGATTTTTGTTCATATATATTTATATTTCAAATATTTTAATATATATTTACAGATATATAGATGCATATATGTATCCATAAAAATATTTTAATATACTGTATATGCATTATATATGCACATATATGTATATGTATTTATATATAATAGGTATCTGGAATATATTTTGATAAATATTTTGATCACTTTTTTCCTGCCAAGTTTTCAAAGAACACTTTCAAACTTTGCCTCAGTAAATTAAAATATTTTTTTGTGCTAGTGGAATAGATCACATTATGCATCATACCGGGGAAAAGCAAAACTAGTTAAGAGGGAATCATTTAAAAATTGTAACTTTAGAACTGTAAAATTAATACTGCCACAAAATGTTTCCTTTTATTATCATTAGAGCATCTGCTACAGCAATTAGCAAGGAAGGTATTTGGGGACCAAGCATATATTTTCCAGTCTACCAGTAAACAAAGGATTATGCAAATAGTGTGGATTTAGTGCCTAATTAAGCTCTGCAGTTCAGTTCAAGAGATTCATTAAGTACCACCTACATCCTTAACAATCAATACAATAATGAGTAACAGTCAACACAGAAAAGCACATGCTGCTGACCACAGAAACTCTGAATACTTTGTCCAGAATAGCAATCTGAAATGCAAGAAACACTTCTCACCCTGGAGAAGTTACAAGATTTCACTTGCAAGAGAATGACTTATGCTTCTTAGTCAAATAGTATCAGAAGACAGGAAATACATGGAAGGACTAAAACTGAATTTCAAGTACTGCTGTGTTTTTTCATGGATGTTTCTTAGCCCAGTAGGTACCTTTCATCCTAAAAATTTATCTGTAAGAATTGTTATGTTTGCAAATGTTTCAAAGTCTTTATATTAATATTGTAAAACTTTTTAGAGTTGCAAAGCCTCCCTGACTGCATAATTAGCCTCACCCACAGCATGTTATTGCTATCAAACTAGCCGTTGAACAGACTGTCTTTAGGTATCTCTGTCAGTGTCTTTAAAAACCCCACTCTTCAAACATTTTTCAGATTCTCATTACTTTAAGGCAAATATTCCAAGTTTTACTCTTTTCTCACAAGAAAAGCTGACCAAAGAAGACTGGACAGCTATAGGCACCAAGAATTAATTATGGGTGGCTGGTTCAACACGTTCCCAAATTGACTGCAATAAAAAGATACTAAAGTTTCAATAAGGATCAAGTAATCCACAAAAAAAATATCACTGGTCGTTTCAGTCCAACTCATATGATCATAGGATAACCCAGGTTGTAAGCAACTTCAGGAGATCATCTAGTCTAACCTCCTGCTCAAAGCAGGGTCAGCAATGGCTCTCTGGAGTACAATGTAACAAATAACCACCACATTTGCAATTTCACTTGCAGTCCAGGAATGAAATGAGTATTCCAAATGGAACATTTTCTCATACAAATGTTTGAAATTTAAATTTAACCATACACAAGGCAAAAAGAATGGTACAACAGTCTGTCAATCCAGTATCTTTTGCAGGCATACAGAGCAAGCCATCTACAAACACCACCAAAGAGTAAAACGCTGCACAATGCAAAGAAGAAAAACTTTTGCCCTAAAGTTGGTCTCTTTCACACACCATTTTCTCCCTTTCCACAATAAAAATAAAGTTAATCCAAAGTTCTCTCACCTGTATATAATACCTGCTAAATCAAACATCCGCCGTGCAGCTGTCATTTCCATAGTGTCATGATACTTGTCAGACATAAAAATAACTTCCTTTATTCCTAAGAAAGTCATATAGAAAAAAATGCTAGATTTACACTGAAAACAAAAAAAAGTAATGTCTGGTGCACAAAATCAGAAAAAGCAGCATTCATCCACATGCTCTAGAACTCCTTGGTACACCTCTACTTCCCAAAATACTATAGATTGTACTTGAGAATAAGGCTATGTAAAATAGAGCTGTTTTGGAAGACAGTTCTTTCAAAAATGTTGGAAAATGTTTTTCTTCACTTTCACCTAAGTTTAACTCAGAAAACCAGAACCAAAAACTCGTAGGCAAAACCACAAGATAGACAGACTAGAAATCAAGCATTTTTGCAAAAGTAATTGAAAACTTTTCTTTCTGGCTCTCTAATATAGATAAAATTCCCCACAAAGAACTTAAACCCCCAATCCTATTCCCCTTCCAAATGCATAGCTATAAAAGGATGCTTTTTTCTCTGTTTTATAACTCCCAGTCCCAGGTTCAAATCCTCATAAATGCATCCTGTCTCAAACTGTTGAATGATCCATGCCTAAATTATTTAGGCAGGGGAGAAGTGTAAGGCTGACCCAAGAGAATTCACAAGCAGCCTATCAACATCTTACTGTATTTTCCAGACAACATGAATATCAATACATTGCAGTTTAGTGCTGACCTAAGTGCATAAGGAAAAGGGTGAGTGACTACATTGAGAACAAGCAGCCAATCTACCTTGAAGACCTTTTGATTTTGATTCTATAAATAAGAGAAATGTAGCACAAACACAGAATACGATCATCTTTCCCTCTTCACGTCTCTTCATTTCAAACTTTACTGACCAAAATAAAAAGTGTTCTGTTTGCTACTTTCTTCATAGATTCCTGTGGCCATTAGTGGTGAGAGAAACTCCCCAGAACAGCAATCCATGCTAGCACTGCAAGACTTTACTCAATGAGCAAAATATATGCTACCTTAAGCAGAGATTTTTACAGAACTGAAGCCTACTGCAGATACCGCCTAATCTGAAAAAAGGAGACACATTTAGGCCAGCACGCTTGCTGCAGCGGCACAGATTTATAACAATTGTAATGAAAGACATAATTAAAGTAGGATCATAGAAGTCTTATGACATTTATGAGCAAAGATATTTTAAAATCTTCAAATATCTACCATGCATCACATTCAAATTAAAATTTCATGTATATACTCCCAACAGACCTTTTGTCATGCAGAAGTTTATTTCTTTTTGCCCTACTCTATTCAGTGTGTCAGAGCACAGTAAAATTGACAGTAATTATATGCAAAGCCTGTGTTGTTCTTTGGCAGCTCCTGGTCTACGAAGTTACAAACCTAAATTAGAAGCACACTTAGAATCACAGAAGATGCAATTAGCACTGGAAAAATTTGGCACCATTCAGATGCAAAAAACCCCCACAAGTAGCATCTTATGAAGTTGACAGTGCAATTAATTTAGATCTAACAGCAGCAATTTAACATCAAATACATCCGTGGTAAGATACCAACGAGCAGGCAGCACTGCAACCCTGACAAATCAAGCTGGCACTACTCCTTACCTGCCTGGATGATGAGCTTTGCACATTCATTACATGGAAATAAGGCAACATACATGCTGCAGCCTTTCACATCAGCTGAGTTTTTGTTCATGATTGCATTCAATTCGGCGTGGCACACTGATTTAAAAAACAAACAAACAAACAAAACAATTCATAATACCGTTCATTAAAATAAATCAGTCAAACTACAATTAAAGTGTTACAATGTAACTGCTTACATCCTTTCAAAGGCAAATAGCTTGCACAGCTTGTCATAAAGGGCAGAGGAAGAAATAAAAGCAGAAATACCAAGATCAATGAAGGTCAATTGTTCTGACCAGGCTGCCGATTAGTAATGATATCATTAAGCGCATTAGCATTGCCATTTGCTAACACCTATTGCAGGCAACAAAGCCGTAGGCTGTGGGCCAAGTAGTTGCAACCACCCTAAGTGAAGCAATATCTCACAGCTTCACAACTCTCTGGAGTATCTAATTGCCAGTATAAAACAGCTCATTTATGTGTTTACATGCACAGATAGAACAGTCTTATGGTTGTAAGAGCGCGCTGTGTGCTCTTAAAGGCAGGAGAATCGTGAAGTAAAACCGAGCAGCTCTGTCCTCTGGGTCTCAGAACAGCTCAGCGCTGCTGCATGACTCTCTCACCCCAAGAATACACAAGACACACTCAACCATAAAAATGCCCCAGCTTTAATATTAAAGTGAGTTTACTGCTCATTAATACTGCCAGACTTGCCAAGCAGGAAAACAAAGTCCTCTGTTTCTCCATGGATTTGAGATAGGCCAGGTAGCAACAGACTACCCTGCCTTATTCCACTGTAACACAATAGCTCCTTCTGGACAGATTGCACCTTAGGGATTAAGTTTTTATGCTGTACACATCAGCAAATTATCTAATGTGTTACCAACACAGGTGAGAAGAGCACGGTTTCTCTGTCATCCACCATGAACCTCTAAAAAACCATTAGGATCTCTGTGGGAACTTCCTGTTCACTCCTAGGAATGACAGCAAGTTGCATAATTTATATACCTACCTACTAAGAAACTGCCTGCTGCCCTGACTTACTTCATAAACAGGTGCTGAAGTGTGGTGTGGGTTTGACCTCATCTAGAGACCTGCATGTGCAGACAACATTAAGAGTTTTTCCACTGCTTGTTTTGAAGAACAGATTAAAAAAAAAAAAGTTTTCCTCTCCCTTGCGTACGTGTGAAAATTACAACAGGCAAAGTTTCATAGCACAAGTTCATAGTATACTTGCTACTATATACTGACCTCTGTGTGAATGATCTCACCACACAAAGAATAACTGAGTGCAGTACCTTTAACATGTGGCAATCCTTGCTGAATGGAAATGTTTTCTGTATGCGCTAAATGTCTACATGGAATTTTCTATATAACAGCTAATGCACTACAAACTAATGTTTTCTGTATGCGCTAAATGCCTACATGGAATTTTCTATACAACAGCTAATGGACTACAGACTTACAGCCTAACTTATGGCACACGAGCTTTCCCATGTAGACAAGTCACAAAGGACAGAACACTTGCTAAAGAAAGCTCAGTATCGACTTCTACAAGCAGTCCTCAGCACCACCATGACCATGCTGTCCACATACCTTCTCATAACCTGTAAAGCCAGAAACTAATATAAAAAAAACCAAGCACCATCACATTAAGGTTTCTGTTACTATTATTATTGTTTCTATTGCAACTGTAGTTGGGTCACACTGTATTTTAATCATATGCCATTAAGTGTACAAGATATACAATTATATGCACCTATACATTTAGAAAATACAGAAAGTACATTTAACTCCAAGTATATTACTGAGTTGCACTAATCTTATGTAGCCTTCACAATTGAGAGGATTGAGTGAAAAAGAGCGTCATTATTTCCACAACTGGAACTAGGTTATGTCAACAGGACAGAAACATCACTTTTAAGTTTCTTTGAACAATATACTTATGTTCTAGGCAGCAGTCTAAAATATGGAAGGCCTCCAGAAAGAAGAATGAGGGAATGTTTTCAAAGGCTCATAGAACTAGAAAAAAAGCCCTAATTCCTTCAGTAAATATTTTTCCTTCACTAAAACTCAGAAATCTTCAGCCATAAAACCAGACAAGTTTCATTATTAGTACTTCAACAAGTTTCCTTCCTGTGCTGATGAGAAAGAAAGGCTCTTTTGGCAGACTTTTGCAAACTTTCAACAACAAACATCTTCCCCAGCGAAAACAAGTTCAGGCCAAAAATAACTTAGAGAAGATAATCGGCTGAGCAAGGGAAAGGAGAAATTTTGCCTCCTGATCGTCTCAACACAGTCCGAAGTTAAGAACAGTTACGACTCTCCAGTGTGGAAAGAATACACAGAAGACAGTAATAAGGAAGAAACAAACTAATCATTCCAAGACAAAAAGTAGTGGGTCTCCAACAAACCCAGCAAGCTTTCATTTCAAAAACAAAAGGAGGTAGGTTTTTCATGCACACTGTAGCCTAACCAAGTATTTCATACTGTACTTACTGCAGAAGTACTATGGGACTAGAAGTTTGCATTGATTCCAGAAGTAATTTTTTTCCTTCCAATATTTCTTTTTTTATTCTACTTGGCTATTAAATACAAAACCATTTTGGCTTAGTTGTTGGAACTTGGAAGAATATTCGGCGGAACTATCGTTACATGTGTCTTTGTTTTATACATTTCCCTAGACATCTGCTACTGGCCCCTGTCAGGGATATTATGCCAGATGGTCCTTAAGAAGGTATAGGCATCAGACAAATATTTTTAGGCTTTGTCCCATCACTCTTCATTCCCTCTTCCTCATATTCCCCTCTCTCTGGCAGACAGACGTTGACTGTTAACCAATTTACAGATAAGATAGTCTATTATCCCCAGATTTTTCTTAGAGACATGCCCAGCTTTGTACAGAGCATTAGTGAGAGACAGAAAACAAATCCAGGAGTCCAAAATCCCGCTTGTTAATAACTAAGTAGTTCACATTTGGGGTGTTATGAAGTTTTCTAACCTGTTAAGAGCTCCAACTAACAGTTACATATTGTTCTCTCTCAGACAGTAAGAAGCTAACTTAAAATAACCTTTCACAGGTGCACAGTATTCAGAACTCTGAAAACTGTATATTTATATAGACTAGTAAAACTAAGAATTTTTACAGTACCCTATGGGGGGCCCCAGTGTTGTTTTTTTTTTAAAAAATAGTATTCATGTATAGCCAACATAATATTAAGTCTGGAACAGTGGTTTCCATTCTGGAAAAGTGGCTTGAAAAGTATTCTCGAAAGGCTTCATTAGCTGAAGAAATAACCATGCAATGAGAACTTAGTGTGTGCTCTGACATTCCCACCACTTGCTACTATATTCACAAGAGAGAAAAAAAAAAAAGGCAGAGGAATGACTGCTTCTTTACTGGCAGTATTAATTGCTAGTGCCTCCATCTTTTCTCATTGCATACTGCTTTGTGTTGCATATATGAGGTAGCACTCATTCTCAAACCTACCCATAAATAAGAGACCCCTACTTAAGCTGTTAATGGATATTTTTCAGGATTAACCACTTAACATGAACATGCTCTTAGTGGGTTGCAGAGTCAGAAGTACTCTTCCCACCTACTAAATGTGTTCTGACTAGTGATTTTATAAGAATCACAGGACTAGTCAAAGTGTTTCTTAATACTGTTTGAAGGCTTACATGCTTGATGAAGAGCTTGGAGCAGGGACCACCATAACATGTCACCTTTTAAGAGGCAAACAAAGGAGGGGCTGGGCAAGTGACCTTTCTATGTAATTAATTACTAACTAACTGAGCCAGACTAGGAATTTTGAGAAATTATGCCCTAAATATGGTGTTACATTTGAAAAGAATACATGTCAATGCATATAGATTGTCATGCAGCAAGTTTTGACTTATTTATTAACATAAGTTTTTATACTGCTTTGATAACCAACTTCACAAACAATACGGGTTCCCAATACAGATACATGGTAACAGCATGGCATTCTTCAACATGAACCTGGTACAGAAATGGATACAGGGAGTTCTGTAATTTGGGCCAATTCTTCTTAGTGTTTTGGTAAAATCTGTACCTTTTCGTGTTCATCCCTTGTCCATCCCATCTTTGTCCAAGCTCCACCTACCAGTTATCCTTTACTGGCTGGACCCCCAATGCTGGACATAGCAAGGATCACGGAAGGAACCAAAATATTGAAAGGAACAGGGCCTGGAGTGACAACCACTGGCGACAGTGGTTGAGGGATATGGAATTTGTAGAATGACATCAATCTTTTTTCAACCTTTGTGAAAGCGTAGGGATGGTTGCTGGTCACTGCATTAGAGGAAGGCAGGACGCTGATGTTGGGCTGTCACTGCCCTCAGTGACATTCCTGCTGCTCTCTCACTCTGTGTGCTGGAGGAAGAGCAGTTGCTGTGGTCAGGGCAGGGAGGCAAGGATAACACCATGTGATGGGTTGACCCTGGCTAAATGCCAGGTGCCCACCAGAGCCGTTCTATCACTCCCCCATCCTCAGCTGGACAGGGGAGAGAAAAATATAACAAAAACTTGCGGGTCGAGATAAGGACAGGAGAGATCATTCACTAATTACCGTCACAGGCAAAACAGACTCAGCTTAGGGAAAATTAGCTCAATTTATTACAAATCAGCCAGAGTAAGGTAATGAGAAATAAAACGAAATCTCAGAACACCTTCCCACCACCCCTCCCTTCTTCCCGGGCACAACTTCACTCCCGGATTTCTCCACCAAGCCCCCCCCCAGCGGCACAAGGGGGACAGGGATGGGGTTTACGGTCATCACACGTTATTTTCTGCCGCTTCACCTCCTCAGGGTGAGGGCTGATCACACTCTTCCCCCGCTCCAGCGTGGGGTCCCACCCACGGGGTCAGTCCTCCACGAACTTCTCCAACGTGGGCCATTCCCACAGGCTGCAGCTCTTCACGAACTGCTCCAGCATGGGTCCTTTCCACGGTGTGCAGTCCTTCAGGAGCACACTGCTCCAGCGCGGGTCCGCCACGGGGTCACAAGTCCTGCCAGAAAACCTGCTCCACGGGCTCCTCTCTCCGCAGATCCGCAGGTCCTGCCAGGAACCTGCTCCAGCGCGGGGTTCCCACGGGGTCACAGCCTCCTTCGGGAACCCACCTGCTCCGGCGTGGGGTCCTCCACGGGCTGCAGGTGGAGATCTGCTCCACCGTGGACCTCCCTGGACTGCAGGGGGACAGCCTGCCTCACCAGGGTCTTCACCACGGGCTGCAGGGGAATCTTCGCTCCGGCGCCTGGAGCATCTCCTCCCCCTCCTTCTTCACTGACCTTGGTGTCCGCAGGCTTGTTTCTCTTACATGTTCTCACTCCTCTCTCCCGCGGCTGTTTCTCACTCTCCCAACTTTTTTTTTCCGTCTTAAAAATGTTATCACAGAGGCGTTACCACTATCACTGATTGGCTCGGCCTTGGCTGGCGGCGGGTCCGTCTCAGAGCCAACTGGTATGGGCTCGCTCTCTCTCGAACACAGGGGAAGCTTCCAGCAGCTTCTTACAGAAGCCACCCCTGTAACCCCCCCCGCTACCAAAACCTTGCCACATAAAACCAATACACACCACCAGCTTTCACCGGGAATCCTAGCCTCTTCAGACTGCAGTCAGAAAAAGGGAACAGCCCCAGCCTCACTGCTTTCTTCTGTGAAAAAGGAGAACTGGGAAGTGAAGATGGAAACCACTCAGCCCATTATGAACATCACAAAATCTGCTGGAGGCAGACCAGAGATGCCCCTCTCAAAACCCGAGAAGCATTAGCTAATCCACCGCATTTCCCAGTTCCTCCTATCCTGCTCCAAGTTTGTTCTACTCTCAGCAGAACACAGAGGCGTTTCTTAGTGGGCAAGCAGAATGAGAGAAATTATTCTAGGTGTTTCCAAATCTCCAAAGTTTCTAGAGATTTGATGTAAAACACCAGAGTTGGATGGAAATCCATGCAGGACAAGAGAGTGAGTGGCTGTAGGCGGAGACTGTCTCCTATACATCCCCTTTCCAGCTGAAGCTTCAGCTTTGCACTGCCAATTGGAGAGAGAGCATCACACTTCTTCATAGTGCCTTACCAAGTTTTGTGCTGTCAAAATAACAGCTTCTACAAAAGTAACATTTGCCTGAATATCTTTGAATGTTCATCTCTAAAAAATTGATGAAAAGCTCACAGTCCTAACACAAGGAAATGTTGGTAACAGTTTGTTTCGTTTTACACAGCAGGTACTGTTCAATTAGAGCATACTTTTTGCCACAGCACATATTTTATCGTATCTGAACCTGTATAAATATTTGTAAGCATATTTACTCAATATTTTCTCTATTGCTCAGAGGTTTCTAAATTTGCCAGTCATTTTAATTTAAAACTCTCTTAATTAGAGACTGGTTGTCAAATGGATGTTCTTAGTTACAGTGGAGACAGAGGGCATAACAGGAGCACAGCAACTAGCATTAGCAGGAAGACTTGTGTTAATAGGAGGAAAATTTAGTATTTTAAACGATCGGTGAGAGGAAACTGAGTATCATCAAATCCTTGGATTCATCTAACAGAAACAGAGGGCACTCACTTTTGACTCTGAAAGCCAGAATTTTGACTAATTATTAAGAAGCTTCTGCACACAGTACTGAACACAATGTCTCACAAAGAGCTTTTAGTAACATCTTAGTAAAGTAGGTTTTCAAAACTGGCCTTCCATTTCTCTCGTGTGCAGAAACATCCCCACTTCTGTCACTGACTAGCAGCCTCTAAAGAGCCAGTTCTAACACAACAATGAAAGCTCAATTTTGTGCTATAAATGAAAAATGGCATTCTGCGAAACACCTAGTGCTTTCTGACATAACAAGGCTACACTACTAAACTGTTCAAATATACACTACAACTAGAAGGAAAAAAGTTTTAATCTGCTTCAAGACTCTCATAAGGAATGCATAGTGTCAATACAGGTGATCTACATCACTACTCCTGTAACATCCAAACGCCTCACAAACATTTGCATCCTCTGAGGTAAAGCGAGCACTACTGTCCTGGTTTTGGCTGGGATAGAATTAAGCTTCTTTCCAGTAGCTGGTATAGCGCTATGTCTTGTATTCAGCATGAGAAGAATGTTGATAACACACTGATGTTTTCAGTTCTTGCCAAGTAATGTTTAGTCTAAAGTCAAGGATTTTTCAGCCTCTCATGCCCAGCCAGCAAGAAGGCTGCAGGGGCAAAAGAAGCTGGGAGGGGACACAGCCAGGGCAGCTGACCCAAACTGGCCAAAGGGATATTCCATACCATTAGATGTCATGTCTAGTATATAAACTGGGGGGAGTGGGGTTGGGGAGATCGCTGCCTGGGGACTATCTGGGCATTGGTCAGCAAGTGGTGAGTAATTGCATTGTGCATCACTTGTATATTCCAATCCTTTTATTATTACTATTGTAATTTTATTAGTGTTATCATTACTAGTTTCTTTTTTTCTGTTCTATTAAGCCGTTCCTATCTCAACCCACGAGTTTTACTTTTTTTTCCGATGCTCTCCCCCATCCCACTGGGTGGGGGGGAAGTGAGTGAGCAGCTGTGTGGTCCTTAGTTACTGGCTGGGGTTAAAACATGGCAACTACCTACCACATTTTGATGCCTTCTTTGAGTAGCAGCTCAGGTTACACTTAGACACAGGTAAATACACATTTTTTAATCAAGCACGACCCTTTCCCTAACACTGAGCTAAGCAGAACCCACACTTGAGGGTGCAGGTTAGATATATACAGTGTATTGCAGCAGACAGATAACTGAGACATTGGTGAATTTCAAGCCAACAAGTTTCAAGATACAGTAAAATTTAAGAGTGACAGGACTTGTTAGTCTTACAACAAAAGCTTAAAAGGTTATCGTTATCAGTAAGTGCACAGGGGAAGGGGGGAAAGGAGGAAGGGTTAATCGCAGTAAGAAAAGCTGAAAGAACAATGCTGGCACACACAAGAACGTATAAACTAACCACAAATAAATTTAGGGTGGAAATTGGAAGTTTTCTAGCCATGAAACAGTGAATCTGATCAGAGCTGTGGGGTCAGTGCATCCATCTGTTCTGCTGGAGCTCAATAAATTTATTATAGGATCATCTAACACACTTCTGCAAAGATAGCCGCTGGGTCCAATCCCCTCCTATGTCTATGCTGCTAAACACAGACAGGGCCAGGGACTGACCCTTGGCCCTGAGGCCAACTGGCAAAGGCTGGCTCATGTTCATCTTACTCAGGGCTCCATCAGCATTACATAGCACTTGGCCCTGGGTTTCCTCAAGGCTCCACATCTCACAGTCCCACAGCACCACATACTTATTTTGTATGTCTCAGTTCAAAGTGCACAAAGAAGTGAGATGAGTTTTTCTGCAGCCCACCAGAGTGGTATTTTCACAACATGAAACAGAGTATATGTTGGATACCCCCTAGTATGGCCTGAGGGAGGGAGGAGGGTTAAGCATACCATCTCAGCAGGCTTTGCATTATAGGCCTATACAGGATGACAGTTTTCCTGCAGTCTTTTTTCCACCCTGCCCTCCGGAGCAGCCTTTGAGTTAGCCATTTGCACAGCAATACTCAGGCTTTGTTCCGGAGAAAGCTAGTCAGAGTGGTCCAAAACAGATGGGAAGTGAGCTAATGTTTATGCCTGACCTACAACAGTACATAAAACCAGGAGGTCAGCATTCAGATCCACCCCGGGCCTTTTTCTGTAGCACTGCAGATGCATAAAGTAGCTCTAGAAGACATCTTCCAAGTCTGTGTGGTGGTACATGCACAATTACCATCAGCTTTACCTAATAAGCTACACTGCAGCTCTAGTGATGAAGGTGCCAGTGTTCCCCTGACAAGCTGATGGAGCACACAGTAAGATTGTACCATCTCTGGACAAGCTAGTGAGAAAAAAGCAAGGATAAAAAGTTCAATTTACACAAATGCTGTGATGATTAGCAAAAGCGGAAAGGAAAACATGACAGTTTAATGAGATTATAGCAGCAATTCTATGTGTCTTTGCATCTACCAGAATTTTTTAAAGCAGAAGATTTTTTTTTTTTTATATATATACTTGTCTGGTCTGTCAACTGTGCTATCAAGATTAATAAGAAACTGCTAGAGTTTAAATGATCTGTGAATTACAAAATAGGCCCTTTATTCATCACAGCAGACACTTTATGTTACAAAGTTGTGATTTTTTTAATGAGGTGAAGACTAAGATTCTTGGGGGGGAGGGCAGTAGTTAGACCAACTCCTAGAAACGAACTCTTCTCTCCAAGCTGTTAGATTGGTTAGTGCATTTTTTAAACATCATGTATTAGAGATTTTTACTTTACTCAACTTCTTTTGGAGTCAGAGTTAACTAAAAAATTCTCAGGTCATCTTGTACAAAGATTCCTCACAAATTAATACAGCATTTTTAGATTAAATTGGTCAGCTTAGATTTGAGTGCCTGGAACATGCTCAGGTCCCAGAGACCACCTGCATTGATCTTAGTTCAGAACTGAGACCTTACAGCAGCATAAAGATTCAACCAAAATCAATATTCTGTTTTCAGTACTTCATATTTAATTAATGGGCTAACACTCACCCTATAAATAAAAAGCAGCCATATCAAGTTGTACTATTATGGTACCATCATTATATGTAAAACCAGTGCTTCTGCGCTTTAGAGCAAACTTAAAATTTGGCAGGAGCTGGCCCTACTATTGGGAATCCATCTCTTTGGAAAATAATATGAAACTGTCTCAAGCTTAAGAGTTAACATTAGAGGTTTTATAATAAATTGGTAAAATGAACAAGGACAAAGTACCAGGGTTTTAAGAACTCAAATATGAAACTGATGAATTATGTGCTGAGCTACTGCATATCATCTTTCACTTCAATGCTATGGGAAACCAGAAAATGTAATGCCGGTTTTTAGAGAGAGCTCTGGGTGAACACAGGGAATGTCAAAACTCATGCAAGTCTAATTTCTGTATCAGACCAATTGTTAGAAGTTACAAGTAAAAAATAGAATTAGTAAGCAGAGATAAATACTGTACAGTGGAAAAGAGCCAGTATCTCTTTGCAAAAGCTGAACTCTGGTGCTCATTAACCCCCACCCATGCAGGGGAAGGGAAAATTTCTCAGGGTTCTTGTTCAGTTTTGTGATTCTTCCCTCTGCCATTCCTGAGCCCAGGATAGGCTGAGATGCAGCACAGGATTGATCTCACCCCACATAGGTGCAGCAGGATCTGGTGCGGAAGCAGACAGATGAAGAAGGGGGATTTAAGAGAGCATACACTCCCTCCTTCCTTACCAGTCCTAACCACGGTTCCTCCCCAACATCAGCTATTGCAGGCCACAAGGCAGCTCTCAACTCCATTTCCACACCCAGCAGACAGTACTCATGGCATGAAGCCTGAGGCAGCCCAGCAAGTTGTCTCCCTGGTACCTGCAAACCACACCTGGCCCAGAGGAGTAACTGTACAGCCCTGTTGATAGGTGCACCAAGATTCACAGAGGACCCTTCAAAGCAGGCTCGCAGAAGGCGAAACTGTACCAGCTGCAAAGACAGAGACAGGATCCAAAGCAGCACTCAGCCACATTTACCATGAAATTGTCCTTGCTCTTTATTCCTTTTACCCATTTAGTAAATGTGAATCAAATCAGAGGCTGAAATAAACAATGAAAGTCAACTCACCCATAGCAGGGTAGATCCACTGCACACCAGATGAGGCAAAAATGGCATGGAGTGACAGAATGCAATCACATACTTCAAAGACAAACAAAATTCAGCTCCTTCATAATATGTATTGCCTATGCCATCAACACCTGAACACTGGAATTTCCCACAGCCGCTGGAGTTTACAATTTTAATAACAGTATTTTAGACCCAATTATTTGTTTTGCATATACATGCTCTCTGTAATTTCTGTGGAGACAAACACACAGAAGCAGCAAGCATCTGCATACACTGTAACCATGTGCTAATGAGCTGCATTATATTTACAAGTCTCCATTACACAATCAAAAATGGCTAATCCTTCATGAATGTACTTCATCAGGAATTCAGTCCTTCATAAAGACTGTTTTAATTTATTTTCAGAGCTGTGATTTTTATCCTGATGTACCACATATGGGCAAAATCAGGTGAGTGGAAGAAAAACTGATCGATACTTTACCAGCTGAACTTTCACATATACAGACATCACAAGTCTGACCTGTCAATCACAAGAAGCCTTACCATAAGGATATTTTGTGTCCAGTCTATGTGCTGCTGTTCTTGTCCAGGGTAGTACATCATCACTGCAGCCATTAGGCATCCCATTGTATCCAATTCCAACAATCTTGTTTTCTGAATTTACAATGCAGGCACCAACCTAAATAAAATTAGATTTATATAGTACCAGCAGCATGCAAAATGATGTATCAACAAGAAAGATGAGACCTGAAAAGTCAGTCCTGCAATTTTAATTTAAGAGATACAAGCTTTGCTTTATATTAAGTCACACTATCTAGTGAGCAAGGCTACAATTGTACCTAACTGGTACAATTTAAAATAAATCAGGGCAGATGCAACCCTGCTACCCCTCTAGTCATGCAGTGCCCACTCCAGCCTGCCAGCACCGTTCCTTGTCCGACTATGAAGTGAACCTCGTTCAGGGAGCAGAACCGCCACTGAATTAATCCTACTAAACATAAGTTTTCTGTCAGTTCAACTCCCCAAACTAGCTTTTCCAGTAGCAGTATGAGCAGCAGCAAAAGAAAAGTTATGGAAGATGGAACAGAAATGCACTAGTGTTGACCTAGGCAGAGATAGGCTCACAAACCTTTGTGGCTTATTTATGCAAACGTGCACCAAAATACCAGACCTTTTAATTCCCACCCTTTATTACTTTAATCCAAGTCTGCACAGCGACCCTTCTTACAGAATGATGAAGTGTCCCATTTTTATGTTTTCTGCCCATAGTTTAGATTTATTGAAATGGCAATAGTACTGATTTTAATTCACAGAATGTGTTTATCAACCAGCTCTTGGGTAACAAAAATTTAACCCTAAACGAATAACCTTCAGAGAACTAAAGAGCCATAATGTACAGAAGCCAGAGAGTAATTGAACAGACTGTTAACATGCATTTTACTCCATGGCTTTTCTGGCATTTGCTTCCTGAACTCTTTCACACAAAGGAAAACTAGCAGGACGACTGGATCCTGCAGAACAGCATGTTTCAGGAGATGTATCAATCACCTCAAACCAGTATTTAACAGAGGCACATGAAAGAAGCAAAGAATGGGGTCAGACAGTGAAGCAGAGGGGGAAGGGGAACCTGAAGGAGGAACCAAACTAGAAAACTCCAGTTCCTGGTTTCAGGTGGGATAAGAGTTAACTGTCTTCCTAGTCGCTGCTACAGTGCTCTGTTTTGAGTTTGGTATGAGAAGAATGTTGATAACACACTGATGTTTTCAGTTCTTGCCAAGTAATGTTTAGTCTAAAGTCAAGGATTTTTCAGCCTCTCATGCCCAGCCAGCAAGAAAGCTGCAGGGGCAAAAGAAGCTGGGAGGGGACACAGCCAGGGCAGCTGACCCAAACTGGCCAAAGGGATATTCCATACCATGAGATATCATGCCTAGTATATAAACTGGGGGCAGTGGGGTTGGGGAGATCGCTGCCTGGGGACTATCTGGGCATTGGTCAGCAAGTGGTGAGTAATTGCATTGTGCATCATTTGTATATTCCAAACCTTTTATTATTACTATTGTAATTTTATTAGTGTTATCCTTATTAGTTTCTTTTTTTCTGTTCTATTAAGCCGTTCCTATCTCAACCCACGAGTTTTACTTTTTTCTCCAATGCTCTCCTCCATCCCACTGGGGGGGGGGAAATAAGTGAGAGGCTGCGTGGTGCTTAGTTACTGGCTGGGGTTAGACCACAACATCCTGTCAACTCAAGAACAAACAAGAGGGAATTTTTATACCCTACAGGTGAGGAAAAGGAACTTGTAAAATGCTGTGTCTTTAAAAATTACAATCTAAAACTTTTATTAGTTTTATCCTCCTCTAACAGTAACTATATTTACTGGAAAAAGGAGAGAAAATGCATGTGTTATTTTAACCTCCAGATGAAAAGATTTACAAAACTCCAAACCGCAAACGTACACACAGAATTACACACGAGGTCAGGCCCAGTAAGAGAACTTCTGTAACAAAAGGTGCTGACCACGTTAAAAATTGAATAGCTATATACTGAAATAACTTTTAATAAGAAATCCCTGAAAGTGCTACATGTGCATCTGATGCGATGTGCAATATAGATTAGGTTATGTTATTCTTATACCTTGCCTTCTTACCTGAGAACTTGGATCCTTGCTTCTTTGTGCTGACAAAAAAGCTACTGCCATAAAATATTCAGGCCATTCCAAATAATCCTCTCTTTTTTTGCAGGATACTTCATTGCCAAAACTAGTTTACAGAAAAAAAACAGCCATCAGCAAACAACACATAGCTAGAGTTATTACAGATTGCATTCTTTTAAAGTGCACAAGTTTAAAGTAACCTGGATCAGAATCTGGCTAAGACCGCACATTCACTAATATTTTAACAGTAAAACCATCAGCGTTATGTGCTTTCCAGGAACTTATATATGCAAAATTTCCTTTCAGGGGAAAGCCATCCAAGCGAGGTTGTAAATTTCAGTTTTAGATAAGAAGGCTGAGCTATTCAGAGCACTGAGCTATTCAAAGACAGAGCAATTCATCCTTTATAGATAACACCTTGTGTATTTCTAAGATTCAGGTATATCAAGTACTGGCATTCTTTTCACCCAAACAACATAATCTTTTTTATGATGACTGTGCTAACTGCAAGCCTCTAATCTAAGCTACGTTGTACTTCTGCCTAGGACAAGTGCTTGCTAGATTTCTATTTGGTAGCTTCCTGTGCAGTCATTCGTTTCTGCCCATACAGTTATTTCCATGAGTTTGCCTCTCGTTACAACACTTACCAGCAAAAAATCTGAGGCCATTTTGATAGTTCCCTGCTGAATTTCTCTTGAGATTATGTCCTATGAAAGCCACGTAAAAAGCGAGATGAGATGGGTTCAAGGACTTTTCCCTTAGACATAATGTATAGAAGTGGCACAAAAGGTTGCTTCTTTCCCTGCAGTAGGGGGTTTGTTGGGAGAAAACAAAATTTGGGGGAAAGAGAGAGGAAAAAAGAAGTGATGCATCACTTCCTCTTGCCTGCTTATGGCTGAAAGACTGCTCAGACAGTGTAAGACACAACAGGGGAATTCCTGTGCTTTTCAGCTCAAATAGAGGAAAGAAAGACAGCTCTCTCGCCTCGCCCCCCCAACATGTTTAAGCTTTGCAAATTTCAAGAAAAAGATCAAATTCAAAGAAATTTCCCCAAACTCTCACCTATCATTGCTACACTTGAAAACCAAAACAATGGAACATCTCAAATACAATATTAGCCTATCAAAATACAAGGGGCACAGTATTTTTTCTTCTTGGGCTCCTCTTACCAAGGACTACAGCTTAAGACTGAGGTACCCTTCTAGCGATGTACAGCCACATGGAAAAATACATCATAGGCAACTAAAAGCAGCAAGACACCTCCTAGCAACACTAGTACCAGCACGTTTGGAAGACAAATAAATATTAGAAGTATTTTGTTAATTATTATTTTTATAACCAGAAACATGTATTAGAGGCTTGCAATTAGCTTGTCATAAAGAGGTTACACTATTTGACTGAAGACAATGCTAGCACATGATAAAATTGTACTTTAGAAACCTACAAGTTGCTACTTACCAAACAGAAATTGCTGGTTTTGAATAGTTCATATATGGAATATTACAAGTTAGCAATTTTGGCTTGTTCTTGGAATGAATGAGGATCATCTTTAAGGCCATCATCTCAATGTGAGGAGGGAGAAACACACACTGTTGGTGTAACCAGCACACCTCTCTCACACTTTGACAACATTGTAATTAGTGCCCAGAACTGTCAATTGTCAAAGCAAACACACAAATCAAGAACGTGATTCTGAGAGTGCCCAAACTGGCTTGAACCATCATAACTAAACGGTTGGGGCTATATCCTACTAAAAAAAGTGTTCAGAGAACAAGAAGCTCACAGCAGAAAGAAGAAATTAAAGACAAGCCCTCACACCTCTCTGTGTCAAATTGAACTTTGACAGGTTAACTGAAATGCTAAGAAAGTGCTTCAGCTAATTTAAGTGAATATTTAAAATATCTCACAAAAGCAGATTTACAAAAGTCAAACCACCATTGGACTTTAAATGATCAGCATAATACATTCCTGACTTCGTGACATTCACAGTGATGTCTTTGGAGAGGCATGCAACACACAATGCCCAACTACACCGAATAAAACATTCTGGGGAAAGGGCTCCAGAAAGACAATGGTACTCTGAACTAAGAGATCAGGAGATCTCCTTTGGTTAAATTATTCCCTAGCAACCCTATTTATTCAAAACACAACAAAAGCTACTATTTACTTTTCTCATAAATACAGAACTGTATGTAAGTGGAGGTCCCTCAGAGTACCAACTTCCCAGGGAGAGGAACGTATCTGAAAAATAAGCAGAAGGCTTACATCAAAGAGAACACGAAAAAAAACCCCTTACTCAATTACTTCTACTTAACATCACTGTGTTTGGCGAGATAATTCCCTCAGCTCAGTGCACAGGAACGCAAGAGCGTGAAATGGGTATAAAACACTTAATTTCTGATTGAGCAGAAGCCAAGGCCTTGGCTAGCAGTCAAGCACACACAGCAAAATTAAGTTTATGGATTTGAGGCAGCTGATCATCTTCCTTACCCTCATTTCTAAGTTCTAGAATTGCATGAATGAAAGCTACTCTAGAAAATATTATAGCTAGCTATAAAATAAGCAATTAAAGATTTTCTTTGTGATAAGTCCGAAGAACTTATGAATTAAAATAATGGGAACTGAAAGCCATGAAGATAACACTGCTCAAGAAGAAAGGGGGAAAAAAAAAATCTTATATTCTAGACTGATTAGTAGTCTGTAGAACAGTCTGCGTAAACAGTATTTCAAAGGAAAATAGAGAAAAAGATTCTGCAATTAGAGGGCAGTGCCTCCCTTTTCAGTTCTTTTTCATCCACCTAGGCTTCAGGTAAGCTGTAACAACATCTGAAAAAGGAAGAAATTTCATTCAGCTACTAAAAAGTATATCTTAATGTAAAATTTAGTTGAGAATCCCAAAACAGAATACATCATCACCTCAAATCTTTTCATAGGACAGTCATGATGGTCAGCTACACAACAATATAGTACAACTGGAGAACTCATGGGTATCAGACTTTTTTCCCTTCTCCCTCTAAGTTTTTCCTCTGCTTTCTTATCTCTGATGTCATGTGCATTATGTTCCAACTGTACTGTAGCAATTTTCTTCCCCAGTATCAAGTATGCTACTGAAGATTGACTATTACTATTTTATCACTCAACTCACAGAATTTAAGGTAAAAAAAGAGGTAAAGTGTGTATTAAAAATTAAACACCTTCAGCAATGCTTGTGTTCCCCAAAAGCCAAATGGGATATGTGTTCTTGATGACTTTCAATACTAGCTTCTTCTTTAAGTCTCATGATTTTATGATTGCTATTATATCAAATGAATATGACATTTCCTTTACTTGAGGCTTGCCATCTTTCCCATCAAATAGGTACTGAATATGGTCATTACCTATTCCTTATTGGGGGGGTAAGGTTTTGAGAGAGATGAAGAGAAAAATCAACCTTTCCTACAGAAAAACGATACTCGGTGCACTGAAAATTAACTATATTCAAATTTTTCCTGAGAGATAACCTACCAAACCTGTAAATATAAACACTTTGTAGAAATACGGAGCCCCAATCGAGCAGTACAAGAACATTTCCCTTCACTGACTGTGTTTTGCTTTTATGGCATCACTTCTTTGACTTTAATTAATTTCATGTTGCTCATGCCGCCCTACATTTCAGGAAATAATGAATACAAGATACCCCACCTGCTCTTTTTCCTATCCCAAAGGTTACAAAACAAACAAACGAACAAACAAAAAAAACCCCCACAGGCCATACCCTCACGACAGGGCCTTCAGAGGCGTCAAGAAACGCCCCCCCGGGGTCGCGGCGTTTCCCTCCCCACGGCCACAGCCCGGGCCGGCCCCGGGAACCCCTCAGCCCCGCGGAGCCCGACCTCCACGGGACGCCTTCCCACGGCAGCCAGGCGCGGGGTAAGCGCCCAGCCGCCCCTCCCGTTCTACCCTGCCCCGCTTAGAGCCCCCCCAGCCAGGACCGGACCCGCTGCGCGGCCGCCGGAGGATACCAAGCTTCCCCGAAAGCAGCCGGTGCCGCCGCTCTCCCGCCCTCCCTCACACGCCGGGGCTGGCCGCGTGGCGCAGGCCGCGGCCGGCAGCCCCGCCGCTGTGGCTGCCGCCCTCTCCCCGTTTGACCTGCGGGTCGAACCCCCCGGCGGGAGCGGCCCGGCCGAGAAGGGAGAAAGTTTAGTGCTAGTGGAAGAGGGAACCGCCGGCTGACGGGCGGGAAGAGCTTGGAAACGGCATCACGCGGGCATTCCCCCCCACACACACACACCCCGCCACGCACCCGCGGCCCACTCCATGCCACCGCTCCCTCAGCGCAGCCCTCGGCGGCAGGGAGGCGAGGCGAGCCCAGGCGCGGGCCGGGCCGGGGCAGCGTACCCGTTAACGTGGCGGCTGGGCTGGTGACCGCTCATCCCGCCGCGACCCCGGTCTCTTTCGCCGCTTGGCGCCAAAGCGGGAGCGGGCGGGGAAAGGGGCGGGCGGCGGGGAGGAGCGGGGCGTGGGGGTGTCACGTCGCCCCGTGGCCCCGGGGTGCGGGCGGGCCTGGGGAGCCCGGCAGCCGGCAGGTCCCGGCAGGCGGCGGGGAGGCTCTTTGTTTTAATGCACCTGCAGCGCCCGAGAGCTGATCTCGCTGAGCCGGGGCGGGGGGGGGGGACACGCCACTTCCACCCACCCCTGGGCTTCCGTGAGCCTCCGCCGTACTTTAAGTGAGTTACTGTAATCTGTCGTTTTGTAGTCTTCAGTTTTCCGACAGATGCTGCTTCGAACGTTATGCTTTGACGCAAGCATGCAGGTTTTCGCCCAGCTCACGCTCTCGAGGTAAATGCTTTTTATTAAAGCTCGGCATTAACATATTAAAATGTCTAAAAATGGGGGTTTTGTTCTCTGGGTATGAAATTGATGTGGAAAGTGAGTTATGGTTTATTAATACCTCCAGCTGCTGCCAGGTTTTAGAAGTCTCCCAGGATGCTCAGGTAGCTGAACATATATATATAGCCTATTACACTGCAAAATAAGTGGTATGACAATAAATATTAAATGCTGGTATGGCCTGTTTGTCTTCCTTCTGTGAGGAGCTGCCTGCCCTGGCTGGCTGATTGCCACGGGGGCCTGCCTTTATGGAAACACTCAAATGGGAGCAAGGTTCGCTCCACAGGGCTGCAAGACATCAGGTGAAGGCTGCCCAAACCCAGCCGTACGTGTCCGATTCAGTTCCCACTGGAGGCGGTGACAAGTGCAACAAACTCGGTGAGAGCAGTGATGGACAAAAGGAAAACACTTGCCTTTGAGAGCATCCCTGAGAGAGATTGGTGCGTGCAAGCCACGCAGGTCGCACTGCACGTGTGCTGCACCATTGATCTGAATGTGGTCAATGGACGTGGCTGAGAGAATGGTTTCCTGCAGCCTCATCAAAAAACTTCCTCTTCGTCTAGGAGGATGCTTCAGGTTGGGAAAAAGGACATTTGGGGGAAACTGGGCACATAGTAGTCCTATCCCAGAAGCTGTCTTTATAGTTCCCCCTTACTGACTCTATGCATAGCAAACTGCACAAGTGAGTACACCAGGTAAGTTAGTACACCAACATGGGTGCAAGAAGACGGCTAACTCAAGGAACTTGCCATGCTCATTCTTGAAGCTATGCCAAAAGAGAGCGAGCCTGCAGTGTTCGAAACAGGAATGCACTGATAATATGTTTTCATATTTAGATTGCTGTATCAGCTAGCTATCTTTTTTTTTGAAACAACTGACAAACCATCAACTATGAAAATGTTACTTAATTTCACAGATATTCCTATTCAGTCGTAACCAGAAAACTTGGCAAAAGCAGCCTGTTATATTTCAGCTGACAAGTTTTCCAGCCCTCAGAGTGGGAAAACATAGAGCTATTTCAGTTCGCAAGACTTCTATTATCACAATTTCATATGGACAACAAATGTTCATGTAGGGTTTGTTAATGAATGAAGAGGAATGCTTTAAATGCAAGAAAAAGAAAAGAAATACAATGAAAGTAGCATCACTCAGGAAAGCATAAGCCTGAAGGTGAAATGAAAAGGCCTGATTATGGTTGATCACGAAGAGAGTTAAAGAGCACTCATTTAATTAATCTGGAGAAAAAATTAGCGTAATTCAGTTCAAAAAGTTTTCTACTATCTGTATATGTGTTTCTGCACTCTTGAAATACGAATTAAAATTAATAGTGCTACAATTACCCGTGCTAAATTTGTTATTTTTGATAATTAAGATTCTGAGGACAAACCATAACAACTACTAACCTTTAAAAAGCAGTGCTTATATGCTGATCATACACAGTGAATGATGGATTTTCTTTTCTGTGAACACTGATAAGGAGTTTTTACAAACTATTCCATTCCTCTGAATTTATCATGTTTTCCAGCTAATATCTATAAATCAGCCAGAAACAAATTCAAAATAATACAATCCCCATTTCTCAAAGAGAAACCAAACTAAGATTCTTGCTCCCTTCTCCTTCTTTCCCATCACAGAAGAAAAAAATACACACTCCAAAACCAGCTGCTTATATTATTAAGCAATGAGGGTTTTATTTTTGGAGTGCAGTTTTCAACTTTCTGTAAAATTACACAAGAATTATTTTTGAAATACAAAACTTAATTGTTTTTGTCATGCTTAGCAAATAAGTTTCTGTAATAATTTGAAACTACTCTTATATCTCCGTTAAGTCCACAAATACATCATTTTTTTTATTTTTTAAAGGTTATTGACTCTTCTATCTTGTTCTTCCTCAAAAACCAGACCAACAACATTCAGCATTTCTAATAATACAGCAGTGATACATGGCCTGAGAAGGAAAACTTCTGGTGGAATTTTAGTTAGTAGACTCCTATAGTCTTGCTAAATGACACATTTTCTGGAAACCTAGCTACGTTTTGGTTTTCTCCTGTTTTGTTGTTATGTTTTGGGGTTTTTTTCTTAGAATTATACTAAAAACTTCTCGTGGCCAAGTTGTGACTGCTCTTCTGACAATGTGCTATGGAGGTGGTACCTGGCATGACAGCCTCTTTCTTCATGCACACATTGGAAGTAGGTTATGTGGTTACAGATATCTAGATGAAGTTACACCTGGATTAGGGGAGATTTAGGCCAGGATCCTGTGGTCTAAACATAGGGTTGTGCTGAAGGCAGGTAGCTTGACTTGCTACAGGTGTGGGGCAAAGCCTGCTTTGCAAAAGCAGCAGCTCCTCTGGATCTGCTGTCTGAATCCTCCTCTCCATTGACTCTGTCTTATGCTGCAATCTAGAAGCTTATTTGCGCCCTTCATTTGTCTTGGGACCATTCAGATCTCTGTGACAGAGCTGGAGTGCTTTAACTCAAAGCCCCTGTTAAGACAGGCATGCACTCAAATAGGCTGAATTTCTTCTAATTTTGTATCCGACGCTCTAGCCCTGTCCTTACACATTCCTGTTATTGCAGAGAAGGAGGATGTATGTGAAGAAGCATGGAGTACCTCAGGTAGTCTTTCATAGGTTATTTTTGTTTGTCTCTCATTTCCTAGGTGAAAGTCCCCAGCATGGATTATCATGACCTTGCTGTACAGATGTCAGTAAACAATCTGAGCTGATTACAAATATTTTAGATGATCTTATTAATGAGAAGTCATACAGGTTTGAAAGACATGCTAAACATATAACCATCTGTCAAGATGCTTATATTTTTAGCTTACTGCTTAGGAAATTTTCACATGATCTACCTTTTGTCAATTTTGATAAAAGCAAACTAAGCTGAGTTTGGGGAAACCCCAGGTTTCAGACTCCCTCCCCACTTTCTGGCTGCTTGCCAACACACTCTTAACTTTGTTGGCAAGCAAGATCTCTCCCCAAGTGTAGCATATGTATAAGTTGTCACTCGGAGAGTAATGTTTGCTATTTGCCAGGATATGGAGTATGCAATTTGGTAGACCACCCTGCCATCACTCTCAAAACTTCAGGGAAAAGTAAAAAGAAACTGCTAATGAGCTGTTGTTTTTTCTCTAATAGAATGAATTCTTCAGGAACTAATTACTAGATTTGGAGAGAAAGACGAATAAATATGACAATATGTCTTTATATCTTAACATCTGGTTCTTACCTGTCTTTCAGAGAAGTACTGCTTGCTGACAGGACAATTTTCATAGTTAGAGAAGGGGATTCATTTTTAGGCAAGTCTCATCTTCCAAATATTTTTCCAAATAGGGATTTCTACTTGAGTTAAACTTTTCCTCCTATACTTGCTTACACACCGAGAACATATTAAATACAAATGCAGCTGCTGGTATGTGCTGCAGTTCTCAATTTCTATAGTTAATTTAATAATGAATATAAATGGATGGCTTCCTCACTGATCAAATGACGTTTGTTGCAATGTCAGGCTTGTTTTGTGAACAAAGCCCTGTTGATGGAACCCCCTTGCTGGAAGACCTAAACAGGGTTAGCTGCAGCAGCCTGTTAGTAAACCAGCCCATTAATAGACTGCAATAAATTGTTAGATTTTTATATTGTAGCATTTTGTATAGGAAGCATAGGCATTTCAGAATTGATGCAGGAGTTTTAACTTCAGCATGTAACTCTTTATACTATATAATTTTTGAACTACTTGCTAATAAAGATGGTAAGAAATGCAACTTATTACCAGCCTTTGATCAAAACCAAATAGGATGGTATGGTAATTTTGGTGCAGATGGAAGCCTATTGCAAATCCAGTTTTTTCACACTCAGGTGCCAAAATTCAGGACATTGAAATCTGTTTAGATGCCTACATTTTTACAGATTTGTAAACACTGAATGCCAGAAACACTTGTGCGTGATGAGTATCTCTGACAGAATCCAGCCAATACTAAGGTATTTCTATGATTTTCATGTCCAAATGGAAACCTTTTCTCTTCTCTTAGATTTTGATGGCTTGTGTATTACCTTACCTTTCCGTAACCTGTTCCTTGAAAACTAGAATAAAATACTGGATTTAAGTTTTCTTCCTTTCTGTCCAAGTCAGACCCTATTTTGAGTACCCCATTCTCAGTCTTCCAGACCCAGAATGTCTGCAGTTTACTAACTCCCTAAATCCAGAACTCCCTAAATCCAGCTTCTCACCTTGGTGAATAGCAGTTTTCTCTGAGAGCTGTCTTTTATTTGCACTTTATTCTGACTGGGGTCACAAATGAGTATATAAATAATACTCCTTAAACATGCTTCTGTTCCATCTTTAACATTACAGCTATTTTTCATCTCACTTAAGATTTTGATGAACCTATGGTGGTTTTCCTAATTTTGACTGTTATCTTGTTTTATTCATACTGACAGTTCTAGTTATAGGCAAATACTGTCTTCCCAGTGCCCTGATCACCTCATCATTTCTTTGATATCAATATATTCTCCTGCTAGATTTGTTCTTTCTGTATATAATTTGCTGATGCTTTCTCTGTTGTTTTGGGTTTTTTTTTAAATGTTAATCTATGCCTCTGACCAGTCCTCTACTTTTGAAAATCCTTGTTCCATTCATACCTGCCCTTGCATCCAAATTCCCTGTTTTATGCAAGCTAGTACAACTGACAGGACAAAGACAAGTGCTAGAAAAATAGAAGATATTGCATGTGATCTTTTCTCCTATCTCCACCCAGAACTGGAAATCCCAGATAATCTTGCTAAGTTGACCTTTGGAAAGTAAACTGAGACATAAAGTCTCAGGCTGCAAGTCTTCTGGCAACTCTAGTGTTTTCTTCTAAAATATGAATTACCTTCTTTGCCCACCCATACGAGTCATGATCACAGCTATTCCCTAATTAGAAGTGAGAAATTAATTTTCTGCTTTCAGTATAAAATTTCAGTTTCTTGGCATGCTGCTTTTGTACTCAGCACCTGTCTACATACTTCACAGCTTTCTATTTCTTCTGTTACCTTCCCCTTATTTTTCAAGGCTATTTTTAATATCTAAGAAGATTATTTTCTATTTCTATCCCTTCTGATTCGGCATGATTTTCCTATCATGATCCAGTAGCTTTTCACATTACTTCCATGAACTTGCCCTAAGTCCCAAAATCTGTTGCAGTGTATCAACTTGGAAAAACTCCAAATGGGCAAAAACATTACCTGTAATCACTACATCAGACACATTGTGAAGAAAGAAACCCTTACTCTTCCATCGCATACAAATAATCTTGAATACATGTATCCCTTCGTATCTGGGCAACTAGTTTGCTCTTTGTAGTCTTTTTTTTCTTTTCTTCTGATACAGATTCCTTTTATGCTTTAACCTCAGTGGAGTTTCTCTCCAAGTTTCTTCTTGTTCCTTTCAGATTTTTCTTTGTTTATGATAAGCTTTAGATTTCTTCTATAGAGGATTTTCCTATTTTTATGTATAATTTCCTGTCATTTATCTTAGCTGTATCTTTAGATTTTGTTATTATGGTGTGATAATACTTAAATCTTCATAAAAGAGCTGCTATACAGAATAATTTACTTACATCTTTAGATGGGATTTAGCATGGAAGGTTTTAAGTAAATGTGCTAAATCCATTCTGTGATAAGAGATGAATTACCCTTTCAGCTAACCTGTGGACTGGGGTAAAAAAAATAAAAAGACAAGTATTTCAGGATTCTTAGATATATCGCTTTAGCTAGCAAAATTAAACTAAGTTAAAAGAAACAAAAAGAACTGCTGCAATCACCCTGGTTTTGTCCTGTATCTCACCTCAGCATGATGAGATCCCTTTGACCTACTTGCCTTTCAGATTTGCCAATATTCCCGTTTCTCCAAATACCCATTAGCACCAAAGGCGTTTTCCTTCCTCAGTAATAACTGCTCCATTCCTAGGACATAGCACCAAGAGAACTGTCAAACAGGAGGCATGAAGCCTTCATTTTGTAACTTCCTGAGTGTTACCTTGGCAGCAGGGCAGAAGGAACTCAGGTGCCACTATCATATGTGACTTAATCTCTTCCGACTAAGTTCTGGCTGTTTCCTAAACTCATTGAACTAATTACAGAAGAGCAGCTAACAGCCACGCTGCTTTAACTTATCAATAATGAAAAGTGAGCTGGAGCTGTCAGGAAATACATTTGACATCCCAACTTCGAAGAACAGGAACTCTGTGCTCCCTCTGTGGATATGAGGGGAAATATAATCATTAGTAAACCTAATTTATTTCATAAGCAGAGTTGGCAGTGTGATTTGTTTTCAAGATTTCCTGGCACTTTCCTATTATGAGATTCTGCTTTTAGTTGTCTACGTCAGACAAACATGATTTGTTCAGGCTGAAATAACCCAAGCTGAGCATTTGCTTCTACTAAGATTATTTTTTATCTTTCAGGTTGTATCCATATTTTTTATGCTATTGTGACTTTAAAACCGTTATAAATAAAAGCATATTCACATTAGGAAGGTGTTGACTCAGATGGCAAAGACACTATATGGTAAATGAGGAATTCTAGCATGGAGCCAACAGCAGCTTTATGCTATAGAAAAGAGATGATTAGGTAAAGAAGGCAAAGAGCAGGATGTGACCTTTGAAGCAAGAATCACTAAGGAATTCAAAGGTGGATGGGCTACAGATTGTGGAAGGGAAGACAGACATTAGTTAGGTATTTCCAAATCTTATTTCTTAGAATACAACAGAATACTACTAGGGTTCAAAGTACCGAAGAAAAAATGTCTTTTGAGGCCATCCTTCACAGCAGCACAGGGAGATAAAGAAATTAAGTAACTGAGGAAGCAAAAGGGAACTGAAATGTGATATTCTTCATTTACAGGAAAGTAAACTGAAAAACTCCTTATTACTTCTACAAAAATTCAGTGGGTTCTGTAGGGACAGTAACAAGGAGAACTCTGCATCTCTCCACTGGTATATATGTCCTCTGGGGTGAGCATTTTTCCACAAAAGATGAATGTCTTACACAAGCAAAATAAGAAATGAGCCAAAAATCATAAGAATTTTATGAGCTTTGTGAAAACTGGCTACTCTTGTTGGTACAACTTTTTAGGATAAAAATGTTTCCATGCAAAGAGTTTGTTAAATTGACTTTAACGGTTTTTTAAAGGATTAGAGAACAGAGGATTCTTGTTGGGAGACATTATATGGGTCATTTTGTTTGTGCATTTTGTGTTAGAAAATTCTTCAAGATTCTGAACAGCTCTTCAGCTGATCTGCAGTATGAGAACCTGAAATTAGCTAGCACAATGGAATCAGTATCAAGTAATATTTTGTCTCTGAAAGAAATTCAGTCTGACAGAGAAGAGTAAGAGCAGTGTAAGGAAACCAAGAACCTGGCTAAAAAGCTGGATACAGAAATTCCCTGTAAAGCGGTACAAATTAGTTGATGTCACCAGAGCAAGAAAACCATAGTGACAGAATAAAATGTTATCCAGGTTCCAGAATACTTTATTATCACCACCTTAGGTCACTAAGCTTCACAAGCTATATCCATCAAGTTTGATAGCAGTATATATACTCACAGCTGAAGCTAGGTGCTGTGCTTTAATGTACTAACGATTTACATTAAGACACCTGGGTTCAAAGTCAGTTTATGACAAGAACAAAATGGGTTTGTTGGTCTCAGCCTGCTCTCTAGTGGACAATTGCACATAAACCCAGTCCTGAGAAGAATCCCAAGAATTAGATTTGTTGGCCAAGACATATGGTGCAATTCATATTCTCTGAACGACATTATTAAAAATAAAATTAAACTGCATATCTGTGCTTTCTGTGCTATTCTGAAACTGTAAGATGAGACATTTCCATCAGCATCTCTTAAATACTGTATGCAGTATTCTTGTTACCAGGATTTGAAAGGATACAACAGAAGGGGAAACAGTACAATGGAAGGCAGCAAAGGCAATTAGATGCTTCCATGTTAGGGGAAAATGAAGATAAAATGACATACTGCCATAACAGACATATATAATATTTATGACTAGGTAAAATATTTGTCTTTATTTATTCTTTTTCATAATACAAGACACTGAGAAACAAAAAAATTGACACACATAATAATGATAAAAGGAAATATTTTCTTGATACATAATTAACCTGTAAACTCATGTCTGAAAGACATCTTAGAGATGAGCTAAATAGGACTTAAGAAAAGATTATGCTTTTTTATATGAATAATAAGAATAGCAAGAGTTATGTTAGATAGTATTAAAATGTATGAGGGATATAAACTCTCATGATTCAAGACATAAAACAAACATAAATTGCCTAGAGCATGGGAAGAAACTACACCCCCAGATGTTTTATTTCATTAGTGTATCCCATACAATGGTTACATTCACTTCAGCAGGCAGGCAGTAGAATGCTGGAGTCTTAGATTTGTGTAGTCTGTGGTATTTCCTATGCTTCCAAGATAAATTCCTTAGTGACTCATTTGCAGAAATCAGCTGCAAAAAATAGTCTGGAACTCTGACCCCATTTCAGGTTATTCCCCTTTACATTGCTTAATCTTTTATTAGTCAAGAGAACAATACTCATTGATATCCAGGCATTTATAGTTACAATCATATGCCAACTACAGAGGCAAAGTAAAAATTTTATTGGGTTAAAGTATCTTTTCAAAGCTTTTTTTAAAATATAAAATAATAATGTTATCACTATCACTATGTTATTACATAGTAACATATATGTACACTATATTAACACAGTTTTTTATGGTTTTGTGCTCTGTCCTAGTCTAAGCTGACCATTCCATTATTTTTCATCATGTTATCTACCTCACTTACTTGCAGGAATGTTTCAACACTTCTGCATTTTACAAGCCTACAATTAAAGTTCAAGATAAATTTAAAATTCTATTCCTATCCAAATAAAGTTCACCTCATGGAGTAGCTACTGTTTACTGTGTTTAGAATGCTATATTTCTAGATTTTACGTAATAAATAATAAAAAAAAGCAGTCTCTTTTTCAGTCTCTCAATGTCAGAGCAGGCTCTCTGACATTATTCTGATTCCAAATTTAGAGAAACATCATTTTTTATAAGAAAATAGTTTTACCCTCTATTTTGCAAAGAAATGCAACTCCATATATACTATAAAGTGCAATTTATCAAACATTAATTTCCATTGCTCTCTCAGTTACTAATTATACTATTAATTTATCAAAGCTCTTCATTCTATGGTGCTTTCATAATTACCACTTCTGATTATTTTATTTCCAATCTTCTGATAGTTGATGGTTTACTTAAAGGTTAAGCCAGTAAATCCTAGTGTGAAAATGTGAGTTACCGTTTAGAGAAAAATATTTTTTCTAGACTTTGTAGATGGATAAAAAGTGAATTTTAACTACTGTTAAAAAGTGAACTAAGTGACTCTGAAAGCCTCTAGAATCACAAGGCAAATAAAGTCAAGTCTTAATTTATTGGGGAAGGGAGCTGACTCATAAATTCTGCTTATGTGAAGATGACAATATGCTTCCATGAGTAAATTCTTACTCCAAAATTATGTATTTATGGAATAGCTTGACAAGTATAATTTCCTTGAAGATAAAAAAATAATTAGAAATGTTAAATAGGACCTAAATTTATCAAGCATAATGCAGAGGAATGAAACAGCTAAGACTCATATAACTTCAAAAGAATTTGAATTATGCATTTAAATTCAGACTTGTGGCATGAACTAAGATAATTACCAGGAAAATAGCAGCTTTTGCAGTCAATAACAGACATTGGATTGAGTTTGTCAATTTTTCTGAGCTGACAAATGAAAGATGATGGCTGCTGAAATGAGCTGCAGATTATATGAGAACTACTATGGTCCGTAAGAGCTAATGCTTTTATTCTCAAAGCCTGAAGCTGTAAGAAATATTAATAAAGCTATTTATATTTAGCTAGTTGTAGTGCATCAGGTACCCAGTAAAGAAAGGTTTCGTGATGTAGTCTTCTGTTTCTACTTGGCATCAAACACAGCTTTCTAAAAATGTTTTTCTGCTCTATTCTCCTGATAATTCAACAGCAGTAGGACCAAGAAAACCCTGTCAGAAGTATCGACTGCTTGCACAGAATTTCTGTTGTACTCATGACCACCCGCTGGCAAATACTAATACACAGAACAAAAATAAGTAAGATAGCTATAGCTCAAAATGGATAGTGCTGGAAATAGGATATAGCAAGTGTACTGGGAAAGGAGAAATCCCACCCATAATAGTGATGTCTCACTGCTAGAGGACAAATAAATAAAAACCAGTATTTATGCTATGCAAGATCTTAATCTTTATTTGTGACCTTACAAAAGAGCTTAAAATCCTTTACTTTCTGCAGAGCAGACATCTGTGCATACTAAAGGAGGAACATACTGTAACCATGACTATATATTCCAGGGATATAAACCACTGAATGACAGCTCAGGATCAGCCAAAGCTGATCAAAGCCTCAGGAATCTTATCTCCCCAACTTCTGTGGGAGCCCACTGTGACAAGCTTATCTCTTTGATCCCAAATTTAGAATATGTCAGAATGGCTTAATCCTACATGTTTATTTTCACATTTGACAACTTTTTTTTTTTTTTTTAATTAAAGTGGTAGGCAGGACCCAAGCTTTTGATTTTCTCACTGGTTTCCATCACTTGGAAAGTGTCATGGCATGGAGAAAAGTTCTAACTTTTGGATTTCAGCTTTGAGCTGAAATCTTTTCAGCTTTTCCTCAGCTCTTCTTCAAAAGGTTTCTGAACTGGGCTGCAGAGAAACATGAGTAGTAACAGAACCTTAGAATAGAAGTCTGAAAAAGCACCACAGAAAGGAAGCGAGAATAATCCCAGTCTGTTATTATTTTTACACGTCATTATTTTTAAGAGTCATTGATTTTGAATGCTGTAATTGAACTGTCTTAGCCATGATACAGATTTCCCAGACCAGATGGTCAGTTCCCCTGTACCCAAAGGTATGGTACACTTCAGACAAGCAGGCCATTGCCCTGAGCAATGGACCTTCCTATAAGCCTGACTGGTGGCCGAGTTACCCAAGGTATGCAAGGTCCCTTATGTGAGGCTGATGAGAGAAAAGCCCTACACTTTCCTTCTGCACAATCTCGTAATCATTCACTGCTACCGTCACGACTGACTTCTGCATAGACGCCTCAGTACTGAGCCATTCCCTTTGGTTCTGCTGACCCTATGTGTGCAAGAGACATGAAACAGCTAGGTCACTGAACAGATATACCGTGAAGAGGTAGTTGTCCCTCTTGCTTTAGCAGGGAAGCTCGAGGCACATGCTACTATCTATAGCCTTACTGTGCAGAGCATCACTCTGATTACCACTGTCATTCCAGATATGATGTCAGAGAAGTCCAGTCACTCGCCACTGCCATGTTCCCAAAATGTCAGGAAGAGTGCCACAAAAATACAAATACGGACAACTGTTCACCGAAACCGACAGTGGTATGAGGGAGAGAAGCACAGGGCAGCTGCATGAATTGATTATCTATAGGAGTAGGGGAAGAAGCAAGGGCAGGGAAGAACACAGAAAGTCCTAGAACAGCACATGCACATATCCCCCCGTATCTCCCCACATTTTCATTTATTTGTTCTTTACAGACTGAGCTCTGAGGAAAGGAACCCTACCAGGAATCTCCTTCAACATCTAGACTAGATCATCGTCAAGGAACAGCTAGGGGCTTATACCCAGGCACTTCTTCCCTACAGTTTTGTTTGAATTCAGAAGAGAGTAACAAAGTAAGAAAGAGGAATTTTGTTAAAAAAGCAAGGGGCAGATCAAAGTCTCAGCTCAGTACAGGCACCAAGGAACCTGTTTAAGGATACTGTAGTAGAAATACATACTTTCTCTTAAGAAAGACTTCAGAAAGGGCAAAAGAAAGCTGGTGTAACTAACCAGCAGGGTAAGTGAGGTTGTTAGAAGCAAAAATACATCTTTGAAAATGCTGAGGTCATGTTCAAATGACACAAGAAGAAAGAGTTACAAACTATGGCAGATTAAATGTGAAAACATAAGGCAGCAGACCAAAAAGCATCTGAAGAATAACTAACAAAGGAGTCAAAACTAATAATCCTTTTCTCTAAAAAACACATTAGGAGCAGGAAGTTTGCCAGAATCTGTAAGGCCAGTTCATTTTCAGGGCATAAAAGAGTACCCAGAGAAGACAAGGTCGTTGCAGAGAAGCTAAGTGAACTCTCTGCATTGGTGTTCGCTGTGGAAGGAACAGGGAAGATTCCAAAACCAGAACCCTTCTTGGCGGGGGACTCATCTGAAGATCAGTCTGAAATTGACATTACTGTAGAAAAGATTATGGAATAAATATATAAAGTGAAAATCACCAGGACTGTATAGTATTCACTCCAAATTTCTAAAGGAACTCAAGGATGAAAGAGCTGAATTACTCACAGCAGGGTGTAACCTATTGCTTAAAATTGCCTTGCTTCTGGAAGGCAGCAGATGTGACATCAATTCTTTAAAAAGGTTCCAGAGAAAATCTGGGGAATGGTAGGAACGTAAGTCTGATGTGTGCTGGGCAAATTACTAGAAACCACGCTAAGGAACAGAATTAGGGGACACCTGTATAGATCTGATTTATTTGGGAAGAGTTAGCATTCTATTGAGGAAAATACTGCTTTATAATTCTGAGAAAAGTTTTTCAAAGGAGCCAAAAAGGATATGGATAATACGGGGGTGATGATGTCAATACAGTCTACTTTGATTTCCAAGAGACTTGAGTTCAGGGTAGAATTAGGGCTTGCTAAACCAGAATGTCTGCAGGGATGGTAAGCCGGAAGGTAGAAAAAAGACCACTGAGGAAGTGCAAGGCAGGACTCTGGGGAGTTTATAGGGAGAATATTATGGGAGGGCTTCCTAAGCATGTTCAGCCTGGCCTGTCATTGGCCTTGCGGCAAGACTGAGGAAAAGTATTTGGAAAGAGTGTGGCTCTTGTTCCCACATGGAGGAAAAGGCCCAGAAAAGCAAAAAGACCTCTTACTGGTAAAATGAGACACTATTCACTATGTTATTCTTTTTAGTGCATTCAGATGTAGCTCAGTAAATAGGATTTTGCCAATACTAGTAAAAAGCCACAGATTCTGTAGTGACCTGACAGCGCAGGGTCTCAGGAGGTGTCTGGGCTTGTCTTGACCTGAGCTTATTTTAATTTGGGTTTTTTTCCAGTGTATTACAATTGTCTAGTGGTCAAGTGGGTATTGCCTAACTGGGTTGAGCTTCATCTGTGAATACTTTATATGGTAAAATCCTAACTACCCCATTGTAACAGTGGCTCTTTACATTGAAAGAGGCTGTGGGGCAAATTTCAGACTTTAGCAATGAGAAGGATGCAGACCGTAGTAAGAAAACTCAAGCAGACCCCAAAACAGAGGGGAAAGAAACTCCTACTGTGAACATCAAACTCTTTCCAGCAGAGGACACAGGAGGCCAATGACTCATAACACCTCCATTTCTGATGCACTCTTTTTAAGGAAGATGGAAGTTGTCGACCTTAGGACACAGTGGGACATGCAGAAGGTGAGCAGAGCACCAGAGAAACTGAGTAGAAACGAAGTTTATATACAACAACTTTAACTGTATTGTTCATGTATTCTTTCTGTATTAATGGGGTAATTTGTACCAGTAGATTATTAAAACACTGACAGGACTAACACTACATTCTTACCTCTTCTTTTAAGGCACAATCCATTTAGCCCATAACAAGATTTGAATGTAACATGAATCCAGCCCCAGGCTAGGCTATTCCTAAGGGCTAGGGTTAAGGTTTGAAAAACCAGAAAGCTTACAGGGGGTGATGAGACTGATGGTAGAAAAGGGACTCCAAGGAAATGCAGGGCGGGTGTCCAGGAGATTCCCAGGGAGAACATTATACAAGGGGCCTTAAGCGTGCTATGAGGCTTCAGCCTAAGCCTAGTGTTAGCCTTTGACAGAGCTCAGAAAAGGCGGTTGAAGAGAGTGTGCTTCCTGATTCAACGTGGAAAAAAATGCCTAGAAAAGCAGAAAAGATCTATCACAGGTAAATTCCAAGACAATATCTGCTATATTACTCTTTTTAGAATCATAGAATCGTTTAGGTTGGAAAAGACTTTTAAGATCATTGAGTCCAACTGTAAACCTAACACTGCCAAGTCCACCATTTGAACCTAGTGCATTTGAACCTGAGCTCTGGCTAGGCTATGATTAAGGTTTGTTTCAAGACAATCCTGACAGGGGTGGTGGGACTGAGAGAACTGGAACTCCATGAGAGTAGACGGCAGGCCTTAAGTGGTTCCTCAGCGACAACATTAGGCTAGGGGATCCTGAACCTATCTAAAGAGTGAGGGCTTAAAAAGGGAGGCTTCCTGCATGGATAAATAGTTGGTTAAAAGATAAAAAAGAGACCATCAGAGTAAATGGTCAGTTTTCATAGAGGAGGAGGTCACAAGTGGAAATTCACAGTGGCCTGCCTGAGATATGTTCTTCAGCATATTCATAAGTTACTTTGAAATAGGAGCCAATAATGAGATGACAAGTGTGTGCTGGTGATAGCATCAAATGAATGGTTAGTGGGACAAAGGTTTGTTATGAAGAACTGCTGCGGTCCCAGAGACCAGCGAAGGCCCTAAACATAAAACAGAAACTGTCTCATCTTTGAAGGGAGTGAAAGAGAATATGCCAGGAAGGGTACCCACTGGTCCAAGATTATGTAGAGGAGATGTCAACTCTGTCACTTCACTATTTGGCCCCACAGTTATAACTGTATCTAGTGTGCTTCAGGAGGCTTTGGGCTTCAGAGATCAACTGCCACGATGGACAATTACCAGTGGCCAGAAACCCTCAAGAAGCAACGGTAGGACATGTCAGCCAGTGTGGTAGAAGCATTAAGTCACATGAATGGCTGGCGAACCAGTCCTCTAAGCTAGAGTCTGAGGCTGACTACCAGCTTGTGAAGTTGGCTGTAGTGGTCAAGTTTATGGGACCACACTTTGCATATGGAACACAACTATGTTCTCTCTGCGTGGAGAGTCACAAACTCGGACTTTGTTCTTTGATTTCACGCAGCCAAAGGAGAAGATGCTCACATTTTTTCTGTTTATTTTTTGTCATTATTTAAAATCCGTATCAATTAATAAAGCACAAAAAAAATGAAGTATGAAGTATATAAGGAAAAAAAAAATGTTGCTAACAAAAGTCTATGTTGCCCTTAACGTGCCCACAAAATTTTCAGTGAAGTCAAAAGAACGGCATATGGCAAAAGTCTCAAATCACACTTCTTTTCACCATGAATCCCTGTGGAATTCATAGGAGTTTCAGTGGCAAGGAATTTTAAAGGAATTCCAGTTCTAAATATATAACAGCCTAATAGGTTGGAACAGTAATTTTTCTTCCATCAAATTTAATGGGTACTTTTTAGATTTAATGTGTTTGTGACATTTTTGCGGACTCATATTTCCTTTGTTGTCTTCACATTGCTACAGAGTCGCACCCCAGGGTACTTTATGAAACTGTAACTGATGTAAAAACTTGATTGGCAGATTTTGGTGTGCAAAATATATGTTTCATGACATTTTAAAGTATCTACTTTGCTCTCTATTAGGCTGTAGTTCTTTTCTGTTATGTGAAAACGTATTTTTGCATTGGGTACAGTACCAAATACATTGCTTTATGTACTGTCAGTAAAATGTTAAATATTGCTTATGGCATTATGATAGGTATCTAAAAATACAAGAGGAACATTTCTATTTTGGTAAACTGCCCAGACCTTCCATGGAAATAGAATTTTTAATATTTCGGTGTGAAGATTACCAAACTGGAAATCATGCATAACAAACTATCTTAATTTCTTTGAGGAAATGACAATAAAAGCAGACAAGAGTAAAGAAGTATACATTATTCACTTAGATTCCAAGGAAGCTTTTAATCCTGTACTAAATATATTATTAATGAATAGGATAAGAAGGCAAGGAAGTAATACTCAACTGGATAACAAACTGGCTTGCTTACAAAGTCAAGGAATGACCATAAATATAAAAAGAAGATGACAAATGCAGCACCACAGAGCTTAGCATTAGATCTTTGTCATACTAATGAACTGGACAACTGACAGAGCTTCAAGGTGTGCAATTTGATGTGTCAGGAATACAGGTAACAGCTGGTCATGAACAGAAAGGAGGAAAATATAGTTCAAACTGAGTGGAAAGAAAGTGGATATGTATATGCCATAATAGTGAAAATTTAAAATGTATAAAAGTAAGCATAAGGAAATGAAAAAAATAACACAGATTATCCCCTAAAGTATGGGCTGTACTGAGCATGTCAGACTTGCAGTGTTCAATCCAAAGTTTAAAACATCAGGTAATTTGATAAATGATTGTACTAAATTATGTTCAAGCCGTTTGGTAAGAATGTAAAACACCGCATAAATAGCCATTCAGTACCTGGCAGCAGCTAGAAAGGACAAAAATTGTATGCAGAAGATGAAGAATGCTAAATCCAGACTCATAGTACAAAGGAGTGTGAAAAGAATTGAAAACTAGAATATTAGTTTGAATCTGTCCCAGGAAGGCAAAGATTAACAGTTCTTTCCATCAGTTTACTTGTTTGGCTGTCTTTGTGCAGTGAACTGGTAATGATGCCAGCAGACACAGTAGTGACTGACAGAATTGCAAAATGAATTTTTTTCTTTCTCTGCGAATCTTCCACTTATTCTCAGAAAATCAGAAGGAGGTATACAGGTAGAGGACAGTATTTGTTGGAAGACTGCTGTGATACTGCTGGGAATAAACAGGGATTTAGCACACCGTATTTCAAAAGTGCATATATTAAGCACTAAGTGATGTTCTTCATTGCTATACTCTAACTAGTGCAGTATATGCTAAATTCATCACTGCTGTATATATCCTTGCACTTTGAGTGTTGCAGTGTGAGTCCCCCCATCCCCGCAAAGGTGCATACTCAAGAACAGTGAGTGGAAGAAGTGCTATTGCTACCAAATCCTTGATTTATGCAAATCCCATGGAGGTTTAGTCTCCCACCTGCCTTTTCAGTTTCCAAATGCAGCCTTTAGGAGAACCAATTAGACAAGATTAAGACAACAAGTGCAAGCTACACTTCACCACATCTGACCATACTCATTAGCATCAAGATGGCTTTTCTTTTGACAGCAGCAGCTCACAAACAAACATTTCACTGAAGCTGAAGCAAAGTAGTAAGTGATGCTATTTGAAGAGCTCACAGAGGCACAAAGTCTACTCTGATTGAAAATACAAACCTGTAAGTGGTCAACTCAGTCCATAATTAGGGACTGTTTGTGGATTCCTACATCTTTGCTTCTGGGACTAATGCTTGCTCTTAGGCAGTTGTCTTTGTTGAACTGTGCTACATGATGATCTTGCTCTGTTATTCATACTTCAGTTACCTAGATTCCAGCAAAGCAGTGTGAAACCTGCAGCTGCCCAGAAGCTCAAACCTGTTACTCATTTTCTGAGAATCAGAGTCAATTCTGGACACATAAAACTCATCCTCCACTCTCCATATTGCTTTTTCATAGATTTGAAGTCTGAAGATGTGAGATCTCAGTATTCTGCAGGCTCAAGCCAAGCTAACTGAAAGCTAGAGGATGAAGAATGGAAGGTTATGGCTTGACACAGTTGCTTCTTTGTCAGCCTCTATCAGGGTAAGATCTACCTGTATGACAAACAAAATTCTGAAGGGACTCAGGGTAGGGGGAAGAAGAAAACATAAAATCAGTGCTTGCAGAAAGAAAAGACTATCACACAGGGTCACTACTGTCTGTTTCATTTGCAAGACCAGCTAAACCATAAAACAGATCCCCCTACTCAACAAAGCAAAACCAAAAGACACCTATGTTTCCCCAGTATTCTTAGGGCAGAGGTTAAATGAGGATAGTCATCACACCTCATTATTGGAAGGCATTAGAACAGTGAGATAATAAGTGCAGCATAAGAAAATTAATGGAATAGAATAGAATAGAATAGAATAGAAAGAATAGATGTTTTTTCACAGTGAATTCTAACATTCATGACCTAGAGCAAAACAGCTGCCTTCCTACTGATGTCAGACACCTATGGAGAAAATAGGATTGAAAGCAGTGATTGTGGGGGATCCTTTCTGAGAGGTTTTTTCTGCTGGGGATCAAGGTACTGAGAAGAAAATAAACTTTTTCCTTGCCCCATCTGAATCCTTCTCACAGCAAAGGGATGAACTAATCTCTGCCATGCTGGCCTGTTCTGTGTTGGTCTTTGTAGATCCTCTACTTTAATTTAATCTTTTTAAGTCAGTATGGAAAGTGTTCATGGTTTTCTTTTATGATTCTCTTGAATTAGCCTATGGCAGTTCTTGCTTAATTCTTAACATATCTCAGATATTTTCATCATCTTACTGGATGACGGTAATATAAAGGCACTGTCAAACTCTCTGATGAATCTTAGATCTATACCCCATATCTAATATTTTCATAAAGAATTTTTACTCAAAGACATTCAGATATCCACCTTTGGTAGCTTTCCAGATTTTGTATCCACACATTAAGATGCAAATTTTCCCTACTCTCCCCCTTAAAGCAATCTCCTAATGCTTCTTTTCATAATATTGTCAGGTTCTGACTTTTGAATGCTCACTTTTGCAATACTAATGACCATTTTTGGTAGAATATGCAAAATAGAGCAGTCTGCTGTTAGCATGACTGGCATCAGTGGTATTATTCCTACTCTTTGTGAGTACAATGATGAATACATATAGGCCCAATGCATTTGAGAACAGTTTCTTGGGATCCTGTTCTGGACAATTTTCCATTTAATCGTTCCTTTTACAAATCTTTCAAGACATCCAGAAATTTTTTATAAGTCTTTCTAATAGGTTGGAAGAAATACAATAATGTTTTTAATAGGCATGTAGTGAATGAAGCTATGAAAATGAAATTAGGGTAGAAGCAGAAACAGAAGCAATCTTACTACTGTACTATAAAAAAGGACTTACTGTGAGTTCCTTGCTTTATGTTACTATATGGAGAAGAATTAATATAATAAAGGTACTTATTGGTAGCTCATTTATAACTAAATGGTCATCAGCTATGGTCTATGTGGTGGTCTTGAAAATTGTATTTTATATTCTCTACGTTTATGAACAATCTGTTTCATCCCCTCAAATCATAATTGACAAAAATGATGTTACATCCATGATGTTTGCAATAAAAATAATATGGCTTCAGGCATCAACTGACAACATTATTTTCTGAGTACAGGGGAATCATTAATCTTGAGAGACAATCAACTGCTAAATCAATTATAAAAATATAGGGGCTTTCAGTTAGCTTTAATTGTTCATTATCACAAGAAATTCAAACACTTGGTGTAGCTGCCTAAGGCACCAGCTAAGTGAACCTATGATGAAGTTCCAATAGTTTCCATGAAAGTGAAGCTAAAATATTTGAGTAAATCTTATCTAGGAAAAAATTAATAGAGAACAGGTTGCCATACGCATCATAGCTACACCCAACCTCTATTAGCCCCCTCCATTTCTTAATTCCACTGAAATTTGAAGCACTGAAATGTAGTGGTAGGTCCTATTGATAGCATTTATAGTAATGGTTTTCCATAAGGCTGCCTCACTTTATTCTTGTAGTCCACCTCCTTCCCCTAGAAAAACCAAAACCAAAACCAAGAAACAAGCCAGAAGTGTGAAGGAAGAAAGAATTAGCTGATGGCAGATGGGGCATTACCAAATCTCTGTGAAGTCCATGGGCCATACCTCAGCCTGCTGTACAAGAAATTCTAGTTGCAAGCATTAGTGAAGGAATTTTTCCAAGTATTACAGCAAGTCACAATATTCCCTTTAGATTATCACTGACAGAATTTTAAAATATTTACATTTATCAGCTCTTGCATCTCTTCATCTAAACGTAAGCTGTAATCAATAAATCATCAATACCTCATTTCTGTAGGATCTAAATTATGCAGCTTTCCATTGTTTTTAAATATTTTTATATATATATATATGTGTGCGTGTATGCATATATGTAATGCCCAGCCTTTCCAAACCTGTCAGAAATAAACTTAATTCTAATCAATAAAGGTGCACCTATCATTTGGGAGCTGTGACTACTTCTATATACTGAGTAATGAATTTAAATAGCATAGGATAAAATGGTAGAAGTTGTTTATGCATTCCAACTCTGCAACCTTACAACTTTGTAGATGAATGGAACTAGGTCCAATGTTTAGGCAATGATTTTATTTTATTGTGAATTGTGGTCATGTGTCAGGAGAATCGAGAATGCTCAACATCTCAAATTCTATTTGACTGTAGACAGGATAGAATAGAGTAGAATAAAGTTAAATCTCTGAATTTCTTCAGTGGTTTTAAAAGGATAGAATTGTGGGATGCATTACTACTACAAACTATCTTCCTCCTCCTGATTTTGTAAGTTTTTCAGTGATTAATAAGGAATGGTAAAACTTAATACAAACAGAGTTTTTGGTTTTCAGTAAAATGCTTCCTTCAGAACAGGTGAGATGGTTAATGAAGCAACAGTAAATGCTGAAGATACAGGTTGGTGTACTTTCCTGTCCTGGTTTCAGCTGGGATAGAGTTAATTGTCTTCCTAGTAGCTGGTATAGTGCTATGTTTTGAGTTCCGTATGAGAAGAATGTTGATAAAACTGATGTTTTCAGTTGCTGCTAAGTAGTGTTTAGACTAAAGTCAAGGATTTTTCAGCTTCTCATGCCCAGCCAGCGAGAAGGCTGGAGGGGCACAGGAAGTTGGGAGGGGACACAGTCAGGGTGGCTGACCCAAACTGGCCAAAGGGGTATTCCATACCATGTGATGTCATGCCCAGTATATAAACTGGGGGGAGTGGGGGTGGGGGGATTGCCGCTTGGGGATTAACTGGGCATCGATCGGCAGGTGGTGAGCAACTGCACTGCGCATCATTTGTGCATTCCAATCCTTTTATTATTACAGCTGTCATTTTATTAGTGTTATCATTATCATTATTAGTTTATTTTTTCTGTTCTATTAAACTGTTCTTATCTCAACTGATGAGTTTTACTTTTTTTCCCCGATTTTCTCCCCCATCCCACTGCGTGGGGGGGAAGTGAGTGAGTGGCTGTGTGGTGCGTAGTTGCTGGCTGGGGTTAAACCACGACATTTCCGTAGTGGAAGTCATGTGGGGCTTGTAGTAGGCCTTAGGCTGGCTTTTTGAGTGCAGATCTACTTCACCCACAGACTTGAATGGAAGTTCAGTTTACTTAGGAATTTAACTAACTTTATTTCAAACCACAGGAAAAAAAAGCCTTTAAGACTTCTTACTATTACCCCCAAACTTATTTTAAAGGTGTCTTTTGATAAGAAAAACTAATCCATTAATCTGAATGACAATTATTACTGTTCTCAAAACTAAACCACTTAAAGAGTCTGGGAGTTCTTATGGAAAAGTTTAAAACTATTATACTTCAAATTAAATGTGAAGGTACTGCATATTGAGTTGCCTTTTTTTTTCTCCCCTATCATTTTTTAATTACTAGTACATTTGCATGAAAATAGGTTCTTTATTTCTTGAAAGCTCATCTGCTCCTGCTGCTTATTCTTCATTGAAGATGTCACATGCAAAGGGTTAGATCTTCAGGTGAGGTAGAAGCAACAGATGTGCTTAGAAGAAAGGAAGTTTTTTTATGCAAATATTATTTTTAATAAAACAGAAGAGGATAAAAAGTGAAAATACATGCTCTGATAGCAAAACTCCAATATCTCTTCCAGGAGGTACAGATGTCCCTCCAAACAAAAGTAATTTTGAACTTTATAACTGAATATAGAACATGAAAATACAATATAAAACCCTACAGATTCACTAGATCACTGTTTACTCAAAAAAGCCCCCTAATTTGATACTCATGCCCTTACTGTACAATAAGGAAACACAAGTCCCAGGCAGTCAGGTTCATTTAAGCCCTCAAAATAAGACACTTCCTACAAAAAAGTTTCTATTCTTTTATGGTCCTTTCTGAAACAAATGGCTGATATCTACCTGAAGAGAGGCTTTCGTATTGTAAAAATCAACCAAATGCTTATGCCTTAGTGTGAAGAAACCATGAGCAGCCAATACTGAATTAACACGAACTATGAACTACCTATTGGCTTCTCCATGTGCAGATCCAGCTGAAACACAGTGATGCAACACTTTGAGGGAGTTTGCACTACTATGTGCCTGTGTTTTCAAAGAGAACTGAAGGTATTTAACACCATACTTAATATACGACCCCCGCTTCTATTTCTCAATAATGTAGCTTGATTCCAGCTGCCAACACAATTGAGTACATGAAAGTAGTAATGAGAGCCTGGGCTGTATTAGAAGTACGAGAAAAGCCATCAAAGACTCACACATTAAAATAAAATTGTTCTGCTTTAAAAGAGCTATTGTGCTCTACCAAATTTTATTGAAGACTAACTGGTCTTCAGATAGCTCTGCCCAGTTAGGTAATAAATGTGGTGGTTATGTTTCACAATCATTGCAATTGCTTGCAGCCTATCTGGAAGCATCCTGAAGTTCATCACACTCTGGGCACCAGACTGGTGATGACAGTAAATGAGCTGTTATTCATCAGGTATTCCAAAACCGTACACAAAAATTTGGCTGTGTAAATAATGTTTTGGAATGACAAAACGGCGCTAATGATTTCCATGGTCAAATCCCCAGTAAATGTAGGGTAAACCAGAGGCAGTGCTGCCTCTCTGCTGGAAGGGGGCAACACTTGATAATGGAAGGGGAAGGGGAAAGGGAAGGGGAAGGGGAAGGAAGGTTGGGTTTATAACATGAGTCCTACTAAGAAAAATACAGCTCTGTCAAAGCTCCAGAAGTGGCATTTGACCTCACTTCTGCTGGTGCAGAAAATGCCACAGAGGCAGAAGCAAGGCCCAGAGAGTATTTTACCTGCAGCCAGGAAAAATTTACAGTGCACTTAGATAGTCAGATTCAAATCTGCAATACAAATGAATTGCTACTAATAAAAACAAAGCACAGAGTCCCTTTTACATTGTTTTATCCTGTTTAAAAGACAAACATTTGCACACTGCAAGCCTCAAATGGATAAAAGCTACCATGAGAACTTATAAGCCATCTGCTAGCTTCCTAATGAAGCCAGTAACTATTATTGTTTACAGTTGAACACCGGGGGTCATGTGAATTTGCTGTAATGAAAGAATCAATGCATCACTGCAGATGCTAAAAGAGAACTTTTTTTTCCAGACGGCTAATTATAAATACAATAAAATAGCAAATTAAAAAAAATCTGTTCATCTCCATAGAGGAATAGTGCTTGGCACACCAAATACAAAATGCAGCACTGTTGTGTTTTCTAGTAGTCTCCACTTGACAGACTCAGCTTACAGAAACAGAATCACAAAAGTCACTCTTCAATACTTAACAAATAGCTGATCACCAAGGAATGTTTAGCCCCTAATTCTCTAATCTTTACAAACCTCCTATGATATTTAATTGTATTGTTTTTCTGAATGTAATGATGAAGTGTGCATGAGCAGGTATCTCTGTTGCTGTTTCACTCTGTTTCTCTTGCTTTAAGGAGACACCATGACATATGAAAACTTGGCTCAGTTGAGCTATTAAAAACATCCTGAAGTTTCTTGGATTTTCAAAATGTTGGCTGAAGAGAAACTGATACACAGCAGTGATACAATTGATTTCTGGCTTACTATTTCATCAGTCAAACAAAAATACACTTACAAAACTACACAAAAACTTACATGGTAATATTAATTCCCAACATTTAGCAAAAACAAAGAATGACAAATGATTGGGCCTTTGTACCTGATGGAATTCTTAAATTCACTGAAAACAAGCCATTTGTTTTGAAATCTTGTTAATGGCCTTTATTTGCTGTAAAAAAAGTATCTTAATTTCAGGAAATTTCCTAAAGCCTGTGAGTCAAGAAAGCTTACTTGCTTTGCTGAGTTGAAACACCACAAATGACTCCTCACTGTTCTCTGATACCATCAGGGCCATGGCACAGCCTTCTTGCAGCTCGTACTCTCCTCACTCCACCTACAGCATACGCAGGGTACCTATCTATCATATGGCTAAAATGCAGTATAACATCGTAGGTACATGAGTTGCAGTGGACAGGAAAGCTGTATTATTGTAGGCAACAGATCTGTAAACCCATAGGAAAGAAAGGGAACAAGCAATATTCCTCTTTTACAATAATACTTGTAGCAGGTTGTACTCAAGGCGGAAATAAAGCAAGCTGTCAGCGGGAGAATACTGCTTTTTTATTAATTTTGTCTTCATCTTGTAGTGATGGCCAGGGAGAGCTAACACCAGGTAGACCAGAGTGGGCAGAGTTCATTAGTGAGGTCAGGGAGCCCAGAGGAGCATCCCTGCGAGACACCTATTAAGTCTAATGCTTGGCTCCCCTGCCACAGCCTGCCCCAGAGGCTCCTGCACGTCACCCATCCCCTGCTCCCAGCCCCAGACACCCGCTTTGTTGGATGTGACCGACTGCATGTGGTGCAGGGGCTGGGATCACGAAGGACGGGCCCCACTGCAACCCTTTGCTGCGGCCCCCTCCTCGTCGGATGGCCGCATACCCGCGGCCAGCACGCACGGGCAAACATGTTGCGTGAACCGCTGCACGTCTTCCTGAGGTATGCACGTACCACGAGCGAGCGGCCTGAGACGTCGGGTAAAGAGAAGATGGAGGGACCTGCTGAGCATCCAAAGCTTTGCTTTGCTTTGCTTTGCTTTGCTTTGCTTTGCTTTGCTTTGCTTTGCTTTGGCAGACCTGGCTGGACCCCTCCAGAGAAAATCATTGAAAGAGCCGAGTGACTGGAGTACAGAAGAGGATGAGGAGGATAATTTAGTTTCAGTTCCTACTCTGAAAATGTTTCCATCTTTGTGGACTTAAATGAATAACTTAATTTATATGTCTTAATTCTCTGTTTCATAAAATGTCTGAGATAATACTTTCTTCACTAAACCACAGGCAAATGTGTATGAATATACTTGCTTCCCCAAATTACAGGGGAGTTGCAAGAATTAATTAGTTAATGTTTGCAAAGTGCTTTGAAGGCAGAAAGCACTCTATAAATGCTAATTATTAAATCAAAGGTTTATCTGACTTTATTACTAAACCACTAATAAAATAAGTTACATAGCTGTTGCAGGTTGGAAAAGGCACTTTTACTGTCTAAAAGATATAAAGGTTTTAATTAGCAAATGTTTTGAAAGCGCTTTGCTGAGGAAAAAAATGCTAACTGTTAATAAAGGGTTTCCCTAATGAAAACAGCTACAAAATATGAACTCCTGGATTCTCTTGCAACTTCTGCATATATTACCTAAAGTTTTGTCCCATGACAACAATATTTTTATTTGAGGCACAATTTTTGTAATTTTGATGAAAAAAATCGTGGTTATGTTTGTCAGATAAATGTTCAGATGCAGCAAGAGATTAAAGGTATCATTCTTAGCAGAGAATAGCAAAACCTAATGTATTGTCAAATTATACATATATATATACACATACCCTTATTTTTGCTATTTAACTTAAACTTGTATTTTGCTAAGCTTCCAAGCTTCTGCTAATTTACAAGGTTCATCTCTTCCAAATGCTCTACTGTACCTGCACATATGTGACCTCTTACCCACATGTTATCTTAAAGTCTAAGCATGCAAACAGATTTTAATGTTATGCATAGGCAGTTAGAAAAACTGAATTCTGAAGGTGCCTCAAGCTTCTGAAACACTGTGGATCTTTAGGTTCGCATAGTTTCATCCTGCCAGGAGAAACCTTTTGTTCACCTGTTTGTGACACTTGTTTCCCCTCTGGATTTAGTAATATAAACCTGGGTATAATAATAGGAACATGTTGATTTACTAATATGAGTATAATAATAAATGTATTAACATAATTGGCTCTGATTCATCCCCATCCTCCATACATTTTAGACATAAACTTGCTTTTAGAGCCTTCCAGAGTCATATCATTCTAATTTCAAAATTATCAGACGGTAATCAGTATTTCTCAAGTGCCAAGGCTAGTGGTTTGAAATGAAGTTTGAAAGTAGACCTCGATAGGCTTAATACCTGTTGTAATGTCTGCCTGTGGCTGTAGAAAACATGAAACCTTGAGCAATAAGAAAAGTCCTATTAATCTGCTTTGCTGAGAGGGGAGAGGCATGCCAGCATTCTCCCTACTTAAAACTGTGCTGATGGCAGGAGGATGAGGATGCAGTCAGCCAGGCAGAAGCTACCCGTTTCCACGGTCCAGGAGACAAAATACCTTGTGCTGTCCTTAGTGCTCCCAGCAGGAAGGAGAGGTCCAGGTGTTGCTCCTACAGACACCAAAGGGGTCTGCTGCTTTCCGATGTCACAGACCGGTGGCTCCAAAAGGTCCCTCTCAAACACCCCCAGGGGGGAGGCGGTAGTATGTGTTCATTAATTTGAGCCATAAATCACAATTTTGTATGGCAGGAAAATGTCCACAAGATGATATGCTACAGCAAGGGGTTATGTCCGTTTCTGTGCTCTTACTATAGCTCTTCCAGGCAGATGGGGAGAGTCAGAGCAGCAGCAGGAGTGATAAACCTTTATCACTGCATCGATTTGTCAAGCTGTCCCTGAAGGAAAGATGACTGAGATTTTTTGGAAAGGGGACAGGGTTCAGGGCTGAGGACAGGAAGGGCTGTCTAGGAATAGATGGGAAATGAAATGTGTTCAGGAGACTTGTTAAAATGTCAAAGGGGTCCTTAGCAGGAGAAACTCAAGATTACTCAATGGCCAGGGTTTTTTGAGCGTGTTTTCTTGGGTTGCAAATGTACCTTATAAAAACACAATTATGATAACTTTATGAAACAATTCCAGACTAACTAATAAACAGATAGTAAAATTATTTTGTAGTTAGTCTAAAATTACACGTTGTGCAATAAGGTACCAATGACACAAAGCAAGAGCAGCAGTGCTGAAGTAAGGTCTTGAATGGTATTTTTGTTGTTATAACTATTAGCCCTTATTTTTAAAAATTATAGGAAATTGTGTGGCCTTTCTGCAGAAAGTTTATGGATTTTAAGATTAACGGATTGTATTAATATTAGACTAAAAATTGTGACAAAATAAAAATAATGCCTTTTCTATCTTTAATGCTACATTAATTAAATCAAAATGGAGCCTGGTAAATTAAAGTTATACACAAATCCTTGTTTGGAAAAACTTAAAATGTATGTGTGAGAGACTGAAGGAGTTAATGTCTCAAACACTGTGGTGGGGCAAGTTCTGCATAACAAGTAACTCTGCCTAGCAAGGAACCCCAGGTGGAAACAAGCCGACCAGACCAGCGGGGGAGGCCGTGCGGGAGGGTGCACAGCTCCCTGTTCTGGTAATGCTGTTCTGATGTGCTGAGCAGGGCAGCTCACCAGGTATGGCCAAAGATGATGGCTGCAGGGAAGGGGAAGCTACTCCTAGAATGACCCCCAAGCCCACGGCCCAAAGGCTACCTAATTAGCCAATGAGTTTGAGTGCCTGCCCGAAGGAGAGGCAAGGATGATAAAAGGACACAAGCTGAAGCCCCATGGGCGCAAGCCCACTGGAACCGGACCCCTCGGTTGACTGGACCAATGCTGGATCCAGGACCGGTGAAATCTTTCTCTTTTCTCTCTCTCTCTCTTTTTTTTTTACCCTAATCCCTACACCTCATCCCTTTAGACATAAACCGTTGACCAAGTCTGGGACTAAGAGTGGATCCAGCCGCCCCTGGGCTCCTTTCTGAGAAGGGGTCTAGAAAGCAAAGGGGTCCGCTCTGAACCTCGTGACTCAACGGGAGGGATCTCCTTACTGTCCTCCCTGAACTGATTCCCAGAGAAACAAGGCCTATAGTGTATGTTTGGTCATGTACGGTTAGCACATGTTACGCTGTTTACTGACGTAGTTTCATGCCAATTTTTGTTGTGAGCAAATAAAAATTGAGTTTTGTGAGTTAAAGGATCCCTGGTGTCGTTTCACCTTAACCCTGACCTGGGAATCAGCAAACCTGAGTCATCGTCCTGAGAAATTGGGATGTGACAGTATGTCAACTCCCATAGAATAATTTTGATGGCATCAGAGCTCAAAAAGACAGGTCTACCTTCAGTCCTGTATTTTGACTTTGTGTAGTTCAGCTTTTCACATTCTGCTATCACCAGTGGTATTGGTCGATTCACAGGTGGTAACAACAGAATTAGAAATAATGCAGAAAAAAAGCAGACATGCTCAAGAAATACTTCTGTCTTGTAGCTGGCGAAAAGGCACATGATGCTGATAAAATACTTCCTGCTCTGACAGTAAATTGGGAAAAAACAGGTGTGATGGCACTGGGACAGGCATTAGAGCTTTGGAGTATGATGGCCAAAAGTAAACAAGATGGGTTTCAATAGGAAAAACAAAATCATGTATCTGGGAAACTAGTATACAGGTTATCTTTAGGGGATGGTGGCCTTAGTCCTGGGAATCCCTGTCACAGAAGAGCTTAGGTTACAGTAGCAATCCTTGGACACAAGACCCAGTGAGGTGCTGTGGCAGAAGGAGTTAATCTAATCTATGACCAAAAAACTGTGGAAATTATAGAAGTGGATAGATGCCACATATCCCTATATTTGGCATTAGTGTGACTATTGCTAGGGAGTTAGTTCTATTTCTGATATTTCAAACTGAAGAAAGATCTCCTTTAATTGCAGTGGAGTCAGAGAAGAGAAATGAAAATGATTAAGGGACAGGGAAGTGAGCTTTATAGTGAAAACTTACCAAAGAGCAGATTAAGAAGTGATTTGATCATATTATATACATTTGCAAAATAGAAATAGCAGTTTCCACTTGTGCGAGATGAAATTTAAACACATCTGATAAAATACAAGAATGAAGAATTCTGACGTGGAAATGTTTACCTCTTTTCTATAGCAATACTTAATTCTGCTATGTATAGAGCACCAAAATTAAAATCCAATGTTTGAAGAGGATCCAAAAATTGCTTGCTTGACTTGCTTCAACCAAAAAGTCAACAGTTACTAACAGTTCTTTGGGTTTCCTGCAATCATTTGAAGGCAACCCTAAAAATGACTTTTTCTATTTGGTTTGGTATTCCATTATCCCCGCTCACTTTAGCAATGTAGTTTTCTTCTTACCTGCTACACGTTTGCTTTCAAGAAAGTCTGCTCCTGTGACTTGTCCCAGAACAATTTGCTTATACAGGTACACAGATTAAAGATACACATAAGCCTAGCAACGCATTGAGACAATCTCACATCTCAGAAATCATGTGTAACAATCCATGTAGATTATATCCCAGTGCTGGTCAGGAAAAGCAAGGCTTCGCAGAGGTTAAGAAGCCCTGTCATACCCTGGAATTGACACTGTTTGCCCTGTACCCAGCTAGATGGCATTTGGAATAGGGGATCATGTTAAAGATTTAAATCATTGGACTATGTCATGGTTTAACCCCAGCCAGCAACTAAGCACCATGCAGCTGCTCTATCACTCCCCCTCCTCAACTGGACAGGGGAGAGAAAATACAACAAAAGGCTTGTGGGTCAAGATAAGGACAGGGAGAGATCACTCACCAATTACCATCACGGGCAAAACCAGATTCAACTTGGGGAAAAAATTAATTTATTACCAATCAAATCAGAGTATGATAATGAGAAATAAAACTAAATCTTAAAACACCTTCCCCCCACCCCTCCCTTCTTCCTGGGCACAACTCTACTCCTGAATTCTCTACCTCCTCCCCACCAGTAGTCCAGGGGGACGGGGAATGGGGGTTGCAGTCAGTTCATCGCACGTTGTCTCTGCTGCTCCTTCCTCCTCAGGGGCAGGACTCCTCACACTCTTCCCCTGCTCCAGCGTGGGGTCCCTCCCACAGGAGACAGTCCTCCACGAACTTCTCCAACATGGGTCCTTCCCACGGGCTGCAGTCTTTCAGGAACAGACTGCTCCAGCTTGCGTCCCCCGCAGGGTCACAAGTCCTGCCAGAAAACCTGCTCCGTGGGCTCCTCTCTCCACAGGGTCACAGCTCCTGCCAGGAGCCTGCTCCAGTGCGGGGTTCCCACAGGGTCACAGCCTCCTTCGGGCATCCACCTGCTCTGGCGTGGGGTCCTCCACGGGCTGCAGGTGGAGATCTGCTCCACCATGGACCTCCCTGGGCTGCAGGGGGACAGCCTGCCTCACCATGGTCTTCCCCATGGGCTGCAGGGGAATCTCTGCTCCGGCGCCTGGAGCATCTCCTCCCCCTCCTTCTTCACTGACCTTGGTGTCTGCAGTGTTGTTTCTCTCACATGTTCTCACTCCTCTCTCCAGCTGCAGTTGCAGCTGTGCAGGTTCCGCCCCCCCCTTCTTAAATATGTGATCCCAGAGGCACTACCACTATCACTGATGGGCTCGGCCTTGGCCAGCGGTGGGTCCGTCTTGGAGCCGGCTGGCATTGGCTCTGTCAGACATGGGGGAAGCTTCGAGCAGCTTCTCACAGAAGCTCCCCCTGTAGCCCCCCCGCTACGAAAACCTTGCCATGCAAACCCAGTACAGACTAACAGGACTTCACTTGGTGCTGCGAAAGTATCAACTGTCAGGTAAAGCAGCAGAGAAAACAAAGTTTTGACATGCTCATTACGGGTTGTCTTTTATCCATTGTTGTTTGGCTTTGGGGTTTTTTGCTATTTCTTAGTTTTCTGCCGTCCTTCAGTTCAGTATTTGACATTGTTTCAAAAAATATGACATGACAAGACATCATAATTATCCTGTCATGATGATTTGGTATATTTGAACATATGAATCCTCTGTAAATAAAGTGGAGGGATATGAAAAAGAATTTTAGCTCTGCAGTCTGGTTTAAGGCCTTTGATTTTACTTTGATTTGGAAATGTCATGGTTCGATGCAAGCTCACCAGAGTGAGTTTAATGGATTAGAATATGTTATTAAAATGAGATTGCTGGAGAAGTGTATTCCACAGATGTGGAATACTGAGAAGGGAGATTAAACAAAATGACTGGTGAAAGGCCTCCGCTGCAATTAAAGGCAGTGTACGCTAGTTTTTCTTTCTTACCTTACAGGATAAAGGGCAGGAGTAGCACGACAGGTTCACTACAACAGACAAGTTTTCTCTATTTTTACCTTTTCTTCATTTATGTTGATAGATCAAAAAAGATCTCTTAAAGATACATACAGAAAAGCATTAATCTTTCATGTGGTGTTACGGACACAAAATGTGCATATATGTGCTTTTGAGAATTTTTTAATGTTCTTTTTGAGATTTTTTTTTCTGAAACATTATTTCCATGAAGTAAATCCTTGATTCAAGAAAACCTCTTTTCATAAACAACTCCTTACCTTCCTCTCCCCTGCCTCAGTGTATTTCTTTGCCTCCTCTTACCAAAACAAAACAAAAGCTTGTATTACCTTGCTCATGATCTATGAAAACCACCTAAAACTTTAAATATATGGATTTAATTGGTCAGATCTTTGCTTTCTCTTAACAGCATCTCGGCGCCTGTGATTAGTGATGTTACATGTAACTTGAGAACAGCTCTCTCCCTGCAAACAGTGTAGAAGGCACACCGATTCCAGGGGTGACAACAGCTCTCAACCTCCAGTTCCTGCTTCTTCTTCTTCCAGCTCTCACTGGATGGAGCTGCTGTTGTGGCTATTGGTGCTGTTTTGAGGCCACTGAAGGACGTGCAGCATATTCACCTCCACTCGGAGCCCTTCCCGAGCAGAATCCAGGGGCAAGCACTCCTGTTTTGGCTTTGACCCTATTCTTCTGTCTCGCAAGAATCGGATGGTTTGACTTGCAACCCCAGCCACTGACTCCAACAGCAGATGTCACTGTCGGCACCGCGGTCCTTTGCCGGCTGTTCACAGCAACACAGGTATGGAGGTGACTACAGCCGCTAACGAGACGTTTCCACAGAGTGGGGATGTGGGATGCTCCGGAGAAGGGACCACCATGGTTGATACAGGTAGGACAGCACACCTTGGGGAGTGCAGCTGGGAAACACGCCAGCTCCATGGAGTAAGCCAGGTCTGTCAGTGTTAGCTCCGCTGCTGCCCCGGCCCCGGCAGATCAGAGCTGACGGCTGCGGAGCAAAGGGAGCGTCAGAGGGACCAGGTGTAAGAAGAAGGGAGGTGGGAAGGGGAATGCAAGAAAAGAGCAGGAACCAGCACCTGCCATGGAAAAAGGTGACACTACCTTTCCTGCCCCCACACCCATCAGTCACATCATCAAAAATTACTGTGAATCTTGCTTTTAAGTATATGGGGTAAAACTAGATGGAAGCTGTACAACTGCTGGGGGGGGAAGCGAGTGAGCGGCTGCGTGGTGCTTAGTTGCTGGCTGGGGTTAAACCATGACAACTACCAGCCCATGTTCCGCTACATTTTGAAGATACACTCCACTTCATTTCCTCGGGTTAAAAGGCCTAATTCTGCAATCTGAAAAAAAGCCCAAACTAATGGTTTCTTGAGTTCCTGGAGTGGGAAGCAGGCTGCCGCATAAGAGTATCGTACTAGTTTCACATTTGTTATGTTCTGAAAAAAAAGTATCAATGGTTAAGTAATCAGAGAGTTCCTGAGCTAGTGTTTGAAAACACCATTTTTCTTCTTTGTAGAAAAGAACACTTCTATTTGTTTCTATTGCTGAAGGTGGCATGTTGAGTTGTACAAGCATGTATTAACGCTTCCATAGAAGAACCAAGCTCTTTTGTGAGTGATGACATCCATGATACCACTGAAGGCTACAGAGACCACAGTCCTGAGGAGGTTTCTCTCTTGTTCTGATTGTCTAGTGAGACTAAAGGCAAAGCAGCACTTATTCTGAACACCTGGCTGCTTGCTTGCAGGGGCACCTCTGGCCTGGAGTTCAAGAAGCCAGTTTGCAGTGCAGTGGTTTCTTTGTTTTGGTATGTCTGTATTATGTGGCACACTTCTGTGCTCTTTAAAGGTGTAGAGAAATGGGCAAACGGGAACCTCATGAAGTTCAACACAGAGAAATGCAATGTCCTGCACCTGGGGAGGAATAACCTCACGCACCAGTACACTGTCCAGGCTAACTGGCTGGAAAGCAGCTTTGCAGAAAAAGACCTGGGGGTCCTGGCGGGCAAAAAGCTGACCGTGAGCCAGCAAAGTGCCCTTGCAGCAAAGGCAGCCAGCAGCACCCTGGATTAGTCGTATTGCCGAGGTGATCCTTGGTGATCCAAGGTGATTGAGGGAGGTGATCCTTGCCCTCTACTCAGCACTGGTGAGGCCACAGCTGGCGTGCTGAGTCCAGTTCTGGGCTTCCCCATACAAGAGACATGGACATGACATACTGAAGAGTCCAGCAAAGGGCCACAAGGACTATTAAGGGACTGGAGCACCTCACGTATGAGGAAAGGCTGAGAGAGCTGGGACTGTTCAGCCTGGAGAAGGCTCAGGGGTATCTCATCAATACATATAAATACCTGAAGGGAAGCTGCAAAGGAGGTGGAGCCAGGCTCTTTTCAGTGGTGTACAGTGACAGAACCAGAGGCAATAGGTGCAAAATTAAACACGACGGTTCCCTCTGAACATCAGGAAACACTTTTTTTCCTGTGAGGGTAACCAAGCACTGGCGCAGGTTGCCGAGAAGTTGTGGAATCTCCATCCTTGGAGATATTAAAAAACTGTCTGGACATGGTCCTGGACAACTGTCTCTAGGTTGCCCTGCTTAACCAGGGGGGTTTGAATAAGATGACTTCCAGAGGCCCCTTCCAACTTCAACCATGATGTGATTCCTTTGGTGTAAGCATCAGCTGTGTATCCTTTGGCTTTACATTTACACCTTTACAGAACAGCTGATTATCAGCAGCAGCTCTCACATTTCATAGTCTGAGGATTATGTTTTAATACTTAAATTTTGCAGAATTTGCCTAGCTTCAAATTATTCTGAATTCTTGTTCAGTGTAATCTTTTTATGCTGTTGGAAAATACACTTTATTAGTGTATTTCATTTATGAACACACAAGTACAGCTAACTGGAATTTATGCTTTTGTTATGTTTCTCCACCAAGAAGCTCAAAGGAGGGAGCTGTTGAAATATTGTCATGTGTCTTATATGTGGACACAAGCATTTCATAACATATGCTTGACCATATGGAATTGATAACTTCTATACACATTTTACCTGGGAATGAGATACTGAATAAAAGGAATTTTTGTATGGATTATAATCTTTTCCTTGTGATAAGAAAGCTTACCCCAAGTATTTCTGAGACCGCATATTGAAATAATAAAAATGACACAATGCAGTTCAACAAAATTAGCTCAGGAGCTGAAAGCATCCTATGTTCTAATCCCTATCCTATTTCATTTAGGTATTTTTTACTCCATCAAGTCACTTAACGCTTTTTTTTTTTTTTTTATGTCCACTGCAAAGTGGACATAATAATATCATGCTGTGTTCTTCAAATTTTTTCAGTCCTCTAAAAAGTGCTAACATTGGGATTCTAGGTTTTGGACAACCAGGCTAGAATGAAAATTGCCATGGGATGATTCATACAATTCAGCAACATCTCTAGTAGTCTAGAAGTGCTAAATCTTGGTATTGATGCATCAGTCCCATTCTTGCTATAAATTTGCACAGATTCAGATTTTATTTTTGCAGCATGGTTTTTAGCCTCTGTTAGCAATAAGATAGGATTGAGGTTCCTTTGATGTTGCCCAGGACAGATGTCGAAGTACTTCGCATTCATGCAAAGAAACTTTACTTTTTTGAGGGGAAAGAAGAGATGAAAAGTCGGTAAAGAGAAAAGAAACATTTTTTTTTTCGTATTATAGTTTAGCAGGTTCCTGCTGGTTTTGTGTTTCAAATAAGATCTTTCATTTGTTAGAAGAAAGGTTTCCTAAGCCTCTCCATCAGTCAGAGGATTTTTTTTTTTCATAACTCAGGTGTGTTAAATACTCGATTAGTCCAGTCTACTTCATTTACTGCACTGTGTTTCTGAAAGTACATGGATGATACAGAGAAGAAACGTACTTCATGATGTCGTTGCTAAAACATTCCTTTTTGTAGTTCATCTGTTGCCGCCGCTTAGATACAACACAGCAGACATACATTAAATGTTTTCTTCTGGCTGTGGTGGGAGCACTTACTCCTTGCACCCGTAGAGAGGGACTGTTAAAAGCATTAGTTCTGTAAACCTGTGCACTTGTATGATGCTTGATGGAGTATCTTAAATACTTGAAGAAATTAATTGCTCTTCTCCACCAAGGCAGTTGTTATGGAGAAACTCCCTCATTCTTCCCTCCCTGCTGATCAACAGAAACCCTCTATTGCTGGCCTACTTCTGTCTCACACGCAGCCAAAAGAGAAGACCAGGCTCTTCGGAACCTTCTTGGCTGACCAGGCGTGCTTTTGTGGTTCTCCAAAGCCATTAGACAGCAGTGAATAGACACTGCAATTCCATAGATACGATGAAACGTAGGAAAGTTAAATTTGTGGGTACAAGTATCAGAGATACATTAAAAAAATACAGCAAGACTGTTTCTACGGGAGGTGTAACACCAAGCCAGCATACCAAGGCTGCATCAAGAAATTCTGCAGGAATATGCCTCAGAGGCTAATCTGGACCTCATCAATTCTAGGGTTTTTGGAACAACCAAAATTCCCCATCTTCTTTTTCCTTTGTCCACAGAAACATCAGCAGTATGAATTAGAGTTAACAGAACTGAATACTAAGTTAATTGAATGAGTGGTTTGGGGTGAGTTTGAGATTTTACCATGAAAATATTATTCGCATTTCCGTACTTAGGCTTGAGGCAAAGCTCTTACCACACCAATTCCATTCTACCTACCCTAAACTTTTAATCAGACTAACAATCAGTTAAAATTGTTCAGTGTGCTTATTTTCAGATTTGTAGGATTAGAATTATGTCTGCAAGGACTCGAAATGTGTAATTGCTCATTACTTTCTCCTATGCATGCCTGAAGGCAAAAATAAGGCCAAAATTCTGAGAAAAGCTAGTATATATTTGTTTGAAGCAGAACCTGGTATGGTCTTTTTCACTGATACTCTAGGAAGTCTTTGTAGGACATCCTATTTTAGCAGCAAGCTGTCCAAATGAATGTAAGTGGAAAGAGTAGCCTTTGGAGTAACGAGAAAAGCTGAATGAACATAAACATTATCTGGCTCCATTGCTTCTGCAGAGTTTCATCATAAATTCAACCAGAAACAATATTATTCAAAGATCTTTTACTCTCAGATGTATACATGCATCAGAAGCTGACAACAGTAAAAGTAGCACTCTTCTTCCTTTCCTCCCTCATGCATGTACACTGTTTTTCTTTACAGGCCTTTTAAAACCGTTCTTACAATTAAAAATCTCACTGCATAAAGGAGTCCTACTTTTGGTATGGGTTTTTTTGGAAAACATAGCTGTCAGATAAAATTCACTGTTAAATAAACAAATATTTATAATGCTGGAAATACTATTTTTAGAGTTCTACAGTAGCTATATGTGAGGGAAGTCAGACTTGTCCATATTTGGTGGTTTAAGTGTCTAAAAAACCCCAACATAACCAATATATATTTTCAAACATTTTTGTCAGATGTTTTTAGAAATTAATTCTGTCACCATACTTCATAATTCATTCTGCAGTGGAGACTGAACTATGCAGATTTTCAGGGAGACAGCTGCAGCTCTTGATTCAGAGCCACTTGTGGATAGTACAAGTTAGAGTTGTAACAGCTGTAAATTTCTTCAGGGACGTCACTCTAGCGGATCATCAAGTTAAGGGAGTCTTTTGTTATGGAAGGACTTTTTTGATCACAGTCAGTCCCAAGAACAGATTTACTGTGAAAAAAGAAGCAAGCAGGGAGTATCAGGAGATTAACTACACTAGTACAGACTGGAGTAGGGTATGCTTCTTGTTATGTGACAGGCCGCAACCATTTGCCTTTGTAGAACCCCTTCCTTGATTCAGCCACTTCCACACTTGTGTTTCAAATTTTCACATAGACATGTTTTCTCCTAGCTAGTAACAGTAAGCACAAAGGACACAAAATAGTTATAATTCCCCTTAACTCAGTCCTTTAACTATGTACTGCTTATAATGTGAACTTCTCCAGAACAGTTAAACATACATATGCAAAGCAAAAGAGAGGAACAATTAGCTCCTTTTCATTCAGCATATCTTGTTATTTATCATACTTACTGATAAATACTTAAGTCATGCCATAGCTACATTGTTCTGTGCTTTTGGACAACTCCTTCGTATGCACCCTTCTGTGTTTTGAATAAAGCATGCTTACATCTTCTGAACTATGCTGTCTTATGCAATTAAGCCAAACAATCTGTGGTATGCTGTCAGCTGACAATGTCAGCACAAAATGCTAGGCAGGTTATCAGTTGAGATGTAGGAGGTATACTTGCAAAACTACTTTTAGTTAAAATTTATAGCATATTTTAGGCTAAAAAGGATCATTATGAACATCTGTTCTGCCTTCCTATATTGGACATGTGAAAAAATATTAAAGCATAGTGGAAGAAATTATTTTCTACCAGTCCAAATTGCAAAACTGCAAAAAACGAGGATAATTGGATTCTGTTTTGTACAACAATAGCAGTCCTTCAAAAAGCTAAATGTTCTCTAATACTAAAGGTCTGGCATTTATTTACACAAATATTACCTACTTTTTGTCACTCTGGCTTCAAATATTGTCATTCCTAAGTAGTCCTAAACAGGCATTGTGGACTGTAAACTCTAAATATAAATACAAACACAATGAAGTACTCAAACAATGGAAAATGGAGGGAGGAAGGGGAGATCCTAACACTTACCATGCAACAGTTTATATTTAAGTGTAAGCACATTTGTACATGCACACACAAGCATATATATATAGAAATTAGACAATTACGCAATGATCTTAGTGTATTTATTTCCAAAAATTAAGAACTGCAATTTTGATCTATTTGTGCAAATGAAAATATTGATGTTTTCTGATGAGAAGTTTTACCCTGGTGAAGATGGTTATAAATCAGATCCACATCCATGTGGATCTCATCTGACCCATAAACAAAGATGTGGTTCTGACTGCCTTGGTGGTGACATAGAATAGGAATTAGGTATTACCTCAGGTGCCATAATTAACTTCAGGGGAAGTATTGACATAAATGAGGTTTCAGTTTTGTCTTGGTATTACAGCTTTTCTAATCCCATGCTTTCTTTTGTGTGGATTATTTAGGGGGTAGGAGTACAGGAGTGCTGCTGTATAACAGGCCTGCTTTTTCAGGATGAAAAAGGCTGTATCATTATGAAAGCTCCTTGCTAATGCCAAAGTAACTGGCAGCTAGTTTCAGAAAGAAAAGTATATCCTCTATAGCTTTTTATCAACTTACATAACAAAATGTCCTATTGATAACTCAAACTGAACTTTAAAAGGGAAAAGGAAATCCAGTTTATCCTGTCCCACAACTGCCACATGTACTTTCTCACTGTAGGATGTCATCTATAAACAAGTTTATAAAATTAGAGTAGACTATTTAAAAGGACACAAATGTAAATGGATAGTAAAAGTGCCTTTTTACACTGATGGAAAACAAGACTGGACTTTATAAATCAATCAGCTCATTGAAACTTAATATTCTCAATGAAAATAAATGAGTCTGTCACTTTAATAGGCAATGATCCTGTTGCTTTCCCTAAGTGGCTGAACTCTTACAGATATCCAGGAGTTAGAATGGCTCAGTTTTTCTCCACTGTTAACCACCAGGGCCTTACTTCATGTATGTAGTTTCACTGCACATTACCTTAATGCAACAGACGTAAAATAAAATCTTCGAGATAGCCTGGAGCTCAACATACAGGTATTTCAGGGAGGCATACAAGCCATTTGCAGAGACAGTGTTACAGAATAAAGTAAGTAGAATGACTAAAATAATAAAAATCTTGGCTCTAGCAAATTGGCAGTTAGCTACATTAAAATCATATCTTGCTGGTAGTTTTTTTTCTATTTAGGAGCAGATCCAACAATGGGACTTAGATACCTGTAAATTAATTACTGCAATGCCTGTCAGCTATGTGGCCTGTGAAGTGGAATCCAAAAACTTGTTATGTACTGAACAAGTCCAGTACTTAGTAAGTGTAAATTGTCTCAGAAAAATAATTCATAGAGCTGAATGCTAAAGATAGCTATAATGGAGTAGATAGCCAGTTTTAAAAAAAAAGGACATTTCTGGGTCCCAGGAAAATTTTGTTACTTTAAACCAGTACTTTTACATGAAAAGGAATAAAACATTCTAGCAAACGGACTAAAACTTGGGTTACCAAGGAATCTTAGCCGCTAAACTAGGGAGTCATATTCCCCCATAGATGCTCTACTTCTAGTGCCAAATCTTGGGAATCAGATACACATGCAAATTAATAGAGCTTATTAAGTTACCTTCTATCAGCTGAACCATGGTAACCAGCCTGAAGTACTCTTCTCCTGTGGCAAAAGTGAGATAAACGCACAGTAATTCACACCTGGTTTCTAAACTTAATGCGACTTAGCTGCCTGCTTTTTAGGCCAGGGGAGTTCAGGGCACAAACGGTGTGTGCATGTATTCTCCACTTGTGCTTCTGTTAAAAAGAAAAAAAAAAAAGGCACGAAGTTTAGGTACTTCCAGGGTTAAAGAAGGGTTCCCTTTTTCATTTAAATTTTGAACTCGGGTATTTTAAATGTCAAGGTCTTTTTTCTTGAGCCTGGCTTGAGTTTAGGGAGCGTTCACAAGGATGTGAAGCAAGGTTAGTGGGACAGGGCAGGAAAGGAAAGTCTCTCGACGCCGCCACGGCTCAGGGCACGGAGGCGGTGGCAAAACTGCCTTTTCCCGGGGCACGTTCCCCGTGCCCCCCAGGGCCAGGACATTCCCCCGCGCCACCTGATGCGGGGCCGGCAGCAAGTTCGCGGACAAAGGTAGCTTTGTCTGGCCGCTGGGTCTGTCAGTCGGTCGGTCGGTGGGCCGGCAGCCCTCAGGCCGGGGCGCCGCTTCCCTCGCCTCAGCGCGCCGCAGCCCTTTCGCGCCGCTCTGCCCCGCGGGGTGCTGGTGGCTGGGGCAGGAGGCGGTGGGGGGGGGGGGGGGTTGGAGGGCTGCCTCGTCCTCCCAGCGGCCCAAAAAGGCTGCGGGGACGTGGCCGGAGTGCCTAACCGCCCGGGAGCTGACGGCGCGGGGGCAGAGGCGGTTGTCGGCCCCGGCCCGCGAGGCCGCCGCTCCCCTCACTCAGGTGGTTGTCTCCTACCCCGCACCGGCCGAGCCCCTGCGCGCCGCGGGCAGAGCTCGTTTGGAAGCGGGAAGGGCCCCCCCTTGCCGCCTTTTCCCCCCCTCTCCTGCCCCCTGCCCTACGCGCTCCCTCGCTGGATGTTTTCTGTCCCGGCTCCACGGCCGGGCCTGTCCAGCCCAGCCCGGTGGCGGCGGGCAGCGCCGGCAGGGTTAACCCTGAGGAATGCGGCGGGAGGAATGTGCATGCAGATGAGATGGATGCTAATCTCATGCTAATGAGCGGCGGCCGCGGCTGCCCGGGGCTCAGCCGGGCTCCCCGCGCCCAGACGGCAGCTGGGCTCCGCCGGCAACCCTGACCCGGGCTGCCGCGGCGCGGGCAAGGCGGCAGCCCAGGCATGGTGGACTGAGACCCGGCCGCGGAGGAGGGCTTCCCTGCGCTTCCGCGAGCGGCCCGCTGTGTGCCGCCCCCCCCCCCCCCGCCCGCTCCCGGCCCCTTCCCCGTCCCCCCGGCTCGGGTGGGGGCTTTTCCCGCTTCCCGTCTTTCTTTCTGTCCCTATGGAGCAGCTACCCCCGCCGCCCGACCATGCCTAGGAAAGCGGGGAATGGGCAGCTCCCCTTACCCGATGGCTGGGAGGAGGCGAGGGATTACGACGGCAAAGTCTTCTACATCGACCACAACACCAAGCAGACCAGCTGGATCGACCCCCGGGACAGGTGGGTGCGCGGGCAGGGAGGTGGCGAGGCCCGGGGCGGGGGCTCGGAGCGGCGCTGCCGGGCCCTTCGCTGCCGGGGCAGCTCCGTGGCGGAGGGACGGAACGGGGCGGGGGGGGGGTGCCCCTCTCGGGGCGGGGGGGAGGGCAGGAGAAGCTCCTGTTGGCAGCCGGGCACGCCGTGCCCTCCTTCCCATCGGCATGGGTACAGGCTGTTTTTAAGCCCCTTGCGCGAGTTGATGGCGGGGGGAAAGCCTGTAGAGCTCTTCCCGGGGTCGACGGGGCTCGCTGGCGTTTGGGGAGTTCCGACAGGTACCGAAGTTTGCGAGTCCCTCCCAAAGCAGAGGCGCTGGCTCCTCGCCATCCCTCTCCCCCGGGCGCCGCGGTGCGGGGCCGCCTCCTTCCTTCCCTCCCTCCCTCCCGCCCGGCTGGCGGAGCGTCCCGGACGCCTGTCCCTCCCGTGCCCCCCCTACCCCCCCGGCCCCGGGGACCGCCTGCCCCGTGGCCGGCCCTGCCCGGCCCGGCCGTCCGGAGAGGTCTGGGCTGCTGGCGGAGAAGGAGCTGGGGCTGCGGGAGGCCTCGTGTGCTCGCTAGGCCTCAGCAAGCCCAAATCCTCTCAGCCCCCCGCCAGCCGGAGCCCGGGGTGTTGGCTGCCCTTTCCGGGTCTGAGCGCTGTAGATGGGCAAACCTCCTTGGAAAGCGCTTGGGTGAGCGAGGTAACCAGCAAAAAGGCTTCTCGCCCAGGAGTCAGCAGGGCAGGTCTTTCATCTGGGGAGGGATTCTGGGTCTTCGGGTAGGCTTCCGTGGCTGTTTTTAATAGCTGGATGCTAGACGCCCAAGACACCTATTGTAAAACGTATATTTGGTCCAAAGTGGTCCGGAGAAGTAATTAAAAAACAAAACTTTCTGTGTATTATGAAATACAATGTTGCTGTTGAAAACAGTGCCGTCTAATTATCAAAAACTTTTAAAAGACATTATAAATTTATGGAACAAGCTGCACTGAATTATAAATGAAGGCCTTGGTTTATATTTCTCTGGTGAAATTAGAAAAGGTAGTTGTGATGAAGCTTGCTGGCTGTAAGTTGCATAGGGAAAGTTTTGACAAGCATCATATGCTGCATTAGGCCTACTTCTCTGTCCTACTTGCTATAACAGCAAATTCCAGTAGTGGCAAACTTAATACTTAAATTCCTTTGTACTTCAAAATATGTTAAATACCTTGTAAATTGTAGTGAGGTGGTAAAGTATGCAGGATGGTGGTTTTTATTACACCTGGCCTTCTGAGGTGATTATTTATGTTTTTATCACAGACAATAAAAAAATTTCTGGTTTTACTATCTCTAGAAATAGTGGATTTGAAGTTTTGTTTAGTTTTAGACTTCTAATTTGTGTTTGCAAAGCAGAATACAAGGTGATATGATTGAGGTAAAGCAAAGTGTGACATTGGAGTGTACTCATTATAATACCGCCTTGTAAGTGTACTAATTTAAAAATTTTTTTACACATTCTGTAGTCCCGCAAAGTTCAAGAGTATGCATATTTGGCGGTAAAATTTGAGTCTTCACTCTCATTAACAGAGTAGACAGCTAAGTGAGTAACACTTGTGTGCTTGCCATCCTGTAGGGATAGGATAAATATTGTTTCATTAATATTTTGATTACAGGTGAAAGAAAAACCAAGCCCTGAGACTTGATAATCTGTAATGAGAATGAAGGCAGTAAAGACCTTTTTCAGTAAGAGTGGTGTTTGAAATAATTGTTAACCTATGTCAGTCATGCAAAACAAACAGAAAGAGGGATTTTTGCCCTTGGTGCTTGAGAGAATCCATGCTTTAGTGTACATGGCTCAACTGTGAAGCTGAATTGCCCACACAGAAGAGAGAATGACAAGCCTATTTAATGTGCAGCTTATGGTATTTGTATTTACAATATCCACATTTGCAATCTGTATTTATATTGGTGACCTGGTTTGGAAAAGTGAGTAAGAAATGCATGAAAGTCCTGTGATGACTTTGCTCTAGATTCCATTGTATCTTTCAGGTATTTAGAGAATATATGTTCAGAAACCATACAGGACATAATTAGGGCTTGCTGTCAGAAAAATTGAGAAGCGATCTTCCTAGTTTGTCAATACAATAAAATCTGGATTCGTGCTGTTTCTAAAAGTTATCTTAAATTGTCAAAATGAAGATAATGGATTCTACAGAAAGACTGAAAACATGTTCCCTTGTTTGATGATACTTTAGGACTTTTTTTTTTCCCCCCAACTATTTTCTCTGATGGAGGTCATAAAGTTTTCATAATGTACTTGTGGAATATTACAGTACATGGGCTCCTAAAATCTTTCGTTGGTAAAGCAGGTGTAGAATAGATAAGTTTTGATGGACAATATTCTGCTGTTGTTACACTGCATTCTCTGGATGATTACATAGAAAAGTTATGCTTAATGTTTTAAAATAATTTTTATCCTCTTTGAATTAGATGGTGCAAATACTGAAGACTAGTGCTGTGAGACATCAGCCATATGTCTGTGGATTGCCAGGTGTATTTGAGCACAATTAGGAACCTCTTTGTAACTGGTTTAAAATATTAATGTCTAGAAATAAGCTGACATTTGGCATATTTCAAAGCTTCTTGGAAATATTCTGTGTTTTGTGGTTGTTTGGTTTTTTGGGTTTTGTTTTTTTTTTTTTTTAAATATAGTGATGCTTTTTCTCATGTACTTTTCTAGACTGTTCTGGTAGTACGTGTATTTGTTACTGCTTATATGGTGCAGGTCGGTTAATATAATGATAGCCTTGTATACAGCTGTGAAAAAAAACTGACATCAGCTTCAAGCTTGGGGCTTGGTTTTCAGTTTTGCCCCCTTCATTTATCTGAGTAATCCCATTGACATTAGAGAATCTCACACTTGTAAGAGCAAGAGTGACTTGGCTTGTTGTGTTTTAGGAGCGTTGTGGAAGCTATTTGAACTGCTCTGTTCCTCAGGGGTTTTTAATGTTTTGCACTATTCAACAGTGATGTTTCTCTCCAAACAGTTAGGGTACTGTGTTGATTTGTTTTGAAGACTGGTGGCCCAAAGAAAGGGCACTTCAAGATACAAAGTGTGAGAGAAACATAAAGGCAAGAATGTGGGAGTTGTAGTAACATTTTCACTCACTAAATATATAGATGTTATTTCTTTGTTTATGACTCCTCAGTTTGCTGTAGCTTAGAGAAGTCACTGATCTTGACAGTTCTTCTGAAACTGGTTTATTGTAAGAAGGGAAATATCCAAAAATACCAATTTTATTCTGCTACTACTTGACAAAATTATTAAAAGACAACTAGGGACTGAAGAGGATGAGCCAGATGAAAAGGTGAGAATGGGTTAGAGGAATTCATACTTTTCTTTGAAGTTCCCTTGAAATTCTTTCAAGTTCCTGGGATGCTGAATTACAGAAAGGTGTTGGTGTGGGTTTTTTCTGATAGACAATTAAGAGGGGGCTTGGGGTGGAGGCAGAAATTTGAAAAGGAAAATTTTTCATTTTTTCCACCATTCAACACATTTTAAGTAGGCCTCATGTTTGTTATATGCCTTAGTGGAACCAACAGAGTAGAGCACCGAGGAGGAGCAGAATAGGAGATAGGAATCTCAGTACCCTCAAATCTTCGGCAGCTGGATGACATTTGATTTTCTCACCAGGAATGCAGGACCTTCATATCTTGGTTTCTACATAGTAAATTGCCCATGCTCCACTGCTGATCACCACTGACTCAAAACAGATATTATTTTTTTTTTAATATAGCTTGCCTAAAATGAGTTCCACATCACAAATTCTGAAGCTGGAAGTGATCTTTATTTAACTGTTTATCTGCATTCCTGTCAAAGTAGTAAGGAGTGAGCTGCTATGAAAACAAAACTATCCTTCCTTTCTTTCTGCCCCCTTTTCAATTCTCTTTCCACTGAGGAGAAAAATCTGTTTAAAATATATCTGTACATTTGAAATAGTTGATAGTATACTTTGGCTGGAATGTTTCTAGAGTGCTTGCTAACTATATAACCAAGAAGGTGCTTGAGAAACATTAGATGTGCAGAAACCAGAGAACTTTCCGACTTAAGAGACTGTGAAAGAGTTTTCTTTGTGGTGATGTGGAGAGGGAATGCAGTTTCCATTGCTGCTTTCATCTTTTGGGGAGGTTGAAAACACTACCAATTTTTATCATGGAATTCTGTAACTTGTACAAGATTTGTCTTAATTAGAACATTTATTAGCTTTCAGCAATTAAACATTGCATGCCCTTTTCCCTTGGAAAAGAAGGGCACTTTGTTCCTTACTTTTTCACTGGAACTTGCTTTCTCTTGTCTTGTGAACAGCAGAGGCTGTGAGGAGGGAAAATACTGAGGTTGAAGTTAACTTGAGCAGGGGGCCTTACCTCCTGTCTCTTTCCTGGGCACTACCCTAGCTCAGGGGTGCGTGGTAGAAGGCTTCCAGTCTCAGTGGAGACTCAGAGAAATAGGAGGCATATAAGATAAGTTAAAGGTAGCAAATAAGAGGCAAGCAGAAAAGGGAATGGCATGATGGGAGGCATCATCAGAGACTGGAAAATACATTTGGATCGATTCTTTTTTGCATGGAAGTAAGCTGTGTTGTGGCAGATGAGTAGAATAACTTACTGTCTGAAGTGTCTGGTCTGAGGCAAGTACAGTTCTGTGTGAAGTTGGTGATTGCAGGACTTCAGCAAAAACAGGAAAAAATTCTGAAATGTTAAAATTTGTGGTTGGGAGGGAACAAAATTTAGGCAAGATACAGGGGTATGATTCATCAGTCCTTTGAAGAAGAATGATGTTAAATTGAAGTGTTAGTCATTACATTTTTAAAGGGATGGATCTTAATTCTGTTTTAAGTGCAAATCTCAACATTGCTGATTTAAGGTACAACTAGAGCAACTACCTGATAAATCCTTTCTTTAGGCTGCTGCTTTCTAAGAATGAATTAAATGGCAAATCATCACTGAACGGTTCCCTTTCTCATTCCCTTTCTATTTTGCCTTGCATCTCCCTTGTTTGCCAGTAACTGAGGAAGGAGTGGGGCTTTTACGTTTTCAGTGGTGTGGAGCTGTTAAATGATTGCCTCAACGTACCTTATGAAATTCTAACCTTAATAAGAAATAGTCACCTGCCTATTTTGGAAAATCAGTAGAGGATCATTTGATGATGTTCCAAGGTGTACAACTTGCAATAATCCTGTAGTGAGATAGGATGATGATTTTTTTTCACCCAAATGTCTTTTTTTTTTTTTTTTTTCCTCCTTGTTTCATCCTGTAGTATCATTTGCTGGTTTTTATTCTAATTCCACATAATTTGTTCCTGTCTCCTTGTCTGCTCAGGAATGTGCATATTCTCTGCGAAACTGTCTGGTATCTCATTCTGGTTTCAGTGACAGGTTGGGAACTGCTTTTACTTAATTAATGTATATTTATTCAAAATAAAACCCGTGATGCAAGTACTGAACTCGCAATGAGAGACTAGCTGTGTCTGAACTTCTGACACCTTCATTTGTTTATCCAGTGTAAAGTAGAATTCTAATATTACAGTGCTAATATAGCTGTGATAGCACCAGACAGTGTTAAAATACATAGTGATTGTGTATGTGAGTTTTTTAACCAGTCTGTCATTTGCTTGGGGCTATGTGTTGTTGATTTTAGCATTAGTGAAAATGGCTATGGTAACTCTGAGATAACGCTTTTATTCTTTATTTCTCTGGAAGTGATAGGGCTGCACTGTATCTTTCATCTCAGAGCAAGTGAAGTTAACAAGTCAGGAAATGCTATGGAGTATTTGCTTATGTGGGCAAAGTATGTACCACTGGTTAAAGCCAAGGACTGTGACCTGGTATGTAAAGTGGGGCAAGCGGTCTAGACTGTGGTTTATCCAGACCTACTAGTGCTTGCCTACTGGAGCTATTCCGATTAAAACCTATCTTGACTTACAAGATAGTGTTACTGTAGTTGTCATACACAATGTAAGCCTTAATGAGAAGTTGTACACATGAAGGAAAATAGACCTTTTCTCAAATGAATGGAGCTGAGCTGTTTGCTAGAGATGTTTTCCTACTGTAATATGGTTAAACGAAAGAGTACTTCAGAACTATCTTGTATTTTCAGAGAAGGGGAACTGGCTTTACTTTGAAGTAGTGGCTGGGAAAGAAGTTTTCTTTTTTACAGGTAAGGGTCAATATTAGATCCAGTAGGACAGATTATTTACAACTTCAGAGATCTGTACAGATTACGTTAGGACTTCTTGTTTTTCTCCAGTTAAATAACTTGGTTAAAATTCTATGCTTTGAATGTGTTATTAAGGTTATTAGACTAAGAAAAGAGAATTTCCCTACTTCCACTTACTAATGTTTGTAACATCTAAAGATAAGTTGAATTTTGTGAAACAGGTTTTGTTTTGGTTTTCTTGCTACTTTTTTCTTTTTAGCCTTAAAAAATGTTACAGATATTTGAGAATTTCACTGTTTTTATATCATACACATGACAAAAAACCTAGAAGAATACTCATGGAAGTAATGGAGAAGATTGAAAATAGACAAATATACAGTAGTATTTCCATGGTGACGCATTTTCAGAAAGGCATGAATAGAAACAATGCTAAGATTCCGCAACTGTTATGCCGGGACATGTAAATTCTTATTACACCAACCTGCAAGGGAAGTAGAAAAGGGTTGCAGAGGGGTAACACAGCGCACTGAGTCTGGACTGTCATGGTTCTGTTTACCTGTCCGTCTCCTGCCACCAAATAGTAAACTGACACCAGGAGATGATTTGGCTAAAATTAAACCCCTTGTTTTTAAGGTTGTTTTCCAGCAGAATCAGCCTGTTGTGTCACTGAATGGATATTAGTGCTGGTGTGAGGCAGGAGGCAAGTCCAGAGCTGGGGGCAAAAAGGGGAGAGTGGTGCTGTAGAAACCAAGATGCAGATGAGTCCTAGCTGCCGTGGAACTGTCATCTTAGGTGTCCATTTCTTTTGTTGGTTTTCTCCATTGGTTTTTTATGTGTCTTTGTGTTCACCTTTGCTTTGCTGTGAACCAGCAGTACCACTGTCACACATCTTGATCCTAAATGTGTTTTCTGTCGCCAAGAAACCTTTATGATGTTACAAACTTTTAACTGACTTTTTGAACGTTTGTTAATGTGAAGCTCTTGTTGAAAAGGAATGTTGTCATTGCACAGTTGCAGAGTTAGATCCTGTTTCCCAGAAATGTGCTGCTGTTGCCAATTTGCCAATGTGCTTATGAATAGCTAATTTCTACTCTGTATGAAAGCAGATCAGAAATTCTTTGACTTCGGTGCATTTTTTTCCTAATTATTTATAAACCATATTTTAGACTCTGCTGCAAAGTATCTCACCAGAATAGTCGTGTAATTCAAGACTTTGAATGTTTTATTTTGTGAACTGGAGCCATTTGTCTTCATGTATTTGAGGGAGTCATCTGTATGGACAAATGGACTTGTCCTTCATTTGGAAGGAGCAGCTAGTGGCTGAAAAGGGGAGTGATACAGTAGTTATGGTTTCCCTTTTGTGTTGCTTGTTTGTGGGGGTTTGCTTTGTGGGTGCAGGGTTTGGGTCTTTTTAAATAGCACATTTTGAGTATTGCTGAATACTACTGCTCTTCCCCGTGACTTTTTCTGTGCAAAACCATTAGTGATGGTGATGTTCTTACCCGATGAAGTCAATCTCTGGCTCTTGTTTTTAAAAGGCTAATGAAAGGGCTTCTTGGGGGAGATTGCTCCCCCCCCTCTTTAAATGTACTTTTTTAAGGCTAATTTGCTTTCGGAATTTTTTGCTTGGTTAAGACTTCTGGGCTAGAGGCAGTCTGTCAGTGGTATGAATGTATTCTGTCAACTGAAACAATCATTTGCATCTCATAGAACAAGATCAGATGCTATCCTTTGAACTTGGATACTGTTTGTACTTGAAGAAAGGCAACTTTATCTCATCAAGTCTGAATACATATTGTATTCAAAGTAATTATTTGGGTATGTAAAGACATATTGTCTTGAGACAGCAAACTCAAATTTCTGCATATTCTTGCTGCATGCTATACAATACTGTACGTTTGACCTGCTTTGGTATGTCTGCGCTATTTTTCTCTATTTATTGAATCAAACTTCAACCTTTATTTGAAGAACAAAAAGAACCACCATACTGGGATGCCTTCCATAATATGCTGCTTGTTCTGATAATCAGGTTTTCAGTGTCTAGAAATACCAAATTTTTTTACTTTTGGTATAGAGGAAAAAATCTAGAAGAATCTGTATTTTAAGTAAATCCTGCTAGGACATTCTCTGTATTAGCAACTTTGTCATGTTGTTAATGAAGGAACAGTACTTTACACACCTATTGTGGTTTTTTTTAAAGTACTTTTAAGTGCTAAACTGTAGTCTTGTCCAAATAAGCATATCTTATGGCCTACAGAACTGAACTGTGAAGAATTCTTACTCTGACTCAATGCCTGTCCCTTCATTCTTAAGAGCTTACCTCCCTCATAGAGCTGGGAATGTCTGACAAAGATGTGCGTATTTTTAATCATGTGGCAGATAAACTTTTGATATTCTGCAGATTGTGTACAAGCACATCATGCCATATGGCAGCAAATATGGCCAACACATGATGAATGGTGCCTGCCTTTTAGCTATGTGGCAGGCGTATGTCTTAGTAGCATCTTGTCAAGTAACAGGGTTTGACCAAAGCGCAGGTGTCCCCTGTCATATAGCCAAATGGCAGTGTTTTTATTGGGATCACACTGTGGAGGAACAATTCTCGTTGCTTCTGCCTGTCACTCTCTGGGACACTTCTGGTCATCAGAGGACAGGGTGATTTGCTATGTGATTCTCTAATACTTTCAGAAGAGGAGGTATGGCCCATGTCAGCTGAAAAAGTGAGCATTTTAACCTTGCTCGCTGTCTGTGGTGGTGGATTGCAGAAAATTGTCAGGGGAAGACATTTATTTTCTCTTGATGAGGAAACAGTGGGGTGGGTTTTTCCTTTGTTTAATACAGTCAATTGTTAAACTGTAGTGCAGTCCAGAAATGCCTGTCTCATGGCCTGATGATCTGACTGAGAAAGACTACTCTTACTGAAAGCCTAGTCCCTTCATTCTTAATTCAGATTTCCTTGATTATGCTAAAAATGTTTATGTAGACTTAGAACTTTCTGCCTCTTCACCTATGTTAGCAAAATGTCTCTGTGAAAACTCCTAATTGCTGTTAGAAATAACCCTGTGCAAAATTTCAGTTGGTTAGTAAACAGTTACTGTGCATCAGAGAAAGATGCGATTCAGATTTAACAACTAGTTTTTTTAAATGCTGTTATTTAGCAAATTATTAGTCTCATACTGTGATCTGATTCATGTTCATGAGCTGTTCTGGCTGTGTAGGACCTCTAGGTGCATGCTGCTGTCCTCATTGTAGCCTGATCAATGCAGAGCCTGACCAGGGGGTGCTGATTTTGGCTTCTGTTCCACAGAGATCCAGTGGAGACCAGTTGTCATGGAGAAAGGTTCATAGTATAGGAAGGCTGGAGTGGCTGGGAGCTGAACTAGAGAGGGAACATTTGAATGTTTTTCTTGCTTTTGGGAGGGCAATGGGGAAAGTGGGACATGTAATGGAATCCAATGGACTTAGCTTCTGTGAAATAGGCTGTAGTTACTGTTGCTTGTAAAGCTCCTTTGATCCATATTTAATCTTTGGTGGTTTTGTCTGGGATGTGTATGATACAAAATTTCCTTGTGAGCCAAGTGACATTTTCTGTTCCATAAATCATCCACCATTCAAGCGTACTTGTACTTCACTTGTCAAATGTGTGGTGTTAATTGGGGTTTGGTTTAAATTTTAAAACATTTTGGCTGTTTTGAGTTACTTCAAGCTGGTATTCACAGCATATCTTTGTATACATTGTTCCTTGATACAGCATCAAATAATGTAATTTAAATTTTTTACTATTTTTAAAGAGATATGGCAAGCATCCTGTGGGAAACTCATGAGCCTTCAGAAGTTTAGGAGCTTAGTAGCTTATTTTCTTTAGGAAGTGATGGCTGGGTAGGAAAGTATTGTTCTTAATTTGTTGTTAAAACTTTGACAAAAGTTAGGTCATGGTTCTGCCCTAAGGACTATATGCTTTTTGTGTACTCTTGGGTATGTATTCCCAGGTGTATCTAAGCCCACTGTCTATCCAAATCTGCCCCCCATATTCCCAAGATCGATACAATGTGTACTCAGCGTATTCACATATTACCGAAAAATCAAGTCCTTTTCAGCTCATTCTGTTTTAACACGTTATGTCATCTTCTACAGTAATTCGTGATAAATTTTAAAGTATGACCTTGCAAATGTTATGTATGATTGTATTTTTTCTGAGGTATTGCATTGCTTTTAATCACATTGCCAGTAATGGACAGTTTTATTGTCTGCGGGTTCTGATCAAAATGGTATTTTGGTTTTTTGTTGTTTGAGAGTTGTAGTGTAGAGTGCAAAGATTTGCTCTTACCCCACCTCTTTAGTTTGGATGGAATTGTACAGTGGTGAACGATTCTAGTTTGGAGTGCTATGTACTTCTCTCAGAGAGATTTGCAAAATCAGCTATGGTACGAGTTTAAGGCACAAAACTATTCAGTACTAAATTCCAGAGTGAACGGTGACAAACTGCCAAAACTGGAATTGGAAAGTCCATAGAGTTGGAGAGAAGTAAACAGAATACTGCTCAGATGATGTCTGACGGTCTGACTTGAATTTCACCCTTCTGAAGTAAATCACAGTGTTCCCTTTAACTTACTGGATTGGAATGTAGACCTGTAGAGAAGGCCCAGAAGTTGAGGTCTTCTGTGTTTCTGTATCTTAATGTTCCTGGACAGCAGGAGTTTTGCCAAAGTTTTTCATATTTCCCACATTCTTTTGCAGTTGCCAGCTTTGTTTTGCACAGAAGTGGCACGCTGAGGTGGTGCTTTAGTGGGTTACAGCATGAAGGATCACTTGGAATATGATATTAAAATCATTAAATACTTAAAATATATTTTGCTGAAGCATTGAGTAGTAAATGATTGTACATAAGAGGATGCAATTCAAGACAGCAATCTGACAAGGAGTAAAGACCTCTTTCTGTCATGTTGTGAGTATTGCAATGTTTGAAATGAACTGTTAACACACTTAGAATCATTCTGGTGAATAGTAGAATAGTATGGATGTGAATAATCATCTGAGACCTCTTCAGGACATTCCTGAAATAGTGTTCAAATGACTAGAGAAATTATGGGATGCAGCAAACACACAAACACCATAAGCTTTTTAGTCAGGCTAGTGTGGTCAGTGGTTTAATACTGCAGTAAGTAAGGCTTAATATGCAGGAACTTACATAGTAAACAGATGATTTGTTCAAGTTTGTGAGTTTTGTGTGTTCTTTTCTGTTTGTCCTCTGTTACTTCCAATCCCTAGGCTCTCTTTTTGTATCTCCTCTTTGAGAGAAAGACTTCAGTGATCTAAGGTTTGAGGCTTGCTAAGGAGTTGTTTATTGGTTATACTGCTGTGTTAGCTAAATTGATGATAATGTGGTCTAGAAAGAAGGTGAATTGCTTATAGCAAACCAAATTATTCTGGTGATATGGATTAGGCTTTTTCATTCTTGCTTATGTTCTTGTTTGCTTGTCTAGTTGTTGTGCCTCACTTGCTAGCATGGCTTACAATGATCTAAAATAAACCATGGACTTCTGTGCTGTGGCAGGTTGCTGATTTGCATTCAGGACCTGGCTGGCCCATTTGCACAGAATACATGAAAGCCATCAAAACTTTATTTTTCCAGGCAAGATTTTGGCAAGAAAATAAGCTCTGAGGACGAATGTAGAACAGTTAAGGGTTTTGTATTAAAAATATTTAGAACCTCCTGTAGTTGATATTTCATGTCTTTTTTTTTTTTTTTTTTTTTTTTTTGTCTGTCAGGTTTAACTGAAAAGTTGTATTTCCTTTCTGGTCATAGTTGTGGTGCCTAATGTGGCTAGTATTTTAAAAATGAGAGTATCAGTATGAAGAGTATTTAAAAAAAAAGGAAAAAACAAAGTAGTGTTCCCATAATCAACACTTCATTTTAAATTTTATTCTCAATTTGGTGGGTGTACTAGAGAGTTAAGCAGCTTCACCCAGCTGCCTGAAGTTCTTGTGAAACACTTTCCCTGCAGGTGTCTGGTGTTGAGGGGTGACAGTATTTGTCAGAGGACCCTCCTTGTGGCAGTACTGTCATTGCTTATTGAGGTAGTAGGTTTCTAACAGATCTTTTGGGAATAAGCTCTCCTAAATGGCTGTTTTGTAATACTTTATTTGAAAAGTTTTTTAAAATGGCCAGTATTGGAACTTTATCTGAATGCTCTCTTTTTCCCTAGGTGTGAGTAGTACCCATCTGTTTAGGACATGCAGTGATGTTTAAAGTTCATGTTGCGCTGATGATGAACCCAGTAACATTCAGATACCACGAAAAGTTTCATGTGGCCTTGATGATGGTGATGTCCTGATGCGGGTATTTCGATTACATGAAAAACTATATAAGGACTTAAGTACTTAACTTTAAACATAAGATGATTGGATACTTGCAAAAATTTGGAAGGACAATAAGCTTAAAGGAAGACATTACTTCTCAGCCTTTTAGACCAATACATGGAATTCATCTCTCTGGAGGAAGTCATCTGTGCAGATGCTTTATTAAAAGCCAACTATATCGTAAGCAGAGAAACCTGTGAAACTTAATATTTTTTTTTCTGTAGATGTATTATTTGTGCTAGATTGCAAGCTCTGATTGGAGGTATTCCACTGCAGAATGTTTATAAGCTTCTTTCTTGGGCTCTCTTCTTCCACCTTTCATGTCACATGAATACTCTGATGTCTAGCAAAAGTTGAAATAGCTGTTTTTATACTCTTGATAAGAGAATTAGAGGGACAGAAAGATTTTATACTAATCTTTTCTGCAGTTTTTCTTTCCTATGGTGGCTCCTGATGCCAAGATGAGATTTCATCCTGACTTAAGAATGGTTACATCTAAACAGAAGTATGTGTGTCGGGTCATACCCTGGAAACCTAGTCCCACAGTCAGCTGAAGTGTAGTTCTGACCAGAACAGGTCATAGGTCTTTTTTGGCCCAGTTGATCCAGAAGTCAGCACTGGGAGATGGGACTGGTACTTAACAAAGCGAAACTTGGTTATAGAGCGTCTGGCAACTCAGGAGGTTGGAAGCACTCCCGAACCCCCCCTTTCCCAGTTGAGATGTAGTCAAAGAGTCCTACCTTTCTTTTTCTCCTTGGGATATCTCCTTTGGCCGTCAATCAGCCTGACTTCACTTGATGATGAAGGTAAAAAGGAACATTGGGATGGCAAAATCTTTCAAACTGCCCATTCCTATACTGAGCGATCTATTATCTTTTCAAGAACATTTACATTGAAGTCATAGAATTCTTACCTAATCAGGAAGGAGGGTAAATAAACTTTCTGCTGCTGTGGGCAAACTCATCAAGGTCCAAGTGAGGCAATTTAGGGACGTGGTTTTTATCTGTAGTCTTGAGACCTTTGGATCTGCTGTAGAAATATCTTAAGAATATAATGGGTAATAGAAATCAGATACTAAGTTGGAAGAGAGGGGACTGGGCAGAGAATCTACATGATAATTAAGTCTATTTCTTTTTAATTATTTTTTGACTAAAAAGAAGCAAACCCAGAATTTTACAAAATCTATGTTTACTGTACTGTTTCAGAGAAACAAATTAGCACATTCCTGTATTTCAGCTCTGCCTATTTGGTTGAGATATATTTGATTTTCATGTGAAAACATCTTTAAGTTTCTTTCAGACAATAAAATAGTTCATGATATAGTATGATTGGGGCAGTATTTGGCTGATACTTGTCAGTTTGGGTGGTCTGATGCTCAGATGAATTTATGAAAGAGAGAAATGAGACTAGCAGACACAGAGGTTTTGATTTCGTGAAGAAAATTTTGTGCTAGTAAAGGCTGAAGATATTTCTGTTTCCACCTTTTGTTTCTGTTTGACACCCCTCTCTTCAGTTCTACTACACAGTTTGTGCAACTTTGCTGTGAACCAGAGTAGAAAGGCTTAAAAGCAGCGAGAGTAAAGATGAAAAAAAAATCCCATTAAAGATCATATTGCAACAAAAGCTTATAGTACTACTACATCAGTGAAAAGTGAATTTGCCTCCTTTTTTTATTTTGAAAAGATGGATCATCTTCCTTAAACTAGCTTTAGCACTGAAGACTTTGTCTTGTGAAAGCACAGTCTCAGGATGGTGTGGAGACTAAGGATAAATTAGGTACAGAATGTGTATTGAATAAATACTGACTTTGGTCTTCAATACAGATGTTGAAGTATGTGAAAGTAACAGCAGGCAACTGATGAAAATTAATTTTTCGTTTAAACAAGCAGAAACCACAGTGTTTTAACATAGAGATAGAATTTATACTGTTCGTTATGTTGAAACTGATGGGCCAATATATAGTCTGTATCCCAGAAGAGCTTTAAAAATAATTGCAAAGGAAATTGCAATGACTTACTGAATAAAAAAAAAATTGGCAGTGTAGACCGGGATTTGTGGGCAAACACTAGAACAGGTTGCCCTAAGTGGTTGTGGGCATGATGCAGAGCAACCTGGTCTGATTTCAGAGTTGTCCTGCATTGGGCAGGATGTTGGACCAGATGACCTCCAGAGGTTCCTTCCCATGTGCATTATTCTGTGATTACCTTTTTTTTTAAAAAAGGAAAAAATGTTTTCTGGGGAAGACTAGCCTGCTGTTACTAAAAGCATATATTTCAGGATTTTATAACTGGCCTTTCCTTCATTATTTACCAGGCATATGTGGGTAAATGTGGCTTTATCAGGGTTAGACCATCAGATTAACTAAACATCATATTTTGGAAGAAAGACTTTTTTCAGAAAAGTAATGTGTTGATGTAATCTGTTTATATTCAAGGCAGGCACTTACTGCCATACCCTGATGTGAAGTCCTTAATCTGAAACACCTGTGCCTTTAATGGAAAAATTAGGTGATGATCAAGTAGCTGCAGGATGAGTAGACTAAAATGTGCTATAGTGGAATGGGAATTACGAGGGTAGTGGGGGGTTAGTAGTGGTGTTTTGCAGTATAGCGACAGTAACTCAATGGCTGTTCACTACAGGTAGTGTCTATAAAATGATCTAAAGCTTCATTTTGCTCAAGCTATCAATCCTACAAGCAAAAGTGTAGAAATTAAATTTCTTTCTCACTTTGAAGACCAGCTCTGCTCTATGTGGTATCAATATGGATCTCCAACACCCAGGAGTTAGCATGTACTTCTAATAACTTGAATTTTATGAGGAAAATGTGTATTACATCTAATGATTGGTTTATTAAAGATAGCTCTGTGTGGGCTACGTTATTTGCAGTGTAATGTTAAAGTTACTACTAAATGTACTAGAAGCATCTAGTTACGATTTTTTTGTTGTCATTCCTTCAAATGTGACTTTGGAAGGGACAACATTTTAAAGTTTGTTCCAGAAGGCACTTTCAGAGATGGATGATTGAAAACAACTCTCCTGAATGGCACCTTGCTGTACTTCATAGATCATAACAGCTTTTATTCACCACTGTGATTGTTTTTTAAATTACTACCTGTGGATGAATACTTGAAAGAATTGGCCTGCTGGCTGCATATTTGGCTTGATTGGGGGCTATCTTGAAGTTGCCTTTAAATTACATGGGGTTCTTGATGATCCTAGCATTTTCTAATCTTCTTTGTACTGCATGGTTTGTTTTGTTTCTTAGATTCTTGCAATTTTAGGAAGAACAGTAATTCTAGCTTTAATTTTTTTCTTGTTTAAAAAAAAAGTGTGTCATTTCAAGCTAAGATAAACAGAGATGCTCCTTTTAAAAATGATAAAGGTGCTGTTGATTTTGCATTATTCTTCCACTGGAAACTGTAAATTATGTAATGAATAATTATTATACTAATAGTTGCTGATGGACTGGAAACTGTTTAATTTATAAGAGATACATTTGTCACAGAGAAAGCTGAATGACATCAATAAGGGGTGTACAAAAGAATTACTGCTTTAATAATTTATTGAAAATATCAATATGGCAGTAGCGTTCTACATGTTTTTCCACAGGTGGATGTTTCATTAGAGCGTCACTAACAAGACAGGCAGAAGAAAAGAGGGAAAATGAATGTCATAAGACAAAGTAACAGTTGAAGTTGGTTGAAATATTTGAATAAACAGCTTTTTTCAGAAGTTGCAGTGTTGATAAGTCTGTATAAAATGTTCCATTCTTCTGTTTTGATGAAGAATTTTTGTCAGAGGCCCTTTTGGGAATGTAAAAGACTGGGAGGATTTTACTGCTTGTTAGTCAGGGTACTGATCTGGAATGTGGAAGAATCAGATTCCAGTCCCTTTCCTGGCTCAGAATGAATGGGATGGAAGAGGTACCTGAATATCCCAGGCCTGCTTCCTGAACTGCTGTAACACAATGCAACAGGAAAAATCTAGGTTGCAGTTTTGAAAATGGAACATTTTGAAAATTTTGTGGGGGGGGGAAGCAGACAAACGAATAAAAAGAAACAATGCTTTAGAAATTCCTGTGAAATGTAATTGTTGTCCTCTAGATAGTATTGAGAGGTATGCCTATCACTAGAAATATTTAACCAGTCAAAGACTATCTGTAATCTCCATAAATTCCTCTCAGATTTTTATCAACAGCAGTTCCTAGATTCAGTTGCCATGTGCTGCGTGCCCTCTGTTCCTAGCATTTGATCTTTTCTCTTTTCATTCAGAAAATAGCTCAAGTGAATAAGCAGAATATAGGAGTGCAATGGAAAGAGTGGGCCTTAGCCCATTCAAATATATCACACCATCTGTATGAATAGTATGGAATAAATAAAAGGTAGGTAAGGGTGATGGCAGCAGGTGAATGCAATATTTTTCAACACACTGAAGTCCACAGTATGTTTTAGCTTGTTGGCAGTTTAACAATACAACTAAGATTGTTAGCGACTGGCAGGAGGAACATGATTTGCTCTGTACAGTTCATGTTAGTTCTGCTTCTTTGGCCACAAAGACATGCTTAGCCAGGCCTTCCTTTGCAGATCCCCAGAAACTGAGTTCAGAAGGCCCTAGCTGTGTTTTGGACTACCTTTGCCCTTGGAAATTGCTTTCCCCCCTTCTGCTTTCTTTTTCTGTGGCATATAGCAGCTGGAGGAAGCAAAACAGAAGGAAACGAAGACATGAAGGTCAGGATTTGGGGTGTTTCAGTCCTTGTATTGTCTTAGTGGGGAGTTTGCAGGTGACGGACATCCTCCATGCCTCAGCTGAGGGATTTCTCTGACCCTTCTCTACTTCATTCTACACCTAGTGACTGCAAATCATGCTCTGCAAGCTGTACTCTGTCCCACTTTGCTCTACTGACAAGCAGACTTAACAGTCTTTCTGCCTAATGTATCGCAGGAGCATCATGCCACATGGATCATTTTGTCTGTGTCCCTACTGTCTGAAGCAGTTATCCGTACTGCAGCACACTCTCAGTTACAGCCCATTCACAAATATTTGGGCCACCCATAAAGGACTTGGGTTGTAGCGTAGGCATAGTGAGTGTCAGTACAGTAAAGGTCCTTTGGACATCAATTAAGCTTCCTAGTCAGGTTTGTGAAAGGAAGAGATTTTGTCAAAGCCCAGTGAAAGGATCAAAAAAATGCTCTAGCCTGCTTTTTTCAGCTGGCACAGTGGATTGCCATGCTCCATCAACCAGACTAATTCTTTGGCTGCCAGTGAGGGTCACCAAGCACTGCTGCTTCCTTGCGTATCTCCCAGCAGCTGGCTTTAGAGGGACAACAGGAAGAACAATCCAGGCATAGAAAACACGGAGACAACACTGTTATGTTACTTTGCAAGCTCTGTTCGTCTCTGTTGCACAAGGCCATGCATTTCTTTTGCAGGCTCTGGTCAAATGAAGCCAGATGTCATTATCAAAACCTAAATGTGGTGGTGTTTGGTTTTTGGTGTTTTTTTTTTTTTTTTTTTTGTGGTTATTAGGATTCCAAATCAAAGATGTCTGCTGTTATGATTAGATTCTTGAAGCAGAAATCAATTCTAGACAGAATGTCTTCCATGTGTTGATGCAGAAATGCTAATAATGGTTGAAATACTGTAATGTTAAGAAATGAGCAGTAGTGTTGCTCCACTGATACCCAGAGACTGCTCTGGTACCATTTGGTGGATGTCTCTAGTTCTTTAAAGTGATATTGCTATTTATTTAAGTTTATGTAAACCAAACCAGAGACCTTGTCACAATCTGTTTATTGTAAATACAAGTGATAGGAATACAATGACTTTAACATAAAGAAAGCAGTAGGGTGAAGGAGACAAAATGCGATGGGCAAAATGAAATGCTTTTTGTATCTTTGGTATGAAGCACTGAAGTCAGGGGAAAAAAGACCCTTTCACCTGGACATCCAATAAAGAACAGTTTTTCCACTATTTGTTCAGTGTAAAAACTGATGGAACACAGGAGTTGGGTTGGGAGAAGATAAAACTACCATATACTGAAAAAGTCAGTGAAGAGCTATGCAGATTTTAGGAAGGAATCCAAGTGCTTTATTTTATTGCAAACCCCCACCTTTCTTCCTTACTGTTTTTGTCTAGAAAAGTTCAGTTCTTCATAACATGGCACAAAAAGAGATGCTTGGTATACTGACAACTGAAAACATGAAATGATCAGCCCACAAGTGTGTTAAAAATGTTTAGAACTAAATGTAAAAGAATGGATTTTTCATTAAACAAGCACACAGCGCTGATGATTCCTATTAACTTCTACCATTTCAAAGACTTGACAGAAGATCAAATCTCTCTTTTTATGGCTGATTTAAATCAATCATTGTTCTGTCTGGCAAAATTCCAAGTCCACATTTGAAAGCTCTTTTGAGAATTATCCTTCCCCCACCCTAGGTTATATCTGCCAGATCAGGAAATTCCAGCTTCTTCTCTTAAATTTACTGTGGAATCCCCAGAGTCTAAAACACAGAAAACAGATTTTTGCTGGACTGTGAATAATCATGATCCTCTCTTTCTTCCCTAACCTTTTCACATACTTTCTAAAATAGAACTTTAGCCACACTGAGTGCCTGCAGATAAGCTAAAAAAGAATTGCATGGACTGTCATGAGCTTGGAAATCTGTCCTCTTGTTAGGTCAAACTCCATGCTTGTATGCATTCTGACAATGTTACTTTTCCTTGTATTTGTTTTCATTGCTTAATATACTGTACAACATTGAAATGCATGCAGGCACTTAATGGCATTTTCAACAGATTAGAAGTTTGACTCCTATTTAATTACAGTGCACCTACTTTTAAGCTTTCCAGTACTTCTGGAAATTGTTTTAGATGACTGATGTTTATAGGATAAGAGTCAGAAGCCTAGCCTCCAAATAGATAGATTTTTTTTTTTTAAAGGTTGAATGATACATGAAGTAATTTCCCAAAGGAACCTCAGGATATCATGTAGAATTGGAGGGAAAAATAGTATCTCAAAGTATTAATATTTATCGTAAAGATTTTTCACAAAAGCAACTGATGTAGATTGATTTATGAGAGATAGTAAGAGACTTCCATGGAGAAGTTTAAAGAGATTACATAAGTAATTGGATAGTAGAGATTTGTATCTGGGCTATCTCTTAAGAGCAATCTTCTCTATTCGTTTTAAAAGAATAATAAATGGCAAATGGAGATGTAATGCTTATCTTGGCAAGGAGTGACTGCATATTTCCACTATATGAGCTAATGTTGAGGTTTTTCATTACTCAAACTATATAAAAACTTTACATCTAACAAAATATTTAAAGTGATTTTTATGAAGTAATCATTTAAAAATACTGTGTCTAAGAAATTCCAGAAGTCTGTGAAATTGCAGCTTTCTAGTCAGCTGAATTTATTGAAACGTTGCTTATATGGCAACTTGCCTCTTCCAGTACAAAAGATATATACAGCGTGGGAGATTACTGTTTAATCAATTGTTTATGCTTAGGTGTTGTTTTTCTATGAAAGTGCCTTTGCTCAGTATTTAAGACAGTATTGTAGTTTTCAGTGTCATTAGCAATTGTTTTTAAACTCTCTCCTTACTAGAGCCACATTAAGGAACTAGTTTTGGCTAAAAAACATCAAAATGGCAAAAGTAAAGCCCCTCACAGTAGGACAAAATATTTTTTAGATTTTATTTTGGCAAACATGACAAAAGTTAGGTAACTAAGTATTAATCACATACAAAGTTTGCTTCTATCTTTGTTGAAGGTAATGGCAAGGCTGTCTTTGACTTTGGTGTAGAAGGGCGCATATGGAATTTTCCTTGGCTTGTTCTATGAAGTTGTGTATCCTTCACAGGATTGGGCACCTCACTGATTTACATTGTTCTACTTTGAAATTCAAGTAGCCAGTAGATCAAGGTATTGCAGTAAACAGAAATTTTCCTAATTGCCCAAGCATTTCCATTTCATAATACAACAGGAATTAAATGCTGTTCTCTGGAATTTCTTCCCTTTCCTCAGAAATAGGGCTTTGCAACCAGTTAAGGTTCATTGTTAGTCCAAAACCCCTCAACCTACCAAAATCAGCCTCCTAACTTTCACCACATAAAAACTGCACAAGGTAGTTAAGCACCTCTCCAATTTTGCATGCTTAGTCTTATCTGTCAGTTCTAATAGCTTAATTGTAAGTAGTAGTAGTAATCATATATAGTACAGTACTGCCTACGATCTCCATCAAGAACCAGGATTTCAGGGTCTGTTAGGAACTCTGTTGTTTCATGACTGGTTCATACCAATCTGAATTGGGACTGCATGTGGTTCCACCCTCTCTCTTGCACTGACATTTGTACCAGTAGTGAACTGGTTAGGCAGCTAAACTGGTTAAAAAAAAAAAAAATCAATCTCTCCTACTAGTTTATTTCTTTGAACTGATTTACTATGGAATCAGATGAGTGCCAGCACAAGTAAAAGAGAAGGGGCATGAACATGTAGCATGGAGGAAGAGCAGAAATGTGATAGCCATGTTAGATCCACTTAAATTGTTATGGAACCTCAGTATTTAGTGTGATACAGGCAAGTAACAAAGATTATTTTTCTGTAGTCAAGATACACAGTGATGGAGTTCTAAGCTCCAAGAAACAAAGGCAAGGCAGGAGTGAGTACACGTGTATGTATATATGTGCGCACATGGTTTGGAAGTGTGGCGATAGCAAAGATTTAAAAACTATATGTGAAAAGCAGGGTCGGCTGTGAGATCAGAGTTACTCAGGTACAACTTCTCAGGTTAGTTTGTCCCACCACGTGCCTGTCCTCATGGTAAAAATTTCTTTCCTTATATCCATCCAGTCTGAACTTGTTTCAACTTATGCCTGTTTTCTCTCATCCTCCCACTATGCCCACCCCAGCAAAGAGCCTGACACAGTTGTCTTGAAAAATTCTTTGTAGGTAGGGGCAGGCTGCTGTTGCATCCCTCTGAAGCTGCCTCTTCTCTAGGCTCTTAACTCTTTCCCAGTCCCTCAGCCTTGCCTCACAGGGCAAGTGCTCCAGCTCCCAACCATCCTGGTGGCCTTCCCCTGGACTTAATCTAGTTTGATATTTTTCTTGCCTTAGGAGACCAGAACTAGATGCAGTATTTGAGATGCAGTCTATTGAGGTGCAGAGTAGGGGGAGTAATCACTTCCTTTGATCTGCTGGCCACGCTCTTGCCTGATACGGAAGGCTGTTGGCCTTCTCTGCAGCCAGGGCACTGGGTCACTGCCAGCTCATTGCCCACCAGGACCCCAGAGCTGCTCCACAGCTGATCAGTCCCAGCCTGTATTGCTGTAAGGGGCATTTGCTTCCTGGATGCAGGACTTTGCATTTGTTAGTGCTGAATCTCTGAAGGTTCCTGTTGGCCTGTCCCTGTAGCCTAAGCCCTTCTGAATGGTGGTCATGTCCTTGGCAGTGTTGATTGTTCCCCCCTAGTTTGGTGTCATCTGCAAGTCTGATGAGAGTGCACTCTGATGCCACCTCCAAATTATTGATACAGATGTCAAACAGGACGGGTCCTTCCAATAATCCACTTCTTACTGGCTTCTGGGTAGAATACAACCCATTGACTACTAGCCCAAAAGAAGGCAAGCCTGGACTGCATGCTGCTGTTACAAGATTAGGACGGATGAAGAGAATTGGTACCATGGTTTTAGTCAAAACTGGAGGCTAGCTATGACTTCCCTTCTTCCAACTCAAAATGGAACCTGTTGCTGTGAGCTTTGTGGGAGCTGTGCTGCTAAAGTAACTTGTTCCTCTCTCAACTGGTTAGCTTTCCATTTTTACTAAAATTCAATATTGACCATATGTTATTTGTCATAAATGGGATTAATGTAAATCTAAGAAATGTCAACTTTAAGTAATACTTTTTTTTAAAAACATCCTTTGTGACTATAACTCAACAGAAGCAAAAAAAAAAGTTAGGAAAAACTCTAGTGACTAATTATAAAATGTTAAATAACTAAATGTTTATTAAATAAGAATATATTAAAGGGACTTAAAAGATATCTTTGCTTATGACTTTGCAGTAGCTCCATAATGTTCTCTGTAGTGAGGCAGTTTTAAGAATTCTTTCTAATAAGGGTCCAGTTTGAAGTGTATGTACAAGGCCAGTCTTTTTTTTTTCTTTTTCTTTTTTCCTCCCACTGGGAGGCATTCTCTTCACTTTCATCATTGTAAATTAACTCAGGATTTGTTTATTATGTGTTCCTTAATGTTGCCAAAGAATCAAGATTGTGGCATACTGTTTAGCTATGCTGCTATTTTAGTAGCTATCTTGAAAAGTATCACCTCTCTTCTTTGTGTGTGTGTGGTTTTTTTGTTGTCTTTTTAATCGTTAATGTAAAGGTCAGCAGCTTCTGTGTAGCTAGAGTTTTTTCTTTAAATTACTTTAAGACGAGGTACTGTATCTGACATGGTTTCTGTCTTTGGAATTCTGATTTCCAGTCATAACAGCCTCAGGAAAGGAAGGAGTGGCAGATTTAATTAATCTTTCTGCATGTGCTAGAAGAGTGAATTTAGAATAGAAACTCCATCAAGAAAATGGTTGCATCTGGAATATCATGTTTACTATCACTGTGGATCTATTCTTTATTTTTTTCATCAGTGCTGCTTTTGAAAGCAGTTACAGTTTTGACCTCAACAAAATGCTGTGGCAGTGAGTACCAGATGTGATTGTGTTGTACAGAACTTTGTTTTGAGCCTGTTCTTCTGTACTTTGTGCATGTGCTTCCTTGTAGTGTGAGAAATATAGAATAAGTGCTGCCTGTTCCTTTTCTTGTATATAATATTTCCGCTCTGTAAGAAACTTTCAAGATGAATAATCTTAATCTGTTCAGTTACATTACATTCCGTATACTGGATTACCATTGCCCACTTTTCTCTGCATCTTGATCTGTGTGGTTTTACTTTTTCAATGTTGTTGTGGTGCGGAAGTACAGGGTTATCAGAGCTGAACACAGTATTAAAATGTGATCACACAATAGCTTTACAGAAATTGTATGGTGATGTTTTCTGTTTCGTTTTATATTTCTTTCCTTTTAACTTGTAAATAACCTGTTTGGCATTTTGGCTTCTGCTAAACGTTGAGCTGATTCAAAGAGCCATCCACAAGGAGTTGAATGACTTCTTCAGTGATGTTGGCAAAAATACTTAATGTCTCTTGCTCCAATTAAAAGTGATCCAGTGGTACAAAATCTCTTCACAGATTTTTGTGCACAATGTCTTTCTTTTTTTAATTTTGAGTTTCTAAGTGTTAGCTTAAGCAGTTGAATTTGAAAATGTGCAAAATAACCTCATCTTTTTTCCCCCTTCTTGCATATGCTTTCACCTTGAAAGACAGGATTGGTAAAACATTGCTGTTGCCTAATCATGGGACTACTGTGAATATTGTTTTGATGTTTGTATGGTTATTTGAAGAAATGATGATAATTTACTCTATGCTATTAGGGACCACAGCCAGGGACTAGGTTTTAATATGTACTGTGTTCTCTGAATTCTTTAGCCTGGATTAGAATAATCTTTTTAAATCAGTGATGCAAACTGCTAATAAACCTGAAGGGAGTGTATTTCCACATGTGGGAAAGGTAGACAGCTCTGTTCCAGTCTGGCAAGTAGAGCATTAGCTCATCTGGCAGCTCCAGGTTGCCTTTTACAGTGTCTCTCAGAATTTCTCAGCAGTCTTTGCAAATTACTGCCTTGGAAGTATTTCCCCTGCTCTGAATGTGCCAAATGTACTCAGTAAAGAGGGATGTGTGATAGATAAGCAATTGTATGCTGGGGGTAAAGGAAAAGCTTACAGGGTAAGTTCAGTGCTTTCTTCTCCCCCCCCCCCCCCCCCCCAGCCCCCCCCCCCCCAGCCCCCCCCCCCCATTTTTTTCCTCTTTCTTTTTTGAACTTCACTCTTCTAGGAACAAAAAAAAAAAGTGTATCTGACCTGAGATATGTTTAGTCAGTTTGACATGAGAGGCAAAAGCTGGTTTCTTTTTTTTAAATCGAAAGCCATGCTGCAATAAACTGTGTATGTGCTGTATTCCTGCTAGTGACTACTAGAAAATTTGCTGCATTTGTTACAGGTTTTGAGGTGGGTTTTCTTCAGGCAGTTTCTGGGAGTGGGTGTGTGGGAAGGAAGTCTGAGCAGAACACTTAGATGTTTCCTGTTGGATAATTGTTGCATATTTCCCATTCCTCAAACCTTACTGCTACTGGGAATAAATTCAATCTAAAACTTTGAATTCAATTAATATTGTGAATAAAGAAATATTAATTATTTATTTATTATTAATTATTATATCAGAAGCGGTGCTGTAGGAACTCTCCATTGATTTTGTTTAATATAGTACTATTTTGGGAGTGTCTTGGAATATACAAAGAAAGGCAGTTTAATTTTATTAAAAGCATTGTGAACTAGAGTTCTACATATTAAAATAATTGGTGGGAGGGATTAAATGTAGGCCAGAAGATATAGCTGAAATCTTCATATAATTGTAACTATATGGTACGGGGATTTTACAGTACCCTGACACTTAAGCATCTTGTACTTTTAAGTTCAACGTTGATTTGTATGAAGCAAACATATTTGCTACAGCCCTTACTCATTATTTCAGTTTTGTGCAGTTTTATTAATATATGTCAGGCTGTGTCTTCCATCACTCTGCTCTCAAGAATGTAAAAGTTCTTCTAGAGGCTGTCTTCTATGAAACTATAGCTGAAATGATTTGAGGGAACTTTCTGAACCATTTGCACCAAGGGTGGGCAGACTTTTTTATGGTCTCTTATTAAAATATAAATATATTCCCCTTTTTTTTTTTTTTTTTTTTTTTTTTTAGTATTATGCTGCTTGCAGTTGTATAAAATCAGGGGTGTGTTTGTTCATTTCCAATGTAAGAAATTGTTAATACATTTTAAAGGTTTCTCTTTCTCTGGTAGCATCTGGAAATAGAGTTTACCAGTGCCCACAGGTTGGCCAACTGGTTGTGTACTGTTTGAGCTCTGATCTAGCTCAGTCTTTGCAACAGGAGCAGCAGCGTACTGCAGAATACACAATGATTTAATGAAGTATGCATTAAAAATTGTTACAAAACAAGTGATTGGATGAGGAGCTAGAAATCGGGACATGAAGAACTCAGTATTGGGAATAATGGTTAGAGTGGGGTGCTGTCTCCCCTTGGGCGCAGTTTGTAGGTCTGTAACCAAATTGCAGTGACCTTGGACAGTTAACTCACGTTCGCTCTTCCCTGCTTCTGGAATGATTGGTGTACTTGGCTGGAGTGCTTCACAGCGCTGAAGTTGAATGTTTGTGAGGTTATTTGAGATGTTCAGATGGATGGTACTTCTCAAAAGTGCTTGTCACAGATTTAAGTTTCCTGCTACTGAAATTGGTAACACTCCTGCTGACTTCAGTGGGAGCAGAGTTAGGCGAGGAGAGTCTTTAAATATCCTCTCTATAAATCCAAAGGTTCCTTGCAATGCAAGCGTTTGTTTGCAGGAGTGAAGGGGAGTTTGCAGAACAAAATTTTCAAAATGATTTTCTGTAGCTGATGAGGTGAGTAGTGGGGTGATTTGGAGCATGTGTATGAAATTACAGAGAGGAGGAAGGGGAAAGGTTAGGGATAGGGAAGATCTTTTAATGCCGATGTTAACTATCATTGTTTTCTGGTTTTGACTATGTTCTTTCTTTGAAATGCATTTCTCTTTCCCAGGTTATTAATATTCACACTACAGAAATATCCTGTATTTAACCCTTTAGTAGTTAACTATCTGCCACAAAGCCTGCTTTTGATACTTTGTGCCTGACAGATAGCCAAGCTGACAAATCATCCAAAATAAGAGAATAAATGTTTAAATCCTTTATTAGAAGTGTATCTGTTTTCATTTATTCTAATAAAGTATTCCAATCCATGGACATTTTCCTCCCATTGTTTGTTATATCATGCTTCAATTAAATGGTAAGCTTTTGGAGACAGATGTTGCTCCTGTTTTTGTATGGAAATTATTGCAGAGTCTGTGCTTTTTTTGAATTTCACAAACCAATGCTTGACTGGGTTTTGGGGTTTTGTTTGTTTTTTTTTTTCTTTCCTTTTTTTTTTTACTTCTGTATTTCTAAGGGTACATCTTCCTGTTGTAGAGGAATAGTTTGATAATGTATGAAATGAGAAGCAAAATGGTACAAGACAGGTAAAGGAAGCATTTCTAAGTCAAGTTTGCAGGTAGAGATTGTAGGATTTGGAACACTTAAAATTACTGGAAAACTATCATGGTGTTTATAGACTTAGTTTAAAATTAATAGCTAAGTTTCTTAAGTGTTCTCAACTGATGACAACATGGTTTTCCTCTATCAACAGTGTACAGTCATGTATATACAAATAACCTACAGCAACACTGCACATAATAGCCTTTTCATAATGTCACTGCATTTGAGCTTTCCGGGGGAAGGCTCAAAGGTCATATCATTGGTTTATGGCTGTGGAATTATCCCTGTGCTAGGGTATGGTTATCAGACATTCCTCACATTCCAGGTGTCTAATATTATAGTGCTTACACGCCAGCACAGGACCAACTGCTGTGTCAAAGAAAAACGCAGGAGAAAACATTCATGGCATTACCCATTTCCACCCCTCTACCCCCCACCCCCCCAACCTTTCAAAATGTCATCTTTGCATTGAACTTGGCAATGTTGAAGGGGTAAACACAGTACAAGTAGTGATTTGGTTGGCGGCTTTTGCCCTACAGATCCAAATAGCTAGTATGCTGAGCTGGAAAATACTGGTTCTCCTTTTCACTTAAATTTTTGGTTTCTTTTGGTACCTTCAATGATAAAAGATGTAGCAAAATGTATAGCTGTGTTCGGCATGGGTTTTTTTTCTTCACTGATGGTAATTGTTAAGCGGAAAGCCAAAACAGTTTATCACAATCAAAAGGAAAAGGAAACAAAAACCCCATGCCAGCAGGCAGTTTGACCTGGTCCTGCAACCAGTGGGTGTGGGTCCTTTCCTTCCCAAAAGCATTCTTCCCCTTCTGGGTCTCAACTATTCAGTTTATGTGCCTTTTCAGAAGCACCTGTGAAGGGACAGAGTGAGCTGACATTGATCTAATGTTAACCCCTTTGTAACTGGGAAGAGGCAGTTATGCTCTGCTTCGTTGCTGTTGTATTTTTATGGCAGTCATTAACATGCGCATAGCATCTTACAATAAGTTGGAAGGCAGCATATTCCCTCTGTGCTCATGTACCCCTACATTCTGCCTCCTGTACTGAAATCTTAAGTTGTGTGTTCTCTGCTTGCTTCCTTTCATGTGTGTGCATGTGAGAAGGACATCAGTTCCCCATTTTGTGTTTTTTTTCTGTGGAGGAAACAATCAAGATCATTAGAGGACCTGAAGATTTCCATCCTTAACTTTTCTGTATTGTATAAAGCTTGAGGAGTTTAGGGATGTGTAAGATTTTTGAGCGTTGAAGATAAATCTTTTAAAATAAGTAAAAAGGACAGTAATTTTGTTAATACTTTGCAAGCACTTAATTGCTGATGGTTTTACAGGATGCTTGCAAAACTGCTAAGCGAAGTAGGAAGGTGGTTTTTGGGAAAACTGTGTGTGTTCCACCATGTAAGATTTATTTTTTTAAATTTGGTTTGGTATGATTTCCCCCACCCCTTCCTATCCCGTTCGGTTACTTGGTGGGTTTCTTGTTTTTTTTAGTTTGGTTCACTACTACTGCAGATTTTACCGGCCCCTCTAAGGCAACCTCCCCCCCACCCCAAACATATGCCCTTTATTTGTCTAAAGGGATAGCATTCATTCTGTAGGGTTTTTTTTGTTCAGCTATTTTTATTATCAGGTTGTGTTTTTGAAGAGTTACTTGTGCTGCTGTTAAAATAAGTGGGCTCATTCTTTCCAGTTATAAGTAGATTTTTGTTTTAAAGAACTTGTTACTCTCTATGTACAATGCATCTTTTCTAGTAAATACAGGGCTATGTTGGCTTAGAGGCTGGTGCCATCAGTGGAATTTTGGGTTTTTTGATCATGGGGAGGTTTACACGACACCGGGCCTGCTGGCAACAGATGGAGTCCAGCTATCTCAAAAGGGGGGAAAAGATTCTCGCTCATGAGTTGGTGGGGCTCACAGCGAGGGCTTTAAACTAGGTTTGAAGGGGGAAGGGGATAAAACTAGGCTCACCAGAGATGAGCCTAGGGGCGGCATGCCAGTGTTGGGGGTGGAATTGATAGTCCAGCTCAAGTGCATCTACACCGATGCACGCGGCATGGGCAATGAACAGGAGGAGCTGGAAGCCATTGTGCAGCAGGATAGCTATGACTTAGTCGCCATCATAGAAACATGGTGGGATGACTGTCATGACTGGAGTGCTGCAATGGATGGCTATAAGCTCTTCAGGAGGGATAGGCAAGGAAAGAGAGGTGGTGGGGTGGCCCTCTGTGTTGGGGAGTGTTACAGTTTTACAGAGCTCCACAATTGTGATAAGATCAAGTGCTTATGGGTAAGGATGAGGGGAAAGGCCAACAAGGCAGGTATCATGCTGGGAGTCTGTTGTAGACCAGCCGACCAGGTTGAAGAGATGGATGAAACGTTCTACAGGCGGCTGGCAGTAGTCTCACAATCACGTGCCCTTGTTCTCGTGGGGGACTTCAAGTTTCCAGACGTCTGCTGGAAATACAACACAGCAGAGAACAAACAGGTCTAGGAGGTTCCTGGAGTGTGTGGAAGATAACTACCTGACACAGCTGGTAGGTGAGCCTACCAGGGGAGGAGCCTCGCTAGACCTACTGTGTACAAACAGAGAAGGACTGTGGGAGATGTGGTTGTCGGAGGCCGTCTTGGGCTTCGTGACCATGAAATGATAGAATTCTCAATTCTTGGTGAGGTAAGGAAGGGGGTCAGCAAAACCACTGCTATGGACTTCCGGAGGGCAAACTTTGGCCTTTTCAGGACACTGGTTGAGAGAGTCCCTTGGGAGACAGTCCGGAAGGGCAAAGGGGTCCAGGAAGGCTGGACATTCTTCAAGAAGGAAGTCTTAAAGGCTCAGGAGCAGGCTATTCCCATGCGTCACGAAACAAACTGTCAGGGAAGACAACTGGCCTGGCTGAACAGGGAGCTTTTGCTGGGACTCAGGAAAAAAGGGAGAGTTTACCATCTTTGGAAGAAAGGGCAGGCAACTCAGGAAGAGTACAGGGATCTTGTTAGGTCATGCAGAGAGGAAATGGGAAAGGCAAAAGCTCAGCTAGAATTCAATCTGGCCAGTGTTGTAAGAGATAACAAAAAAGTTTTTACAAATATGTTAATAAAAAGAGAGCCAAGGAGAGTATCCATCCTTTATTGGATGCAGAGGGGAACATTGCCACCAAAGATGAGGAAAAGGCTGAGGTACTTAATGCCGCCTTTGCCTAAGTCTTTAATAGTGAGACCAGTTACCCTCATGGTATTCAGGCCCCTGAGCTGGAAGACAGGGACGGAGAGCAGAATATACCCCCCATAATCCAGGAGGAAGCAGTTAATGACCTGCCACGCCTAGACACTCACAGGTCTATGGGACCAGATGGGATCCATCTAAGAGTACTGACGGAGCTGGTGGAGGTGCTTGCCAAGCCACTCTCCATCATTTATCAGCAATCCTGGTCAACGGGGGAGGTCCTAGATGACTGGAGGCTTGCCAGTGTGGCACCCATTTACAAGAAGGGTTGGAGGGAGGATCTGGGGAACTACAGGCCTGTCAGCCTGACCTCAGTACTGGGGAAGATTATGGAACGGTTCATCTTGAGTGCGCTCACACAGCACGTGCAAGACAACCAGGGGATCAGGCCCAGCCAGCATGGGTTCATGAAAGGCAGGTCCTGCTTGACCAACCTGATCTCCTTCTATGACCAGGTGACCCACCGAGTGGATGAGGGAAAGGCTGTGGATGTTGTCTACCTGGACTCAGCAAGGCCTTTGACACTGTCTCTCATGGCATACTCCTTGAGAAGCTGGTGGCTCATGGCTTATACAAGTGTACTCTTCGCTGGGTGAAAAACTGGCTGGATGGACGAGCCCAAAGGGTTGTGGTGAATGGGGTGAAATCCAGTTGGTGGTGGGTCACAAGTGGTGTTCCCCAGGGCTCAGTAGTGGGGCAAGTTCTGTGTAATATCTTTATCAATGATCTGGATGAGGGGATCGAGTGCACCCTCAGCAAGTTTGTGGATAACACCAAGTTGGGAGGGAGTGTGGGATCTGCTTGAGGACAGGAAGGCTCTACAGAGGGATCTGAACAGGCTGGACCGGTGGGCTGAAGCCAGTTGTATGAGGTTCAACAAGGCCAAGTGCCGGGTCCTGCACTTCGGTCCCAACAACCTCATGCAGCGCTACAGGCTTGGGGAAGAGTGGCTGGAAAGCTGCCCAGTGGAAAAAGACCTGGGGGTGCTGGTTGACAGCCGGCTGAATATGAGCCAGCAGTGTGCCCAGGTGGCCAGGAAGGCCAATAGCATTGTGGCCTGTATCAGAAATAGTGTGGCCAGCAGGAGCAGGGAAGTGATCATCCCCCTGTACTGGGCACTGGTGAGGCCGCACCTCGAGTCCTATGTTCAGTTTTGGGCCCCTCACTACAGGAAAGACATTGAGGTGCTGGAGCGTGTCCAGAGAAGGGCAACAGAGCTGGTGAAGGGTTGAGAGCACAAGTCTTATGAGGAGTGGCTGAGGCAACTGGGGTTGTTTAGTCTGGAGAAGAGGAGGTTGAGGGGAGACCTTATCCCTCTCTACAACTGCCTGATAGGAGGTTGTAGGAAGGTGGCACTGGTCTCTTCTATCAAGTAACTAGTGATAGGACGAGAGGAGATGACCTCAAGTTGCACCAGGGGAGGTTTAGATTGGATATTAGGAAAAATTTCTTTACTGAAAGGGTTTGTCAGGCATTGGAACAGGCTGCCCAGGGAAGTGGTGCTGTCACCATCCCTGGAGGTGTTCAAAAAACGCGTAGACATGGCATTTCAGGACATGATGTAGTAGGCATGGTGGTGTTGGGTTGGTGGTTGGACTTGATGATCTCGGATGTCTTTTCCAAACTTAATAATTTGATTTGATATTGATTTAAAATGGTTATGTTCGTAATAGATATTCGAAACTAAGAACTTTTGTCAGTTCTTTGGTTTCTGATGTTGTACAAGTTTAGTGAGTCAGGTATAAATATATTGAATTTAGGATTTTTTTGTTGTAGTGGGGTTGCAGAAAGGTTAGTTAGTTTGTTTTCATCCTTGCCCTGGAAGTTAAATGTTTAAATCAAGAAGAGTAGTTCCTGGAAAACATTTGAGTAATGGAGTACAGTTTTCTACTGTAGTTAGTGCTTGTCTCCAAAACCAGTCATTGGTGAGGTATCAGCTTGTTATTTCTAAGCAGTACTTACTGAATACGGTGAATGGTTGTGTGCCATGGTACAGTGTATGAAACTCTGAGTTGGTCTTCAGGGAAGGCCTTTTGGCAGTAGCAGTCAGAACCGATGATGGGCTGATACTGCCATTTCACATGGTAGTATTAATGCAGCTGTCTCTCTGTAGCTGAGAACTAAGATACTGTTCAGCACACTGCCCTTTTCGGCAAAGCATTTCAAAATAGCCTTGAGTACTTTGCCAAAATTACAGAGAAGAAACAGCTTATTCAGTACTCTTAAAAAGGTTTAAAAAACACCAAACCCTACGAGGATGGAAAATGATTAGATTTTAGTTTCTGCTTGATCTTTCTGTGCTTCCTGAACACACTATTTTGTTCACCTGGGCTGCTGGCTAGCTAGACAAGAGTCTTTTACTGGAAATTGTATTTTTCAAAGTCTTATATGTTCCTTGAAACATCATTGAATGTGGTCTAGTCCTATCTACATGAACCCACAGCTCACTTGTAATATGGGAAGTGTTGTAAAGGACTGTCAGTACGAGTTCAGTACTAGAAACCAAGTTTTTGAGCTTGTAAAATAGTTGCGAGAGTCCATTATCCCAGTATATACCCAAATAATGTCCAGCCGTTCTGTGTTGCTGTAAGGTGGTGAACTTATGCATGTCTCCTAGTATAACCCCATATATGCCTGTGTGTACATTTTCATTTACCAAGAAAACCCTCTAAAACCCAAGAAGTGTATTTCTTTAAGGTCTGCTGCCTGTCATAAGCATTCAAGGGCTTAAAAGAATCATAGGATAGAAATTCCAAGCTATTAAAAATGTTACTGTACCTATATGGTTTTTTAGAAAACTGGAATCAGGGCCCAAATATCTCAAGTTTCCATTCTTTTTACAAAAATTTGACTGTTTTGTCTATCTTTGTATTACCAGGAGCAAAATTATCTGATATCTGGAAAACAAGTGAAAATTCATTAAATGTATCCAGGAAATACTTGCTGATGGAGGTAATAAATCTTTGTCTCTGAAAAGTGTCTAACTCCACTGTGACTTTATTCTCTGCAGTTAATTTTTGAGTATCCAGGTGTGTTTCAAAAAGGCGAAGGTGTGGTACTGTCAATGTACTGCTGACTGCTACACGTAAATGCTAGGAGCATGGCTAGGAACATTTCACTGTAAACCTATACTGTTGTGTGCATGCATGTGTAATAAAAAACAAGCAGATTAATGGTGCACATGCTAGTGGCTATAGGCATAAAGCAGCATAATTTAATGTTACTGAGAATTTCTCATAATTAAAGAATGGGGTGACATTTAGTTTTAACTACTCTTAGTAATTCTGTATTGGTGTAGAAAAGGTAACATGCGTGTTTGCTGTCTTTTAAATATAGGCATTTGTTAAGGTTTGGTTGCACACATCTTGTGAACAAGGTAAACAGATACGTAACCTTACCCTATTTATTTATTTTACACCACTATTCTAAAGCAGGGGCTGCCACCATGCTACTACTTGTTTGCTGTGTTCTAATGTGGTACTGATGTCCACTCTAGGTACTTTTTCAAAATAATACCTGTAATAAAGTGGCAGTATATCTTAATAATACCCTTATTAAAAGAGAATGTACCTAAGCAATACAAAGGTTGTACATAATGCCTTGGCCTGGTATCTGAGTGGGAGGCACTACTGTGTTAAGAACATGGTGTTTAGAAGCTGAAATCCTGTCAACAGACTCATGAATGAGCTTTTTCAAGAGAGAGAGATTGTGCATGGGATTTGCTAGTTTATAGAACTGAATGAACAAGGAGTATGGCGAAAGGGTGTTTTATGGGCATGCAAATTCTGCCCCTTTCTACAGGTAAACAGCCCACATACCACTTTTTAAAGTTAGGAAAGTGACAGCAGTATTAATAGAAAGTAAATGCATTTTGTTGCAGCTTCAGCCACTGTAATTTGTAAAAGAGAAAATAGTCTTCCCATTGTAATGTAACTTTCATGCTGTTAATGGATAGTGGCCTCAGCCATAGGGAGCAGCAGTGCCTCTCTAACCCTGATCTGCAATGTGGAGCTACAGCTTGGTCTCTTGTCATTCTGTGTGCACTCTGCTGCCTGGTATAGTATTCATCCCGCTTAAATGTAGTTACCTTGTGTAGACTAAGGAGCCTTGCATTCAGGCTCCTTCTATAGGCACTAGAAAAAGAGGGAAACCTTCATCTGATTCATCTTCAGTCTAAACAGATGTGCTGAATCAGCCTCTAAAGGGAACCTAAAGGAGCAATTCAGGTTAGATAACTAACTTCTGAAGTTTATGAGATTAATTGCACCCCTGAGTTTTATGTAAGAAATCCATCTTGGGTGCCAGAAGTGAGTAAAATCCTTGTTTGGGAGGATATTTGGGATGGAATTAGAAGACATGTTTATAGATCCTTCAAAGTCACGATGCCTATAGCATTAGAAAGTTGGGTAAGAATTTAATTGATTTTAAGATCCATCTTAATCACTTAAATTCAGGAGTTTTAGTGAAGAATTTAGAATGTTTTTCTTTTTCTATTTATAAATTCCTTTCCCTGATAGCTGATTTAAATTTGTACAATTGCTGATCTTGCACTACTGGACCAAAATAAGAATCAAACACTTCCAGTCATCCTTCTGCAAAATAAGAAATTAGCTGATGCTGATTATATGTTCCTATTCTGTGTCATTGTGCTAGCGGAAAATACTTGTGGGGAAGCGCTCAGAGGAAATTTTTTGTATTACTGTTGTATCATGTTATTGGTAAGTCATCTGTACACCCTTCTGTAATGATGTGTGTAGTTAAATGAGCCAGATTTCAGGTAAGTGTGCATGTAGTCCTTCTGTCGCTTGGGTTTATTCTGTTTTGTTTTAAGAGATGCTCATTCCTGCACTTCTAAATAGTAACTTATGTTTTGTCTTCTCAGTTCCTAGAGTGTGAAGAGCAGCTATATTTTTCAGAACAGTTTCTGTCTAGAAAATGTACTAGTGAGCACTGCATTGTAAGAGAAAATAAATAATGCGTAATACACATTATGATATATGAGAATGAATGGGTGTGAAATTTAATCAGTACAACACTTCATTTAAATGTCACACAAGATCTTGCTACGTGGCAAAGAACATGAGGTCATTTTGGGTAGGAGATAGGATTTGGAGAAAGTTTTCAAATGTATGTTGAGGTTACTATAGGAATTGACCCTAGTTAAAATTGAATTCAAAACTCCAAGTCTTGACTGTAGGACAAGCACTACACAGCAAAGGAAGTATTCTTGGAAGTCATTTTGAAAGAGATTAAGATGAACCTGTTCATAATTCTCAGGTATTTATGTACCTCTTGCCAACCTGCATTTCATTCCTTTCTAATTGAGGAAAAGAAGTCTCAGATTTGGAGGGGTGGAGGGGTGGGATGTCTGTATCTCCCTCTGACCCCGTTTTCTGAGATCTGCCCACTGTAACCTTTCTCTCTTCCCCACACCCTCTACCACATATAAATCACAATAAATCAGTCTTACAAAATTGATGTCAATAGTTCTATCTAAGCAAAACATGTCAAGCTGTAATCACATAGTCCTTCAGAGTGTGGATAAAATCAGGTCTTGAAGTATGCTAAGGTCAGTGATGCTGGTATCAGCTGAGTTTAGAAGAGAGTGAAGACCAAAGTCCAGAGTTTGCTATTGATAAAGTAGAGTCCTAATCATAATATGGATAACCTCTGGTTCACTGTTACAATTGATTCAATCCTGAATGGATTTTGGAGAAGAAAGGAGTCGGAGAAGGAACACAGCAGAATGCAGCATTACTCTTGCATAGAACAATGTGTTAAAAATTGTGTGTGTGCGTGTGTATATACATACATATGCATACACATGTTTAAGAACATGCACATTGATAATCTCAGATCACAGAAGTGTGAAATATTGTGGGCTCTCTGTATCTTGACAGAAAGATAGCATTCACTAGTATATGTAGTAAATTTCTCATTTTTTGTGGACCCTGACCTTAGGAAGAAACCTTTCTTCTACGTACTTTTGTGGTCTAGGGAGTACATCAAGCAAGAAAGTTGTCCAAATGGAACTATATTGCACTGACAATCCATCAGTCTGTAGTTATAGTTCCATTTTAGAGTATCATCAGCCTCTTACTAACTTTGGATGCATATACAGACATTCTTATTAGGCATAGCTGCAGATGCAATAGCAACTGTTAAAGATAACACATATATCATTGTAGAATCTACATTTTAAGATCTTAGCTAACTTTATATTTTGAAAACTTTAAAGAAAAATATGGATTTGACATGATAATACAGCTTCCCAATTTGTAAGCTGTATTTGTCTCCTAGGTTGCCCAGGGCATCTGTGAAGTGATTGGCAATAACATAATTATGTACTGTTTATGTAATGGAATTACAGAATGCTTCCTGGTTTCCTTAAGAGTAGCCGCTTCTTGTTACACATACCTGCTTCTTGTTCTCTTGGTCCAGGGAGTACACTTCAATCCATATGCTGAAATGGGAGCATTGCAGCTATATAGTAGATAAAAATGTTATATATGAGCTAAAGGCTAGTAAATTAGCCTTCACTTGGAAGGAGTTCTGTAAGGTTAAAAAAAAAAAAGTGCCCATAGGTGAGAGTACTTGAGTTTAATGATATGCATTAAAAAAAACAAACACCTTTTGTTAATTAATTAAACTTCATAGTATATGAAAATATGGACTTTAAGTCATCCTTTTCAGAGTATCAGCATTCTTTTAAGAACATGTAAGTTGATGACTACAAACTGAAAAATTATTATAAACTACCTCAGAATATTAGTGCCCTGAGATGCAGCACTTAATCCTCTATTATGGTGCAATAAACCTCATTTTTCTTGGGTCACAGTTAATGAATGCAATGGGAGTCCATCTATCATAGGTTATTATGTCACAGATAATGATCTTCACGCAGACAAGATTCCTTCAGTCCTTGCTCCTAGGTATTAGCTCCTTTCCAATTACATCTCATAACTCTCTGCGCTTTCAACTATTGTCTTGCAAATTTTCTCTAGCATTTTACTTCTCTTCTTGTTGTGTTAATCTCATCCATTTGCTGTATGTGTTTTGAAAGTAAATACTGTTTATATCGAGACAGTTCTGAGGGCCCTAAGCAATCAGATATCACCTTGTGCCGATTGCTGCTCAATTGTAAAAGTCGGTGTCAGGCTCAAAAATCTTGTGCTGTTAAAAGACTCTGAAACAAAAAAAAAAGTCTTGGGGGTGTAACACTCTTAAGTAATTTGATCTTGTTATGTACAAACCTTTTCATGTTTTAAAAATCTACTTGGGAACAGTTTCCCTGACGTAGTTCAGATCATAAGGCTGCAATGTCCAAGCATGATCCAGCAGAGCAGAATTCATAGAATAATTTGTCCAGTACTGCCTGTATTTCGAGGCCTCTGTCTCCCTCCTCTTCTTTTGTTTAAGGTCCAGAATGGGTCACTGAAGTACTCTTCCACAGTTTTTAAGTGTCACCTTCATTTATGGAGTGTCTGGGATGAGAGAGTGGCTACTATTCATTCTCATGGTGTCTGTTTTCTGACAGGTGATAACACCTGGAGAAAACATCCGCATGGCCAGAGTGGTCTGCAGTGTAACCTACAGAATGTGCTACAATAGTAAGAAGTCAGTATTTGATTAAAAATAAAATTGGTGTGGAGGGCAGATGGAAAAGCCAGGAATAGTACTGGGTTTCTGTCCTTCCTGTAGAGATAGTTTAAAAAATCACATCTTGTGATTGTTGCTAATTGTGGTGTGTATCTTTGGTGAAAGTATTGAATGCTTATGCAGAGTTCTAAATGAGTTTATTAGAGACCATCTGGCCATCTTTATATGAGTTTATGGTCCATACTCTGCTATATGGTATTTCAAATAGAAAAACTATTTGAACTACAAGACTTGTGTTTTGAGTTAATGTTATGATGTTAAGGCTAAGGATGACATTGAACTTTTATTTTTATGCAGTCTAAGATGTTTCATGAAAATCCACGTTTGTAATCTAATTTGAGGCAGGACTTTCTTCACAGCGAGATGTGCCCTTGTAGCTGGCATGGGTTCACATAACTAACCAAACTCATCAAAGGGCTCTTGCTTTTGTGATTGATGCTTCCTCTGAGCAGCAGTGGCCTGGGAACTCTGTGACATGAGTACCCTGTGTTCAGTCCGCTGCGTGCTGTGGACAGCCTGGCTGAAGCTGTGATTGCGTGCATTATCCTGGCTTTAAAAGGCTTCTCCTGCTTTCCTAAGAGCCATCTCTTTCTGTCTAGCTGTTCCTATTTGCAAACAAAACAGTAATCTTTGAAGTGATGCTGGTAATTATTAGTAGGTAGTATTTGGGCAGGTGTATTTGGTACGGCAGTGCTAGGCAGCTGTGGCTTTGCAGGCCAGCTGTTAGCCTGCTGAGCTGGGTAGCTGCCGTCCTGGCCATGGCAGCACAGCTGCTGCTGCCCTGAGAAAAGGAGGAGGGCGAGGAGCAGAGCGGCGAGTCTGAGCTGGGGTTTCTGGAGAGCTCCTTCTCCGAGCAGCCTCACTCAGCAGTGCCATGTCTGGATTTAAAAATATGTCAGCAGTGGGAAGAGGATGCAACGGATAGGCTTGGTTTACTACAGACCTGGTCTCTCCCTGGAGATTGCTGGGGAGTTTACCCCAGTCAGCTTCAGTGGGATGTCCTCTCCTGCATCGTAATGGGGAGGATGGGTCATGTCCATTTGAGATTTCCTTTAGAAAAGGAGCTCTTGGTCTGTGAGGCAGCATGTAGTGGGTTAAGGTTGAGAAGGAGAACAGGTACTCCAGAAGCTACACCTACTCACTCTACTGGGAAAAGTGTGGCTGGCCATTCTCATGGAGAATCTCTCCCAGTAAACACAACTCTTCTCCCAGCTTGCCTGTGCTGCTTATAATCCATATTTTCTATCATAGCGATCCAGATGTAATTCCACATCGGTAATCTCACCTGAAATTTGTAACAGTTTTCAGTGTGTTTAGTGGGTTTGCATAGCAGTTTGCAGGTGCCAATAAATTAGCAAATTTGCCTTATACATGTGAATATGTTCAGGACTTCAAACTAAGCATTAATAACCTTCATAGGATTATGTTGTAAACTTTGGAGAAATATGAGGAAGTGAATTCATGCTTACAATTAAAAAAAAAAATTTGAAAAAAACCCCCATAATTCAAAAGGTTTTGGATCCTAAGAGCTTGATTCTTTGTAATTTCTGCAACCTTAGTTTGGAGGAGTAAGTGTTGCCCTACTTAAAGAATTGGTAGGTCAGATCCATCAATAATAGTAATATATTTGTGGGATGGTGATTTCTAAATCAAACCTGTGCTCAAATTTCTATTTTCTCAGCTGCATAAAGAATTTAATTCAATAGTGTTGTAAAGTATTTTCTATCTGGTGTTTTCTACACAAAAAAGCCAATTAATTTTGTAGAAAGTAAAATGTACTATTCTCTTTCATTCTTCACAAAAATGTCAATAAACCAGTTTCTTTTGGTCAGAAACTAATTGAAGAAAAAATACTGAAACACAGAAAAGCATATGTGAATTAGACTGTTAGCTTTTTATTTGTATAGAATTTTAACAATGAGGTGAAAAAACAGTCTTAGGTGATAGAACTTAAGCAGCAGTGAGCAAAGGAGGTGATGCTTCTGTGTCCCACAAACTGCTCTTGATAATCTTACTCTGAGGATTTTTTTTAAACTCTGGATATGTACTAATCTTATTGTCATTATGGTGACAATAAAACCTTAAATCTCTTGTTCTTCCTATTAAATACATCAGTATATCAGACATGGCATTTATCTGTCAGTTTACCAACAGGAAACTGAATACTCATTTCTGCTTAAAAAAAAAAAGGGGGGGGGGGCAGAAAGATGATGATGTAAAGCTTTGTTCAGCCTCAGTTGGAAAAGAGCCAATGAATTACTATTATTAATCTATTTCTTGTAACAAATAGGTGCTCTATTATTAAAATGAAAAACTTTAATTGTCTATCTTCCTAAAAAAGCACCATGTGAGCATCTAAGGCCCATTAAATGTCACTTATAAAATGTCTACTCTATGCACGCTGCTGCTTATTTTATTCAAGTACATGGATTGGTAAGTGCTGCTAACTGCATCTTAGGTGGTTGTATTATCTTTTCTGAGTTTCCTGTCTGTGGTTGTTAGAGAAGATGGCCTTGAAATCTTGTGGTCTCATCACAGACTCAAGGTGGAAGGGTCTGGTTCTTCTGGGGACAAACAGGAGTATAGACTTTTTTTTTTTAACAAGCTATTGGTTATTGTTTAATTTTAAACTGTAAAATATGAAAGATATTGCAGTGAATTTCTCATTTGAGTGCCTGTACTGAAAAGATGTTTGCAATAACTTACATTATGTTTTTGGAGTTAATGAATTCAGAAGGATGGAATAGGGGAAGAACAATCAAGAACCTAAACTTTAAGAGGAAGAAAAGAACTTGCTCTCCTCCCTCCCTGCTGTCTGTCTTTAGATTCTGTCGTAATAGGAATTAATATGAATAACAAATGTACGTAGGGAAGAGAGAAAAGCTATACTGTTAACTTGTTTCTTTGTTTTTAGGTTAACAAAGCCCTTGTCATTTGCGGATTGTGTTGGGGATGAACTGCCATGGGGATGGGAAGCTGCATATGATCCTCAGATTGGTGTATACTATATTGATCACATCAACCGTAAGTATTTTTCAATTTGCCATATTGATTATATAAGAAGGCTCATCTTGATTAGACTTCCCTGAGAAGCTTCTAAAGCATGCCTGGGAGTAGGGAAAGATTTCTTGTGAGAGAATTGTAGTTAAAATAACAATTCCTAATTTTCAGTAGACAAATTATCCCACTTGTGTGCATGGGTTTGTTGGGGATGGTTGCAGATGTATTGTAGCTGGCTCAAAATTATTTAAATGACTCCTCATCTTTTTCTGCGGAAGAAGTCCATGTAATGCGTAGTAAATAAAGATGGGTTGCATCTGTTGATATCTGTAAAGTGTAGGATGTTTGGTGGCTATTAAATATTCAGGAATGCACACTGGTGGAGATAGCCTGATACGAGTAACAAAAACTGGCTTCAGCCTAACTACTGAAAGGAACTATGGAGTTCTGTAAGGTAGTATGGAGCATGGGGGCTGGTATTTGTAACATGTATATGAGGTCTGGCAAAATGTACTGTAGTTCTAAGAATGTTGTAGAATACATTTCAGACTATAAATAATGCTATGTTTTGTAGTAATTGGAAAGGGAATGGGGAATCAAAATGCTGGGGTAAATTTGCCCTTTGCTGCATCGTAATTGGCTTTAAAAGGCTTACAAGAAAATCTGCTGGTACAAAATGACTACATCTGTTTCTACATATATTTTTAATTGCATGGGAATTATGTCTAAACCATACAAAACTATAGCAAAATCTGAAATACAATGCTTGTTAGACTTACTGAAATGAATATATTCCTGAAAGCATTTCTGTCTTATTTTTATGCATTTATTACTCCATATTAATTGATACCTTTTTCTATTTTCTCAGAAATTGTCTTTAATAACATAATAGAAGAGATTCTATTTGAGACCAATACCTGAATATAGGTGCCTGCATCTGTGCTAGCAGTGCTGTGTACTTAAAAAATAATAAGGTGTCTATGGCCATTTCAGATGCTTTAGGTTAGCAGAGACAACTGCACAAGGTCAGTAGATAGGGCATGGACAGTAAGAGACCAATGGCCTTCTGGAACAAAAGCTGGCGACAAGGCTCGTTACCCATGGCATCTCAAATGTATGGGCAATTGAATCAACCCTGAGATGTCTAAGCTGCTTTTGTAGTCAATAGCTATCTAGTCAATACAGTCAATATAATGTAAAGTGTGATGTAGCTGGCTGGTTGGGTGTCTGCTTTGAAGATGAGCTGATTTAAGCTCCTTTGGTTGGGTTGGACTGGAACTCCAATAACTACAATGGGACACTAGATATCTACTGTGCTTAATGAATACCTGCAGATAGACACCTAATCTTGAACTGAATCCCACTCGGTAACCACTTTTATAGCCCTTCTTCATTGGAATAACAATGAGAATCCTCTGATCTTATGTGTGGTGTTAAACGTTCCTGTATTTTAAAAAAAGGGACATACTTGATTGAATTCAAAAGGTGAAGAAAGTAAAGGATTTGCTTCTCAATCTAAATGCTATTATCAGAGGAAACTTGTCTTTAACTTCTGCTTAAACCATAAAACTTAAAGCTATAAAATTTTGAGAGGCAATCTGCATTTCTGGGTGTTTTGAAAGTGCTTTCAGATCACTGCTCTGATAATTGAGCTCTTTTATTTCATTCATGCTCAATATTTTTAATCCCTTCTAAAACTCTGTCTTGTGGCTTTGTTGCCTTTTTTTTTTTTTTCCTCCAGAAAGAGGTTAAATACTTTCTTTACTTTTAAATGCTATTTCTGTGCATTGAAGGTGAATTCCTGAATATTATAAGCTCTTCATGGGTTGAAGTTCTGCTTCACACACATCTAAGATGTTGAGGCTTGGTCAGCATTGTTTTGGAATTCTCTTGAATATTGTTAATATACTGCAAACACTAATGCTTCCATTTAATAGAGGAGAGTTGAATATATTCATCTGTACACGTGCCTTTCTGTGGCTGGGACAAATAAATGTGATTAGCTACATTATATTATGTTAATGTGTATGATGGATGACAAAATGGTGTACTTTGGTATACTTAAAGTGGTTTCCATCCATTTTTCAGTAGTGCATTTGGTTCCTGTTATATTAATATATGAGCTGCTTTGTAGCAATTTCAGTGAAACTTCTTATTTTGTAAAGTGGTATATTTTAGCTTTGTATGCTGTATTTTGCGCAGTGTTTTGCTGAGAGTACCCTTTTGCTGTTGGGAGGTAAACTGCCTAAGAATCTTATAAGTAGGTCATTTTTTTCATGTGCCAAATATGGAGATTATAACTTCTACTTCATCTGACTGGGGTACATGTGTTGTTTTGATGCTATTGAAATCTCTAGTACAGAGATCACTAATAATTGGGGGGGGAAAGCCTTTCCAGAAAGCAGGTTTTGCACCTGCTTGCAGCTTTATTAGCAGTATAATAATTCAGATGTGTTGAATATGCTTTTTGGATTTGAACTGTTAAAATTCTCTGTCAGGACAGTGGCTGTGTTAGAATAAGGAAGACTCCTTTATTCTTTCACCCGTATTAGTTATAATTTTGTTAATTCTCTCTTATACTGGACAAAGAAGCCCAATGAGGGAGAAAAACTGTACCCACTGCTAGGAGGAGGACCAGATGGATAGATGCCTGAAAAACAAGTTGGATAAAGCTGAATTTCAGGACCCACAAATGGCAGCTTGAGAGATAGCGCCTTGGGTAGAAATCTACTCCCATGTGTTAGATAGGGAGAAGTGACTAAAGATGTTTCATATTCACTGCCTTCCGGCTGGATTTATTTCAGCAAAGTGTTTGAGGGAAGGCCCATTGATTCTCTCCTCTTGCATCCCGTAATTAATTATTCTGAACGGCTTCTCTATCTGTTCTCTTTTTCATTTCTTTTTCTCATATTGTTCCCACTGTGTGCCTCTGTACAAAGCTACATTCGATACAACTGTGAAGTTTCATGTTGTCTATAGGACTTTAGAACTGTTATAGTAAAACTGGCCAATCCTGTTAAATTTCTCAAGCCAACCCAATAAGCTATGAGTAGCAGGCTAGACCTTAGCACAAGAGTGTAAATCATGGTTCTTCCCTACTTTTCTGTTAAAAACCCAAGGTTGAAAATGTTAAGGATGGAATTTCCATTAGTGGTCAGTGCGGGACTTATTCCACCCCTCTTGAAGGGTGAATATTGGCAAAATTCCCACTGATTTCAAGAAAGCAGTACTAGGCTGCACCTTGCAAAGTTCTAAAAATTCTACCAAATTTCTATAACATCAATTCTTCAAAAATTATTGAAATCAATGTATATATTTTTTAAAATTAAATACTTTCCCCATCTGTGTAATTATCTTAGTCCTTTACCTTCCCTTCTCCCATGCAAACCTGAGAAAAGCCTGCTTTCCTTAACTGCCAGTGGAAACTCCATTTCTCCTCCAGAGAGGGGTAAGAGTTGGCTGTGAGCAGTCTGCAGTTGTAAAACACTCCCTCAGACTTGAGGAAGTTTCTTTTGGTGTCAATATGTTTAAGTATAATTTGCTTTTATTATCATCACACGTTTTCTATAATTTTATATATGTTAATGAATTTTTTTCAAATATGGTTTGTCTTTTTTTCTTAGCTCTTACTGATTGCCTTAGAGCTTTCTCATGATCCTTTCGGATGATGTAACCCACTTTGAGAAACACTGACTGAGGTCATTACTTTATGAATATATTACCCCAATTAAGAATTTTAATGTGATGCTTTCAGCTTCAAGGGAGACCAGATTACAGGCCATCTGGCAAGGCAGAACATGCATATGATGTGGGTAGCTGATACTGTAAGAACCTAAATGCTTACCCTGTAGTTCAGTAGCGCCGTTTGTTAGAGGGATGACTGAAGGGGTATTATTTGGTGGTCAGGGACTGAGGAGTTCCTTTTATGCAGGACCCTTCTTACTGTGGCTTGGGAGAGTCCAAAGATCTTATAGCTTATGCTGTTCACTCTTATAATCACTACTGCATATATGTACTCGTGTGTTCATCTACTTCAGCTAATTTGCTAACGTTTACTAATTTTGCTAAATAACACGGTTAGGAACTCAAGGCAATACCAAAAATAACACAAACTATTACTCCGCTTTATTTTGTGTATCTACAGGCAAAGTCATCGCTTTCAAGTTTTTCCTATTCTTCTGCAGGGTTTTCAACATCATGTGTTAAGTGACTGAGATGCAAACATTTATGCTCTTAGAGCTTGGATTTGCAAACACTTTTAAGCTGATATCATCTCTGAAAGAGTTGGTCCTGCTCTATTGCTACCTCTGGCCTTTTGTTCTGTCCCTGCAATGTTTTTGCTTATACTGGCATGAACATTTGCATGGCCAGACAGTGAATCAGATCAGGGAGCTGATTCGAGTTGAAACTAATCTGGTATGGAAAAAAAAAAAAGTTGCTATTTGTTCTCCTTTCCACACCCCTATTTATGCAAGCAAGAGAGGGAAGGTGACCTGGGGCTATGAATGAACAGTCAGGTGGAGAGACAGGGGACAGCTGCTTTTTGTGGTAGCGCTGGTTAAGGGTATTTTGAAATGACACCCTTGAACTTTCATCTATTCCGCGCCCTGTGCAGGCTTGCCAGGAAGCAGTTTTGACTCCGAGGCTGTGATTTCCAGGTGCACTTTTCGGGTGGTGGTGGCAGCTGAAGTAGCAGTCATTGCCTGCTCTGGTTCCTGCTCCCACATTGTGTCAGCAGGAGGATATGTAGTAAACACCGACAATGGGGAAGCACTCTGCTTCCTGAGGTGTGTGAGTTGTCGTTCCCCACCTCCTCTTCCTTCCCTCAGCTGCTCAGGTTTTCTGATCCAGATCATTGCATAGGATGTGTGTAGATGAGACTGCTGCAGAGGTAGTAGGAGCAAGAAAGGGAAACTTCTACTTCTGGCCTGACATGAATAGTCTGAGGGAATCCTGGGCTGGGACAAGTTATGCCTTGCCTTCAGCACTCTACATATTCCCAAATAACTTAGCCCCTTTACTTCCATTTCTTATTTTCAGGCTTGGGAATAACCAGGCAAGTGGTTGTTTTCTTCATTGCATTGGTTTAGTTAACCTATAAAACACGTACTCTGCTGTTAGTAATGTTGAGTGGCAAAGGTAACAGAAAGGAACTGAATGACAGTATTTAAAAGATAAGGACGGGAAGGAATAGCTACTTCTAGCCTGGTAGTATTTCACACCATCATGTCACTTTCTTTTTGCCACTCTGTACTTTGTATTCAATGTAATGATTTTTCTCCCTGCCTTCCACCCCCAGCACTTTTCTTCAAACCGGAGTTGGACATCTACCTTCTCTGCTTCTGCAGCTCCTCCCTACTTAGTTTTAATTGTGCACTTTGGAAGCATGAATGCACCTTTCCCAGAGACAGTTTTCTACCACTGTTTCATCCACAAAGAAAAAGAAAATTGAATAAGAGTGATGTTAAACTTCAGGAAGCATAGAGGTGGAGGGATTTGTGTCTGCTTAGCTCGAGAGTAGTATTCATTGGAGGTTCTTATTTCCTCACTTGGTTTCTTTCCTTCTTAAAATTTCAAAGCCTAGCTATTTACCTACACTGTGTGATGCTTATAACATGGTATTTTAACTACAGGTATTCTGTTTTTTATTGTAATCTTAAAGGCTTTCATGCCAGTTTACACCTGTGCAACTGGTTTATCTAACACGGGGATTTTTGTGGATAGGCTGACTCTTCTCTGCTCCAGCCTGGGACTCTAGTACATGTGCATCTATGAAACTATGCCAGACTGTATTTTCAGACAAGGAAGAAATCTGAAAATCCCACTGAGTCTGCAGTTATCATTAGCTCAAGGAAGTTGAATGGTGTATCATAATCATAAATGTGCACTGTTTCTTCCCACGACCCATCACCATCTTCTAACCAAGTGGTGACATGCAAGCATTTGGGAAACAATTGTGAAGACTCTTTACTGTCAGCAAACACACATGGTGAAAACCCAAATGCAGTAGATCTTATCTTGAATCTTATTTATAGGTATTTTCTCTGCACCCTGGCTGTAGGAAGGGATTAATCTGGTGCATGCTGGCTACAGAAGGAGGGCTCGAGCAGTGAAGGCTCTGGATTAAAGATGATTTAGCTGCTGACTTTTCTGTAAAGTTCATACTTGCATGTTTTTCTTATGTCTTAGTTCTGATAGTCATAGCAGTAGAACATTAGCTACTTACTGGATAATGTAGAGCAAAATGCTCAAAGTTTCTACTGCATTTGACTCCCAAGATATATATATAAAAGTGTATGCTACCTGATATCTAGAGGAAACTAATGTGCCTTAAGGATAACATGTTCAATATTTCTTCGTAAAAATCTCTGAATAAATATGTCTTGGAAATCTGCTCATGCTTGCACAGTATAGCTGGAAAATGTTTCATTTTCTCTCATTACTCAAACTCAAGCACAGAATTATTTCATGGAAAAGTGAAGAAGGTGTCCGGAAGACAGGAGGCATTTTTTGTGTGCAAGTTTTATGGCAGGAAACAAACTGTAGAGAGCTCAGTTCTGAGCATACTCTGAATAACCTAATTTTGCTCCATGTCTCTCTTTAGAACCCGTATTCCATCTTATTATGTGGTAGAATGTGATTTTCTTTGAGTATCCAGCAATGTGTTAGATCATTTTTAAGACACTGTATATGTCATCTTGTTGGGCTCCATGGTCTTACTGAAACTGCTGTCTCTGTAATGTGCTATTCTTTATTTTTATGTACCTATTGAACAAATATATCAGTGTGAAATGATGTAATACTTGTTTGTGAATTCTTCCTCAAATTTTTGGGTATGAATTGCTTTTCTTGTTGTTTGAGTTTGAATCATAAGTATTTTTAAAAGTGCAGGGAAAAAAAGAATAAGAAAAAAAATGCATTCAGAAAGCCTCTGGTATGTAAACAATAAAGTGCATTCCTTAAGCCAGTCTAGTAACACTTTGTTATTCTCCCTGAAACTAGTTCTAGTGCATTTGCTCCTTTGTTGTTCATTAAGACTTGCATCTTGGTTGCCTGCAATATCTGTTATGCTGGTTGAAGTACTATGAAGTAAGTGTATTTTTGCAGGCAAAAGTACTGGAGATTTGAAAGCTAGTTTGTTTATCAAGAGACATGGGATATACTTGCAGAATAAACATATCCATAGTGATTACGTAATGTTGTTGATAAAATTGCTTTCACCACCCACCACTGAGCTAACTCTCATTATCATGTGATAGCTGATATCAGACACCATTTTCCCTCTTCTGATGTTATATGTCAAAGGGTTGTTGTTGATTTTGCTTGTGCCATCTTGAGACATTTTTGTGCAAGATACCATTGAAATCTTGATTCTCCTTCGCTGTGGCTGGCCCCAGTTTGGTTCGCCTGCAGCCCTTTTCCAGGGGCTTGCCCTCAGCATGTGGCAGGCTGCTTTCCAGATATCCCCTCCTTCTCAGATCACCTCTGTGGAGTAGATTGTAATCCTACCACAGCAAAGACATTGGGGGCTGTTCAGAAACCAATCTGGATTTAGCTTGTGTGCTTTCTTCAGCCCCTGGGGTTCAGGAGGAGGACCAGTGGTGAGGGATCCTGAATGTAGTCAGCTATTGGGTTTGGAGTTTTGAGGCCTGTGTTACTCTCTTGAAGGTGGGGTTCTGTTTGGCTGGAAGTAGTAGTCCTGCAATTATTATGCAAGATAACTGGACATGTCAGGTATAATGGAGTTATCTTTTCGTCACTTACTATTTCAGGCAGAGAAAGTGCCACCCTGACACAGAGTAGCTGAGTTATGACAAGGTGCAGCCCAGAGCACAGCTGGCTGTGTGCGGCACGCTTCTGCATCAGTCAGAACCACCCTCTTTTCAGGGCTCAGCTACTGCGGTTTTGCCACCTCTTGTCTTGTATTGTAGCCTTGGTTTCCAGGTCTGGAGACTTCCCTGTGAGTTAGTATATGAGGGAGAAGGTGCATGGTATTGATGAGTAGATCCATACTTAAGATTCTAATGGATGACTTTCCATAAGTAGGCTTGCTGCTGCCAAAAAAAGGGATGTCTAGTTCCTTCCCAAGCTAGGTGGTTGTTCCTCCTTTATATTGGCTCATTGGACCTTTGGTAACATGGCACAACCCACCTAACCTGCCCGAACATGATATATCTACTTTCATGTTATCTTTTGGAGCCAGTGAGTGCTTGTGTGCGTTTAGTACAGTGCTTTGCACTGGGTTGAGTGAGCACCAGAGAATGTGCAAAAGAGAAGATGTGAACGTGTAACGTTGGGGAGTGTGGATTGAGGTGACATGGTGGAAACAAACCATCACTGCCAAAAAGGAGGGCTATTACAGCAACTCCAGCTGTGGCGCGCAACTCGCCCCTGCTGTCCTCCCTACAGATCTTAGGTCTCTGGTCCTTGTTTCTAGCCAGGTCAACTAGTATTCCTTGGAATAGCCTCTCTTCTGAGATTGTGATTCTGCTACATTTACAAACTGGAATAATATGGACATGTGTTTAAACAGATAAGGGTTCTCTCTTCAGGATGGTAAGTATAATGTCACGATTTTGTCTCCTCTTGCTATGTATGTGTCCTTCTCAAGTAGCAATCTAGCATCTCTGACGTGTTTTAGTGGGACCCCTTGAGAGTACTTGTGCTCTAACTGTGGTGCCTAAATGTAATGTGTCTGACTGAAGACAGCTTACATGTGACTCATTCTAGAACCAATCGATGCTATTATTTGGCAAAGGGAGATGTTGGAAAACTATTGCTTCCACATATTGTTAATCCTGTAGTAAAATGTCCAGTTCTCTCATGTCTAGCAGTAGGGCGTCAGGGAGCCATTCCCTTCCCTGTGGGATTTTAATTTCATGTATTTTAGGGAAATACGATCCTACTGCTGATAAGGTAATAGTTTCCTTCTCTTCAAGTAGACTGTAAAAATTTGGCAGAGCTGCTTGATAGCAGACAGGAACATAACATATGAAAATACCTCATTTAAAAAAAAAAATGGCATGCCTGACTATTTCCTGTATTCCATGTATAATATATATCTTATGTATAAATTACAGAGAACATGCATAGCATTGCTGCCCTTGAAGCAAGTTCTAGCCAAAGGAATAAACAAAACTTTCAAGGCATAAAGTCAGTCCTGGCATTTTGGTTTTGAATTGTTTGGGCCAAATTTTTTGCTGAGTTTAAGTGAATCAAACCTGGCTGGCAGTGAGCCAGGAAGAGTGCATTTCAAGGATAGCAGTATGATTAAAGCCAGCATAGCTTCCTCTTCTATGTTACAAGGCTGTGATCATTTCAGTGCACAGGAACGTCCTTGGGTGGAGCGTGCCATCCTGCTGCTTGTGCAGTTCCGCTGGGCGAGACCACAAGTGTTTTCTGTCTTACAGAATTTCCCCCCAGTGTGGGTAGTCACTCTGATCTTTAAAAATAGGAGGAAATAAATTGTCTGTTTATAATTTTTTATAAATTTATTAACTAGGAACTTACAGTAATTGGTTTAAATGAAATTGTTTTAAATCAAGACCTCGTAATAGAATTGAGTAATTTTGATTTGCAAGTGGCTTTGCCAAATGACTCTAAAACCAAGTCAAACTAGGAATGTGTAACCTGAATATTAGGCACTCCACCACCCTCCTCATTCTGTTACTCTGGATCATTATTTTGCATTGTGATCGGACAGAGGAAGTTGATATATAAAGATATTTTTAAATCTAAGCAATGCTCTTGATAGAGCCTGATGTACAACTCTTGTTTAAAGATCCATTTTAAGGAGATTCCTTTAGTTCATATCTAAGTTTATGCCATGAAAAACAATAGCCAGTATATCTTCCTCATTTTCTCTACAAGAAACAGCTGAACTCTTGAATTTAACTGTCTGGTGATGCAGAAAGCATTGGAGAGGTCGTGCCCAGGGGGATGGTTTGTTTGTTCTCCACTGCTGATGATTGAAGGCCAGTTAGCATTTTCTAGAACAGACACAACCCTACAGCTCTGTCTAGTGTTCATAACCAGTGCTTAGTCCTCACCTGACCAGCAGAAATAACAGCTCCCCATCTGTCTAGCTAGCAATCTATTTGTTGCATGATTTGTATCTGCTGCAGACAAGGTCATAAGGCATCCTGTTGCAGTCACCAGTGGAAACGTCCGTCTGCCCTAAAAAAAGGAATGAGATCTCCCATGTTTATTTTATATCAGCTGTTGAATAATAAGGGTAGGAAAATGTTTGGATGTTCTTTGTGGTTTAAATCTCACTCTTTGGATTAAGCATGAAGGCCTTCACATCTCATTTTGAAGTGTTCAACAAGCTGTTCTCTCAATGACATGCGTGTAACTATCCCAATAATATTCTTCTGTATGCAAGTTTGACCTTAACAACAGGTGCTTAAAACATTCCTGTCCAAGGAAAAAATTCTTTATCTTTGTGAGGCTTTACTCTGAGAAGTATAAATACTTGTTTTTGAAAGAAGTCTGCTTTTTAAAAAAATTTATTGCCTCTTAGAAGGTGCATGTGCTTAAATGAATGTACTTTTCACAGTGCAGCACTACAGTACCAGAAATATTATCCATAGTTCTGTCTTTGTTTTTTTTTTTTTCTCTGTGGAGTAAACCTACTGATTAAAATTGAGACAACTGAAAATTATAGATGAACAAGCATATGGTGCTGCTACACAGGCACATGTTTATATATATATATATATGTATAAAAAACAACTTGCCAAACAAGCGATATGCTTTTTTGAGTTTTCCACTTCATAATATTTGAGAAGACATAGAGTGAAAAACACTCCAGAGCCTTCTCTGCTTGGTAAAAGTTGAGTAACAATTCTGGGATAGTCATTCCACTACTGCTTTGCCTTTTCCAGGATTAGGTATTTTCCTGACTGAGCATTCATTTCGGAATAAAATACATGCAGATAGAATTGGCTGAGACTAATTTGACCAGTCAATGTACTTACGCAGGCAAATACCCGAACCTCAGTATGCTGAAGTTACAGTGTGCAATTTTTAAAATGCAGGGTCACCTTTAACTCATTTATGACTATCAGTATAAAAGATGTTAGCTCATGTAATCATAGTATTGTTTTGTACATGCAGCTTGGAGAAGCAAAAAGAAAATGTTTGATTGTATTTGTCAGCAATACAAAATAATCTGCTGTTGATCGGCTTTGTCCTTCTCTTGCAGTCACAAGGACAGGGCATCTGTAGGCCACGTTTTAGAACTCTGCAGGCTACATTTGGTCTTTGGGCTGCATGTTGAGCAATCCTCACTTAAAACCTACAAGGCAATTACCTACAACATGCTGGAAGATGAGACCTTCCAATCTTGTAAGATTATTCGGTGGCTGCTGGTTGCACTCTTAAAACACAATCACATCATTACATTCTTCTAAAAAACCAACATAACTGCATTTATCCTATTTGGTCATTGACCCATAAGAATCATGCTTCATGCTCTTCATCCTGCTTCACAAAAAAGGACAGCTCTGGAAACCAACACTTCCTATCTTGTGTAAATAACTGAATGCGGAGGTGTGTTAAAGCACAACAGCAGTAAGTGGCCACAAGTAGGGACATGTGTTGACCATTTAGGAGAGAAAAGGTATCGATTTGCTTCTTTGTGTGCATGATATCTTTGTGGAAAAAGCAGGTGGTTATAAACACAGATATATGTGTATGTGTGTCTGTAGCTACAGTTTGTTTTTTGGAGAGAGTGTTCCTGTCGGGGTTATTGGAAAACCAACTGTGTATAAAGCTTCTCTGCTTTAATCTTTTATGCACTGCACTTGGGTTTACGTGATTTATACTCTCTATGCATCCATTGTGAACATCTAAGAAATACCTTTCCCAAGTAGAAATACAAAAGCTTGTCATGTTTGTAAATGGTGGAGGGGGGGGGTTGTATATGTATTTGTTTGTTTTTAAAAGTATCAGTAGTTCCATAGACATAAGGTTCTACAGGGTTAGTTTTGTGGGATGCTCCTTTTTATTTGCATGTCTTTTGGTTTATGTGATATTAACAACAAAAAAGGCTTTTGAAAAACTGGTAGTTAGTCAGTATGGGGAAATTGTTATTAACCAGAACCTGTCCTTATCAGCTTTTGCTGTTACAAAATCTGTTTTCATATATGGAGTTGAAAGAGTGCCTTCTCCCCAAGAGTGCACTTCAGCTACAATTTAGAGCAATCGGATGGGTTCTGCTGCAGTTCTCCCCCCTCTGCCATCTTCAGCTGCATGTTCCCATTTCCCCCCCTCGCATTGGTTCTCACAATAGTGATTCAGAGAATTAAAGTGGCAGAAATCTAACCCAGAGAATAAACTTTCCTCCCCTTTTTTGCAGAAAAATTCTGAATTAAATACTTTGCACTTAAATATTTTGGTACCGAATGTTACTTTTTATCTCTGTAGCTCTACCTAGATTTATAGTATGTAACTTATAAAGAAAATGCAGTGTGGTGCATGTTTGCATTTGGATTTCAAACTTTTCATGACTGTGTCTTATGAGAATGTTATTGTACTTAGTACAGCTTTTAAGGAAGAATATTCATTGTACAGCTTCAAAAAGTGCTGAACCAAGTCAGGAAGCATTAATGATAAGATTGAACATTCAGCCTTGACTCTTCCTCTTTGCATATTTACATTTAAAAAAAAAACAACAAAACAACTTAAAACCTACAGTGAGATTGATCTCATCACATACTTTCTTAATATGTACTGCTACCTTACGTCTGATCCTCTTGTCTATATGTTCTATGCAAGTCTGTCTTCGGTGTGACTGCTGGAGTTAAAATGTTTGACCTGAAGCCCTTTGTGAAGTAAGGACCTGTTCCAGCCTACTCATTTATATTACCTGGCTAGTCAGTGGAAAGAAGTAGACACCTAAGAAGACATTTTGGTCCCATGTATCTTGGGCACCTGTCTTTGATGGAGTGAAGTGCCCTCTGAGGGCAGCGCTCTCTGTCTATTGACCATAAAAGAAAGTTGTACCTTGGATCAGATGCCTAGCAGGGATAGGGATGGAGTTAGGTGAGATGATCTGTAGAGTTAATGATCTGTTAGTTCAGTTACAGGGGAAAAGATAAAACTCTTTTTATAGAGGGAAAGGAGAGAGATAACCACTATAAAACATAAATAACATATGGCTGTAAAAATTCATGAAATGGGGAGGAGGGGGCTTGAAAAAAACGTAATGGCTAAGATTGCTTTTCATTTTTGTTCAGAAATGCTTTCAATTTTAAGATGTCATAGAAAGAGTTTATTGGTCCAATTGTTTCCAAATACTCTGATGCAAAAAATAAGTTTTTTCTTGAGTTTTAGGCTGTTATTAATTCAAGGTTGAAGATGTGGGGATGATCTACATAAGCATTTACCTGTTGTACTCTAATTCCTAATTTTGCAATTGATCCCTTAAATACTGTTTCTTACACACACTATTGCGGCAAAGAAAAACAAATGAAATTGAGCAGCTGTTTAGTAACCGAAGGCAAGCTCTGGTTTAGACTGCTATAACTGTGGATTACAGGCAAAGTAAGTTGTCAGTTACTTTTAGCAGAGGTCTCTTTAAATCCTTTCTTTTTCTCCTATAAAGAAACAACACAAATAGAAGATCCCAGGAAACAATGGAGGCAAGAACAAGAGAGAATGTTAAAAGATTATCTTACAATAGCCCAGGATGCTCTCAGTACTCAGAAAGAACTCTACCAGGTGAAAGAACAGAGGCTAGCACTTGCACTGGATGAGTATGTACGGTTGAATGATGCCTACAAAGAAAAATCAAGCTCTCGTACAAGCTGTAAGTATAGTAGAGAATACAATGTAACTTCTTTGATCTGTGCCTTGCAGGGGATCCTGTTTCTCTTTAGGATGAGTTCTCAAGGTTTGCTATGAACACCTTGTACTCTGGCTTTTTTAAAGATAGCATCTCTACTTTTTTTTTTTTTAAATTTAATATAAAGATACTCTGCTGGAGAGAACCCTCTTCTCTCTGATGCAATTGTGAGCTTCTTTGAGCCATGGTTTAGAGCAGTTGGCTCTGAAATCTATTTTGTCATGCAGTTTGTCAGAACAAAATTCTGCCAAATCTAGGTTCAAAGTAAATAGAATCTCTTGCACTTTATGGCTGTGTACAGAAATGACCCTACTGTCTTGACAGGTGTCTACAATAGACCAAGAAGGGAATTTGTTGCTGCTTTGTAAGAATAGCATATAATAATTTTGTAGCTTTTGTGCTGTGATTAGGGGTGAAGTAGAGATACATGCTACAATGTGAGGCAAGGAATTGGCATGTAGTAAAGTGTTGTCAGAAGCCTGTCGTTGGCCAAACATCTCTCTTGGAAGTAGACAGTGTGATGAAAGTAACATGTACAGCTGTGGATGAACAGAGTGGTTGACCTCTGAGGCTTCTGGATAGATCTTCTGCTTACTAGAAATCTCCTTAGAAATTACAGCTTCCAGGAAGAGGTGGTCACAAGGTGGCTTAACTAGAAGAATGGGAGCAGAAGGCAAGGGATAGAAAGTCAGGGAGAATGAGGTGCTACTTTAAATGGTGCTACTTTAACTGGACTAAGTAAAGGAGGAGAGATAACAAATAGTGGTAGGGGAAAAAAGGGGGACATTTTGATTATTCATTAATTATTGCCACCCTGCAACACTGACTAGTCTACAAAAGGATTTTTTTTTTAAGTATTTTATGTTTTTCTGCACTTTGTAGTTTTAGATCAACATGGATTCATTGAGGAAGGGACTAATTAATGATTTTAAAGTACTTAAATATTTGTCCTTTTTTGTCTTTTAAAAAAGTGTTCTCAGGTTCTTCATCAAGCACAAAGTATGACCCTGACATTCTGAAGGCTGAAATCTCCACTACAAGATTAAGGGTGAGAGTGCTTAACTCATTCATTTGTATTCTGTGTGCAAAGTTTATGACTATAGAATAAGCAAAGCTTGAACTAGCAGACATACCTTGTACGCTGGTACTGAAACCTCCTAATATTCTCATTAATACCATTCAGAAGTTTTTAAGGAATTTTTAAAGCTGTCTCTGTTACTTTCAGATAACACATTTTGGAGAAACTTTGACAGATATTCTAATTAGATGTGGGTTTAAATAAATCTGGTAACTATTTTCACTTGTATGCTTTTGTTTTTAAAAGGAAGAGTAAAAATCTTTAGGTGAAAATAGAAAAGTAGTAGGCCAAGGTGAGCTGCAGCTAGATGAATGTTTTTACATAATCTTTCTTCTGAACTGACTCAAAATTTTCTGTTGGTTTAAAAACCACTTTTCAATAATGGTGTGAAACTTAGCTCTGTTTTGTCAGAATGAAACAGTTCAGATCAAGAATGAAAGTTTGTGTTTGCATTTTGAAATTGCTAATGAACAAAAATCCTTTATTTGGTCAACTGTGTTCAGTATGGTCACTAACAGACTCCATGTAAAGAACTTTCTTTCACAGGTTAGTCTTTAGTGAATTAATAAGGAGGAAATGGTGTGGAAGACATTTAAAATCTATAAAGGGAGTTCATTTAAGTTGTGGCATATAATGCTCTATGGATAGCCTAGGCTTTCTGTAGTTAGTAATGAAAGAAGTTAGATCAAACCATGCAGGTTAAAAAGGCAGCACCTCACAGCATAGTCCTTCGATGAGGGCTGGAATACAGACTGCGGGAGCAGAAGCAGCACAAGCGACAGCAGTTACTCAGCTCTTCCATTGCCCCCTCCTGGTTTTCACACAGAGCAGCACTCATAGAAACCTCCGAGAGTAGCAGCCTCCTTCACCTGGAGTAAGAGTTATGATTAGGAATCTAAACAATTAATGTTTAAAAGGAACTGTGGAATAGCTCATTAAAATTTTAAAACCCAGTATAAATCAGGGATGGAATGCACTGAAAACTGGCATCCAGATGTTGCCCTCCTGACTGCTTGTACACCTGTTTATCCTTACTAACCTCTATTTATAGTGCCTTATCCTTTAAGGAGAAGGGAAGGTGGTTAGTGAGAGAACTTACTTCAACACTGGAGGAGATGGGAGGAAAAATTTTTTAAGTTTAGTAGCAAGAATCAACAGCAGTAAGGACCCTGTCAGGAACAAGAATAAAAAGACAAGGCGAGAGCTTCTTTCTAAAATAAGTGAAGCAGTAACAAATGTTCCCTTTGGCAAGGGGATCACTAGTATATTTGGGAAATTAACAGTGTTATTGAAGAACAAAACACATGACCAAATTTAAATGTAGTCACCTACAATTCAAAGAGGGGAAAATTCGGACATGGTCCTGTGCTCAGTTTTTTCCCGTTACTTAGCTCTGATCACCTCCCAGCTCAAGATGCAGAAATGCTGAATCACCTCGTGGCTGCAGGTCTACAGTTTGTTCACTGAGGAGAGAAGCAGATGTGTTAATCACAGTAATTAATTTTTTGGAGGTGCTTTCCTCTCTTCGTTGTTTCTTGGAGTCAAGAAGCCTAATATCCTGCTGGTTCCCGACACCCGATTTAATGGCATTGCAAAGTCCAAGTTGCATATGTGCCTAAAATAGGTGACCTGAATCTTGTCTGCAGAGTTTAGAAGGGTGCAGTCCAAGAATATCTGTATCAGCAAAAAGTGTGTTGTCATCCAAAGCCACTGGATATGAAAATCATTGAGATAAGAAAAAGTGGAGCCCTGTGGTGCTAGGGCTGGAAAGTGGCTTTCGTGGAAGATGGCAAGAGAGGTATGACTATTATCATAGTTTACCCTTATTTGAATGCTTGAGGATGCTTGCTAATATGCCACCTTTTGGCATTTTACAGTATATGCATGCGTGGACTTAATGGGAAACAAAGTTAGTCATTAGTAAGCTGCTAGCTAGCTAGTTAGAATTTGCATATTGTTTGGTGAACTATTAGGTCAGATGTACTAAACCTGTTTCTCCCTCTCACGCTGGCTGAGGCTTACTGGTATCATCAGGTTAATGGTGGCTGGAGGGGGAAAACTCAGCATTCGAGGAAGTTCTGAATTGGCCTTTGGCCTTTTACTTCTTAGCTGTGCTTAATATATGCATGTGGAGCCTTTTGGATACATGAATTGCCTATTGTGCAATAGGTTGTGGAGAAAATATGACAGAAATCAGACAGCTGTTAAATGAAATAAGCAGGAGAAGAAAGACCTTTCTCACAAGATTAAAATCGAAGGATCTGATCATTCAGTGGACTTTGAGTGGGGCCATTTGGGGTCTTAATTAGTAATCAGTAAGATAATTCAAACAACAGAAAGCATATGTGATCACAGTGTGTTTTATGCATATGAAGTGAGTAGGGGATGCACCTTTATAAAATAACAAGGGAGGGGGGTTGTTGTTGTTGTTCCATTAGTACTCAAGTGCTGGGAATAGAAGGAGGTTAGCACAGGAGCCTTCTTGAAGATGCAGTTAGATGGAGGAAGCGAGAAGCCTGTCAGGTGACTTAAGATGATGTGCAGAAGCAGTAGGAAGGGGGTGAAGGATAAAACAAGTGAAGAGTTGTGAAAAAGTGGGAATTATATGAAAGTTTTTGAAGGAGAGGACAAGGAGCACAAAAATAGCTTATTGCAAGTATGATGCAGTAAACACAGTCTATATTATCATGTAGGTCACGTCCTTCTAGGATAATGTGCCTAACATTTCTTGATAATGAAATGATGAATTACAGCAGAGGACACTCAGAAGATGATCTTGAGGAAAAATGTAAGGGTTTCTGAGAGATCCAATCCTCTAAGTTGAAATCAAGTGTGCCTTCTGCTATTACGATAAAATCACATTTCTGATTTTAAAAAAAAAAGTTTAGCCATTCTGTGTTTCTCAGAAAAGTTGGGACTTCTTTCGTATTTTACACGTTACTTTACCTGGAACTTAGAAGTGGTATCTGTTCATTTTCTATAACCTTGATCAGAACACTTGAGAGATTATTCTTGGGGTTTTCATGCTAGTCAGGGAAGTAGTAGTTCAGGAGTGCTGAATGTGTACTTAGAGACATTGTCTGTTTATCATGCTAACTATTCAGTATGGTCAAAATAAAAAGAGTTTTCTGTCAAGTAAAGCAACTAGTGATGATAGTTTCCAAAAGCCTGAACCTAACGCCTCATCTAGAGAACAGATTTTGCTTTGGAGAAAGTGGAGATTGAAGGCATTTTATTTCTGTCACAGAAAATTCATTAGCCAGAAGCTACAAACTTGAGTGCCTAAGTATCATTCACAAACCCATATGAAGACCCTGCAAAGCACTGGTTATTTTAGACATACAAAGTATTTTAAGTCTCTTGGAAAGCTACAGCAGTTGCTGATGCTCAGCACTTTTAGTCACCTGGCATGTTGGGAATCTCACTTTTTTTTTTTTTTTTTTTTTTTTTTAATTTGAAGAATAGCACCAAGTAGGAAGTCTAAGGGCATTTGGATATAAAAAGTCTTTGAGACATATTTGGAAATTAATCTCAGTTAAAGTGGTCAAAATTCTTCATTTTAATATAATCCATTTTTCAAAAGAGTTGAATATTTGAGGACCTATGTGAAAACAAGCAAGAATTTCACAGTGGTACGTGAGAGCAGGGGACTTCCAGTAGGCTTTTCCTTTTTTCACCTTACTGATTGGAAAGTTAAAAAGCCTAACAATATCTGGCTAGTATGTAGAGTGCAAACAAGCCAGGTGTAGCTGTATAAATACCAAAATTTGGGACTTCACATTTCAAGGAGGCATTTCTGTCTCTGTGTGTATACTGAGGATTAATTTTCATTTTCGTTAAAGTACACTCCTTTATAGGTGGTCCAGAAACTTTGTTTTAGTATGTTTGGGAAGTATGACATAAAAAATTAAGTGGAAGATTTTTTTAATTTAATACTGATTCATAAATATTTTTTAGTGTATTCATATCTGCCAGCATCTGAAATAGCAATATTAAGGTTAAAAAGCAATTGAGCATGCAAATTTAGGGAAAGTAGGGAACGTTTTGCCAAGGACATTTCTATTAAATAGACGCATATATTTGCGATCCGAATGTGTTTAGTGATTGTTGTCTTTGAATTAAATGAATGTGAATTATATATTTAGGGATCCAGTGTCTGTAAAGCTTTATAAGAAAGGATGGTTCATAGAAAAAAAAAAAAAAAAAAGGGAGTCCACGCTTTGTCTTTTACAGTGCAAATGACTTGAGAGCTTCCTGGAATGAAAAAGTGAAAATATAATAAGCCTAAAAATAAACAGGCATTTCCCTGTAGGACAGTTGGAATGCATGCTTAACAAGTGAGAAGTAAATTACTTGTTAAAGTTCTCTCAGGTTTAATAACACAGTGTGGTATCGATACAAATAAGAAATGTGATTTAATCTGCTTGTGTCCTTTTAATACTAAAGCATGTTGCCCATAGACATCAGGAAGAGAACAGATCCTTTTGTTTTTAATATGTGTCAGTAGAGCAATTTACTCTTTTTTTTGTTGTTGTTGTTCATCTGATGTAGAGAATACATTAATTGTTCAAAGCCATGTGTTACGCTGTTTAACAAGAGGAATTTTCTAACTCTTGCTTTGATTTAACACACAAGGTTAAGAAGCTGAAGAGGGAACTCTCTCAGATGAAGCAAGAGCTGCTGTACAAGGAACAGGGCTTTGAAACACTGCAACAGTGAGTAAAAGAACACAGTTGAAACCGACTTAATCCAGTTGCCTGATTTCTTTTATTGGCATGGAATTAAGTCCATCTTATGTGAGAGAATTATTGGGGGGAAAAATGAGAATCTAATAACTCTTTTTGTTGTAATTAGGAAGCAGGAAACCTGTAGAAATGGCAAACCTATTGTGCAAGTGTTAACGTGAGAAATGTGTTCCCCCTCCTATTTTTTTCCCCATGAGGTAGCTTTTGTTGCAAAGAGGCAGAAAGAAGGGCAGTGGTTAAGGGTCCCACGGAAGAATTTAGCTGCTTTGCGCATCCCATTTAAAAAATTTCCAAAAAAATTGAAAAAGTAATTAGGTCTGTCTGTCTTCCTTTCCCACCTCTGATCTCAAAAGAGAGAGAGGGAGAGAGGAGGGTGCTGTTCTTGGAGGTATAAATGGCGCACAACTGTGCAGGGTTTGAAATGAGTCACAATTTGAGGATTAGAGACCTGACTTTCTTTGTTCCAGCTGCTGGGATGCCTGATGTCCGAAGGGCTGATGCTGAACTGGGTGAGCATTCTGGGTATTTAACCAGCTGGATTATCAGGGAATGAATTTTTTTTCAGTCTGAGAACTCCCTGCTGCTCTGACTTAAAGTTGGGCCCTAAAATATTAAACATTACTGGAACTGTCACCACAGAGAACTTGCTGCAGAGGAAACCTTAGTAACAAGCATGTTTTCTTGACTAATGTGAACAGAAATTTATTAATGCTAGTTGTTTTCCCTATTGTGGTATGTACTCATACATTAAGAATACATTTACACAGTAAAATGCTGAGCTGTGTGCTCTTAGTACACTAGTTCCAGTAGCAGAAGCAATGTTGCAGCATTAATGTAATATTGTCTGGATTCATTTACTCTTTTTCTCAGGACCTCCTGTGTATGGCAGTGTACTGTCAGATAAGTAATAATCTCTATCCTGGAGAGCTTGCAGAATAGGGAAGATGGGACAAAAGGTGGGAGTAGGGAAGTGCATTTCCATCTTCCAGGTAGAGTACTAAAATGCAGAGAAGTGATTTGCAAAGTATGACAGAGCATCTGTGTTTGGAGCTGAGATTGGAGTTCAGTTCCCAGTTCTAACCAAAACATCTTGTAGGCTATTGCCTGTGTATTTTAATAGATCAGTTCTATACAATAGGAATTTTTAAGTGGGAGAAAAAAAATTCTGGTCCAGAAAGTGGCCAATCATAATTAGAGACATGTCAAAATGGACAAAAATATTTTTCTGCTATAAAGAGTTCGAAGTCAATTGGGAACTGAAAACCCTCACACCTTAGGAGGACGCCAGTCAAGTCTCTATCCTCCTTCATTTTGACTAAAACAGAAATGTAAGATTTGTTTGTTATTTAAATATATAAAGACTAGTGAGGAGTGAAGGGAGAAGAGGATAGTTGATGGAATTTATTTAACCATAAATCAGACTTCATGTGAAGCAAAATTTAGAAAGTCGTATTGATTCTAAAGCTTAAGGTAATAAAAACTCATGCTGCTGTCCTAGGATTAAAGGTTAGCCAATCATGCTGGCTTTATTATATTAATTCAACAATGAAGTATTGTTTTAAAGCAGCTTGCTCACAAGCCATTTTGATAGGAATCCAAAGCATGTTTCAGAAACTGTCAACAGCATTCCACAGAAACACAATGGGCATTTGTTTTTAAAATTCAGTTAGCCACTTTCAAACAGTACTAATCCTATTAATTTAAAACAGGAAGATGGAATATCTTGTATGTCAGAGATCCTTCATGTCCGTCTTAATGATGTACAGAATAAAGCAGTTGCAATTTGAATGTGGCACATCATATTACTAGGCAGCATGTGGTGTATTACCCAACTGTTCATTCATGATCCCAGTTGTTGGCATATCCTGTATCTATTTGACATTAGCAACCTGCTAAGTTACCAAAAATTGAGTGTTGTCAGACAGTAAGTGCCTACCTGTGAAAGAGTTTGAAGAACTTTCAAGCTGAAACAAATACATCCTTGAATAGGAATCTGAGTGCTGAGTCACATAGGTAATTTTCTTACACAAATGCAGGTCTATTTGCACAAAAACTGAAATGTGGAGAAGGGAAAACAGACATGTTCACAGCTTTAAAGACCATTTAGAACCTTGATATCTTTGTGCACAAAACTGGAAGAAAAATAGAATAGTTACAGGTGTTTTGTGCAAGCTGCTGTTCTTGCAGGGGATGCTCGAGATCACTTCTGGTCATTAAAATGTTTGTTCATTCCTCACTCACAAGGTTAATGTCTTCCAGCAAAGATGATGGATGATGATAAAAACAGAAAACCAATTGCATTATAAAAGAATGTATTCTCTACTAAATGCTTGACTTTTGTGAAGATGGCTGTTGGTTTTAATTTTGTGAAGCACAGCTGCAGTCATTTCTATGATGCTATGAAATATTCAGTTAAACTAGAGATCAGAAAAATGTGTTTACAAAGTGTACTTCTTGAAGTAAATATGGAAATACTAAAATGAAATCTTTTACCTCTATGTTTAGTGGCTTTTTGTTTTGTTATTTTCAAGTTACATTTTTTAAAATCATTGACAGTCCAGGAATTTAGTAAATTGTTCAATGTATGACATATGGTAATAATTATCCAGAGATTTTGTGAATAGAGAGAGCCTGGTGACTGGCTGAGCAGAACAGCTGTTCCAGATGGTTAATGCCTAGGCTTAGGGTGAACGAGAGGGAAGCTGAGACAAGAATGGTGCTGGTTACGTTTCTTCTCTTCAAGGCTGATTAGTACCAAGAGGCTTGCCTGTCTGCCCGTGTCATGATGTGGGTCTGGGTAGAGGAATACTACTAATAACAAATTTTGCTTCTGTAAGGGTCACAAACTGTTAATAGTAGGAAAGGTCTACCCAAAAGCTGCTGCTCTGCTGCAGAGAGTTACGGTGGGGATGGGAATTCTGACACTGTTGTCAGCAATAATGCTGTACTCCTGGTAGCATGTGTAGGAATCTTCAATGCTCTGTGCCCCTTCTGTCTTTGACTGGATCAACTAGAATTGCATGTGGAGTCTGTCTTTGGTAAGGCCCCAGTAGTTTAGCTAAGGTGGTTTTAAAGCCAACAGAAGTATTTTTCCATGAAATTTCCTGATGTCAGGAAAAGCCATTCACTGGGCACTGTGTATGTGTTAGATAGCTTGACGTTTTTGCCAAGGATTAAGTAGTAAGTATTTTAATGGAGACTTCAGTGTCCTTTTTCCTCTTTGCATGTCTGTTACAGGAAAAGGTATCTCTTATCTCTGTCTCTTCTGTTCTCTAACTATGCTTCTGTCTGAAGCAGAACAGCAGAGATGTTAGTATTATTTTCTGTATCTAGTATTAATATTCTCTTTTTCCACAGAATTGACAAAAAAATGTCTGGGGGCCAGAGCGGGTATGAACTGTGTGAGGCCAAAGCCGTCCTGAGTGAACTAAAGTCCATCAGAAAGGCGATAAGTTCAGGGGAAAGAGAAAAACAAGATTTAATGAAGGTATTTTGAACAGTTGGCATAAGTTTTGTGTGGATTTGGTTTAACATGACTCACTTTCTAGATGATAAATACTTTGCATTTTATACTTTTTAAGGGATTCTCAAAATTCTTTCAGCCAAACTAGTATTAAAATCAATTTTTGGATGCAGAAACTGAAGCCTGTGACGTTCGTGGTTGGAAAAGCCACTCTATGTCAGTCAGAGAATATAGATTTCTGAACTTGTATTTAAGGTAAAATGCTAACCTATTTAATTGGTTGACAAGTTAAAAAAAACAACAACAACAAAAAAAAACCAAAAATGAGACACACAAAACCATGAGTAGTTTTTACATTGTCACAGGTGTTGGTCACCCTTGGTGTCACCTAACAACTGTTTGATTGAAAGGATAGTTTGCTTAATATGAAGTAAACCCAGAATTTTCATATTGGAGTCTTTTATGTAAATATCTTTTGGAGATAAACTGGTATAAAAACGGTAAAGTGCAAAGGAACTTTAACACCACCTCCTACTCTGTTTGCTGGACAGAGTCTTGCAAAGCTGAGAGAGAAATTCAATCTTGACCAGACCATTGGGACATCTGAACCAGACTTGAGTTCCAGCTCTGTAAACTCCCAGCTGTGTTTTTCTAGACAAACTCTGGATACAGGGTCTCAGACTGACATTTCTGGTGAGGTGAGCTTTTTTCCATTTTGTCAAATATAAAGAGAAATTGAATCAGAATGCTGCAGTTAATGGAATTGGAATCAAGTAGTTATTTACTGTTGCTGATAGGTCTATATATATACATGTTTGAGAGAATTGCTTAGAATCAGTTATCTGATTTTTTTTTTTTCCTCTTTACATTTTAAATCAAGATTCAGATGAACTTTCTCGTAAATGCTTCATGCCAAACAAATAATGTGATTTAATCAAATAGTTCCAGTACAATGAAGATTGGCATAAGTAGATAGTGGGTTTTGGATCTGTCTATAGGATATGTTTCACCTTACAGACTTAATTCAATATGAAGACATTTTTACTTTCAGAAACAAGATCTCAGAATCGAAATGTGCGATTTCATTTCACACAGCTGAAAAGCTGTTAATGGAACTACTTGTTCGGTGATTCATTAAAACCTTCTCTGTTTCACTGACGGTATATTTTACATACACAGAAATCTCTGCATAATTTTGGTACCTTCTTTGAAGTTCTGTGAGCTAAGTTTGTAGGGAAGAGACTGTACAAGGTCTTCCAAAAAAAAGAGCTAAGCTTGTCTTATGTTTTGTAGCAAATTTATTGAATTCTTACTCAAAATGCACTGACTTATTTCTAAATTCTGAGTTCAGCGGAGTTCAAAGTAGGAGATTTAAAATTTCGAGTGCAATCACTACGAGACTTCTTTGAAAATACTCTTGCTCTACTCTGATGGAATATGGACAATTGGTAGTACGGTACTTAAAAATAGATTAAGTGGATCAGAAGAAAGCAGCACTGTTTTGTACCTGTGAGTAGATTCCTGACTAGGCATTTAACAGCGAGTGCGTGGCTGCAGGTGGGTGTGGTTTTACTTAAGTCATAATTTTTCTAGCCTGTGCATAGCTTTCGTTGATTCATTTAACAGCTTTAGACAGTAATAAGGCTAACTTTTTTCTTTTTTTCCTCAACAGGTTGGAGCAAGAAGTAGATCAAATTTAGCAGAGAAGGTCAGACTAAGTCTTCAATATGAAGAGGCAAAAAGAAGGTAATAGGGTTAGTTGCTTTGTTAAGTTACAAACAAAGTTAAGTCTTGAGTTGGGAAGGTGTCTGGTCTCTGCAGCACTAACATTGTGCTCGTAGTGACATCTAGTGGACGGCTCTCTGGAGGCACTGTGGGCATCCCTGCAAAGGGTTTCTTTTTTCCTTCAGAATGCAAGCAGACTTTCAGGAGCAGTCGGTGCTTTTGAACAGTAGGTTTTACATTTAATGCTAAGTTGAATGTGTTAAGAAAGAAAATGCAGAGAGTGACAAATTAATGGCAGTTCCAGGATTAGGGGAACAGCTGCCTTTCCACTGAAAGGAGTCACCAGGTTATTTATGTCCATTATATCCTTCTTTGGGATCATCGTTTCAGTTTACTATGCCACTGAAGGCTCTTCAGTTTTTGAGTTGCTTCAGACTTCCAGTGCAGATTTAGTAGGCTTAATTATTTCTTCTTTCCCTGGGACTCTGGATGATTTAAATACTTGTTATCACTATGGGGTTGGGGTTTTTTAATGAGTTTAACCTGAGGAGAAAAGAAATCAGAAACTGCTCCACTCATGAATGTGGAATGCCTTTCAAATAAAGTTCTGCAGTGGTTGCTCATGAAAGCAGTGCCATTTTTGATGAATTGCCACAGCATTGAAAAATGGGCATCAGAAAGCAGGACGTTCAGGGTTAGAATGACATGTCTTCTGGTGCACCAGAAGTGCTGCATAATACTGGAGGAAGATATACTACTTTAAAAAAAAAGTGTTTGTGGGATATCTTCCTATTAATAATGTATTAATTGTGTTGTATTAGTTTCTAATACTTTGCACAAAATTAGGTGTCAGCTATTCAGAAACCTTATAGTTTTTGTTATGGAGGTGATTTGTAATTTAAGGGGAGTAGAAATCTAAAAAAGTTATCCCACACACAAAGTTCCTTTTTTACTATAAAGAACTAAAGAAGGCAATAAAATAAAAAAACAAAAACACTTTTCCCCAGATTAAAACTGTGCTAAAATGCCATTTAACTGAGATTTAAATATTATTTCAGTTGGAATACTGTGGCATGGTCAATTAGAAAACTAGGAAAAGAAATTTGCAGCTAATAAGTACCAAGTAAAGGCATAGTTAGTTTTTATGTTTTAAATGCAGGAGGCTGCACAACCAACATTTTTTTTGCCTAATTTCAAACATATACCCTCGTCATACAGAGTAGTAGCTACCATCCTTGCTGGTAACAACAGTAATCCTTTATATCCTCATTACAGATCATAAAACTTTACTGTATAATCAATGCATTCATCAAAGAGTGCTAAGGCTGTTGTGTTTGTTCAGGATTGAACATGCATGGTTCTGGCTCAGAATCATCAGGTACATAATATTAATTGTTAGGTGGTGTTTTACATGCAGATAGATGGCATTTTTTCTCAGGCGTGGTTGATCCAAAACTGGATCCATCCTCTGTTTTGACTATGTCTTGACACCAAGAAGTCCCAGCATTGTGTTTTATCTCTCCTTTGTAGGAACAAAAAAATTACTGGCAGTAAGTCAGTTTACTACTTCTACCTTAAAAAAAAAAAAAAAAAAAAAAAAAAGAAGAAGAAGAAAAACAGTACAGTATTCACAGTATGGAGTACTGCAGCACAAGATCTTACTTCCTCACAAATTAGTCAGCCAAGAATGTGGGTTGAAATTTCAGTGGCTCATGTACTTACCTTTGCATAACTAAGTATTTGTTCTGTATAACATTAGTGTGTTTCAAGGTTAAATTATCTACTTTTAAATGGTATCTTTATTCAGTTTTGTCTGAAAACTGTCCAGTAATGAATATTCTTTTCAGCTTTAAATAACACAGTCATATTCCTTAAAGACACCATTAGTCTTCAAAGTGTTTGCACATACCAGTTTTATCAGTGACTACAAGGTGAACTTAATAAAGTGTACATATCTTGGAATAATGAAGATATATACCAGTTTGCACATAAAGTTCAGTCCCTAATTACACGTCCCTAACTATTATGGCCATTTTAGTCATCACTATAATTTAATAAGTATTGGCCATCTTTTTAAATGTGCAAATTCTTAGTTGTTTTGTGTTAAAATAACTATAAGAAAGGGTCTTGTGAGTGAACTTCTGTACTTGAAAATTGTCAGATAATTTTGTATTTTGCATATTTTATGTTGCTTAGCCAGCAGAATGTCTTCAAGAGGTGGAATGTTGATGCTAACTATGCTAAATTCAGTTGCAGTTGTTATTCAAAAGGATCTGGTATAGCATGCTGATAATCCTATCCTGGTGTGGTAAAGATCTGGCTAATATTCCTTGTTGACCTGTTGAGCAAGGACTTCCTCAAAAGAGTGAGATCAGTTCAGTTTTCATATCCATCTAGTCCTTTGCCTGTCTGATGAGGCAGCTGAACAGTGTCAGTTACGGTAGCAGAGAGTTGTCTATAGCAGAGAGAGCAAAACAACTGTTTGGAGACCACCATCCCATCCCATAAGCCATCAAACAGCTGTCAGTAGCAGCTACTTTCAGAACAAGGTTAGCTAGAACCAGTGACCTGGAGGTGAAAGTCTTAACATTTCATTATTGATCTGTAACTATTCAGTTGTTTTCCCTCTGAATACTGCTCCTCTAAAGGACTGTTGAATATAAATGGTATATGTAAAAGCTGCAAAATATGTTGAAATGCCTAATTTCATTTCATCCCACCATGTGGTTATGGTAGCACTGCTGATAGTATTTCTGTTTATTTTACATTGTTTTTCTGTGAAAATACCCTGAGTCAAACTTGTTCTTGCAGGGGTTTGGTGGCAGTATGGGTTGTTTTCATTTTTGAAGCTGTTGTTTTTCATTGAGGTGCAGATAACAAGGAAATGTTACCCGTGGAAAAAGAAAAGGGGGTGGTTCCCCTTGAGCTTCTAGTATAAGCAATGGGATAATTAAATTCAACATTAACAATTCTTAGCTTTGACCATAAATAAATGCCTTAATGTACTGTAAAATTAGTACTGGAGATGCAAAATAAGCATGATATTAGTTTTGTTAACCACAGAAAACAAACTGGAAAGAAGAAAAACGTTTTCCCAGAAATCTAATAGGGCTACAGAAAGATTATACATACCAAATTATCTGTGTGTATTTATGAAGTATGGCATGGGTCATTACCTTAGGTAGTGCCTGGTAACATTGAAGTTGCACAGACTTGTATCAGTTGTTGAGCTGACTTAGGTGGATTTTACTATGGCAGTTACAAATAAATAAAAGTAACAGTTTAAGTAACAATAAAAGATCAGTTCCTCTCTCCCTAGATTGTATTGGAATGTCTTTCTATTTTGACTTCTCCTGTCTCTGCCTTTTTCCCAGCCTACAAGAAATAGGTACAGGATGCTAGGAGCTGTTACATAGTTCAAAGCTTCTATATCTTTAGCTATGCAGCTGGTTCAGGTGTGGCTAAGGCTGGAAGTGACTGAAAGTTTTCATCTTCTTAGATGTGTGGCACCTATAACAGGAATTTTTAGGCTTTCCCAGTGGACAGTGAATCTTTATTGCAAGACCTGTACTTCTTAAGCTATGCTGCTGAGCTCATAGACAGTATGATTATGGAGACTGAACACTGGAAGGAACCTGTCTTGATTGGGACTGAGCTATAGTACAACAGTAATGTAGGGAAGTTTCTGCTTCCATTATATGTGTGTATCTGCAAAATATGTATGGATAACAAAGTCTTGGGTGTCTTAACTCTGTGATTTGACATCTGCAATGGGAACAGTAGCTGCACAAAGTCAAACTTTTGAGTTAATAATCTCCCTTCTCTTTAGGTAGCCACTGTCCTATTACCTTTTATTTTAATCACATAGAAGAGCAATGCTTTTGCCTTTTAAGATTTGCATACATGCATGTTGCTGCAGTGAGCACCTTGCTATGGTGCACCTTCTTTCACCATGGTCATTGCTGTTTCTGAGGAGCCGTCAGCCTCCAACAGCTTAGAAATCCATCATACTCCTCAATGAGTAAAGCATAGTGCCACTACTATGTTACCAGACAGATCGCTTTCAATAAAGCTTTTATTAACGTTGTGACTTCTTCTTCAACTCGGCATTGGAACAGGAGCAACTAATTTTTAGTGCATATGCATATTGCTGTTGGCCTGGATAGGTGGCTTGCTTTTTTGGCATAGTCTGCATTCTTGCGAAGCAAAACCAATTAAAAGTATGGCTTTGAGTAGAAAATGTTGTTATAACCTGATACCTTTCAAAGTACTGTATCACTTCTGTCTTTCCTGGGATTTGTGTGCTATGCTGGGCTGAGACAAGTCTGCTGTGTTTTATTTTAGCATGGCTAACTTGAAGATTGAACTCTCTAAGCTAGATAGTGAAGCCTGGCCTGGGGCACTGGATGTGGAAAAGGAAAAACTGATGTTAATCAATGAAAAAGAAGAGCTTTTAAAGGAACTCCAGTTTATTACACCACGCAAACGTACTCAAGATGAGCTAGAGCAGCTAGAAGCAGAAAGGAAGAGGCTTGAAGAAGAGCTGCTGTCTGTAAAAAGCACACCCAGTCAAGCACTTGCTGAAAGGTAATGGGTTGTCTTTTGCTAATATGAAATGCTTCTTTCTGCAGTCTAACCTTTGTACTCATTACAGACCCTGAACTATGCCTTGATGGGCTGTTTCCCTTCAGTAACTGTTCTATGTAGATCTTAATTAAATTTGTTATTAGCCCACTGGGCAGAAACACAAAGAAGTCTTCTGTACTGTGAGAGAATGCGAACACCCTGTATGTGCTCTGCAATATCAGTTGCTCTGTGTTTGCTACCAGCATGAAAATGCCTGTGACAGATGTTAAATAAGTGAGGAATGTCAACATACCAGCAGGAGGGCAATACATCATTCACTCGTTTCTGATAATAGCTGTAAACTATTTGAACTCAGGTTACAAAGATTATCTTGATTGTTGCAACATCTGAAGCCTTTCATTGTGAGTTTTATTACATACAAAAATGCAACCAAAAGGGAAAAAAAAAAGTTCAGAGGAGAAGTATAATTGCTGCAAAACTTTACTAACTTGCTGCTACCTAACTGGTAACCAAAGCAACTCCTGCAATAAATTGTTCTAGCCAGATTCAGAGTTAGAGAAAATCAAAGGTGACTGTCACAAATGGACTTTTCATCAACTGTAAGTGGAAATAAATTTATGGCCACCTCTAGCACACATAAAATGCAATAAACACAAAATGTCATTGTGTGTATCAGTGTAGTATGCCTTATTGAAGTAATACAATCAGTACTGTAAGCCTTTCCCGTTTCCCTCTGCTAGGAAACACCTGCTGTTGCTCCAGTTTCACTGAATGGTGAAATTTCTGTTAGTGGCTTTAGAAGCTGGGTCCTAAACTGTAGCTGAGTAGTGAGGAAATTTTTTGTTTACAAAGTATGTAGATGTGCATTAGGCATGATTTTTAAACTTATTTGTACACTTTAGAATAGTTTAAACTGCATTATATCCATAATCCAAACGTGTTTTAGAAGAAGGGTTATGTCCTACAGGAACAATATTTTTGCAGAAGTGTTACCTGTCTGTGTTAGTAGTCTTTAAAGTACCATGGATCCATTGCTTTCTGACTTCCATTAATAAATAGAGAATAAGGGGTCAATAATAAAATCGCATTCACAAATAAATAATTTGTATCTAAGATTTTGATAATATGCTGTTGTTACAGCTAAATCCTGACTCATGCTGTAAATAGGTAGCTGGTTTTAGTCTTGTTTTGGATTTGCTTGTTTAGTGCCAAAGAAAATTCTGCACCTGACTGTTTTCCTTACATGTCAGATGCCAGACTTGGAGTACCAAGGGCAAGTAAAATTGTCTCCTATGTCAAGAAGAAATAAAATGGCAGATTTTTTCTATGTGTAGTGACACAACTAGTTGTTAGAGCTTAAATTTTTTCCCTCTATTTTCTTCCAATTTTTCTGCTTTTGATTTTTATTCCTGAAAATGAGGAATCTTTTTCTGAGGTTATTGTAAGATTTCATGTCATACACTGCTGGTTGAGGTGGCTTCTGGATTGCTTTTTTGCTATTCCAGTGAATCTCCATTGAATTTCTATTTGCAACTGTTGATGATATATATTAAAACTATCTCCCTTGATGACTTCAGAGCACATCAATTCTTTCACACCAGGCTATTCTGAGATTATTTCTGGTGTTTCTGCTATAAACATTAAAAAAATCCTCATTTTGTAGAAGGATTCTGATGGTGAAACTTTCCCTGAAATGTTAATTTGAGAAAATGATACATTTAATTGTATCAGATCAACCATCAGCATTTTGTTTCTTGGAGATGAGGTAGATTCTTTTCTCCATTGTCAGTGGAGGAGCCACACCATCCTCAAAAGTGCTGCACTGTTGTCGCATTACTATTTTCTTTCATGAAGTTTCATGAATGCCTTTAGGTTTCCAGTGTTTTCACGGGTACTGATAATGAAGCAACAGTGTAAGCAGCTATGGATTGTGTCAGAGCTTGATGTGATGAGGGGTTTTTGTTTTGTTTTGGTTTTGTGGGTTTTGGTTTTTTTGGGGGGTTTTTTGTTTTTTTTTAGTTTTTTTCTAAAGGGGGAAGAAACAGAAGACTTGCTCTGACTTAAAACAAAAACATTATAGCGTAGCCCTGGGTTATTTTGGAATAGGCTACTGAAATTGCCACTAGTAGATGTACTTGGAATCAATTTACAGAAGGAGGGTATAAATCATAACATATCAGCTTCAAAGAAGCAGAGACAGGGCATAATCTGACTGCTCTAAGAAGCCCTCCAGCCACTATATAGAAATAACTGGATTGTGGAACTGTTGAGAACTATTTGCTACTTTCTTGCCTCTGTGTTCATGTCAGGGAGATTCCATTACTGCTTTAGTTCTGGGCAAAATCTTCTAAGTAATCACAGGCATTTAAACAGATGCATGAGTTAACTACTTGATTGTGCTGTTGCCTGCAAAACTGGCCCTTGCTTTTGTGCCTGTCATAAACAAACATGTCCATATAAGTTTACATTGAAAGGTGACGTATGTGCACTTTAACTTTCTAATGTATTTTTTTTAAGATTCTATGCCCCTCTCAGCAATGTTACAATTTAAGATCAAAACTAGAGAAAGATGTCTCACAAACACTCAAGTTGCTCCAGCAACGAGTGAGTAATAGGCTAATTTAGATAGGAGGGGTGCGAAGAGGAGAGATTGAGAAAGGCCCATGTCAGAATAGATAATGTGATGGTTGTTTACATGTTTACATAGTCTTGGGGCTATTAAAGTTCCTGCTTACGCTAATGCTATAAAGAAGGAAGGTTCATTGTTTGAAAGTTTTGGGGGTTGTTTTGTTGCTTGGTTGGTTGGTTTTTTTCATTTGGCCTGATGTAGAATGAAAAAAATTTCCTTGAATCTCAATTTGTTGTGAGATAGTAAAATTATTTCCTGTATGTGTTGGAACTTCCAGGAGCAATTTCATCATCTAGCTTGTGTTTGTGACTTGTTAATAACATCTTTCTGAAATTTCCTTACAGTTATTAATACTACTTCTTTAATTACTAGTAGATCAGATTACATCCAGGAAAGAATTTATTTTCAGGAGCTGGATTATATGGGATAAATTACATTTTGTCAACCTCCTTCAGATAGTAAAGGAAAACAAACTTTTGCTTGTGCTTTGAAGAAAACAAACCAACCTTTTAGTTTAATAGTACAAATTCAGTGGATCAGCTATAGGTGTCTGTTTTGAGGACTCCAGTCAAAGAAGTTCCTAAGCTTTTAATTTTCCTTCTTGTCTTTTGCCATTAGTAGTTGAACACATACAGCAATTTTTGTGCCTTTTCCTTGAAGATAAAATATGATAGTTTACTATTGAAAAGCCACAAAAGAGCTAGTGAAGAGCACTCTTGCTTGTGAAAAGCAGGATAGATTAAGCTTTAAAAGATAGAAGGCATTGATAAATAGTAGAATGGTAGGAAAGAGTATCTGATACCATAGATGAGCATAATTCTTGGTTTGGAAACCCGTGTATGTGTCTTCCTGAGCAAAGAATGAAATACTGTGTATGCTTTTAACAGTCTTAGCAGGTATTGGTAGATGAACATATTATTGCGGTGTAAGAGCACACGCAGTGTAGGCAGTGGAGTGGAAGTTCACACCCTGGCTGACCTCGGGGTAACTTATTCACCTTTGCATAACCCAGATTTGCTCGCTGAATAAGCATGGGTGTAAGCAAGTGCTTTTCATGCTTTGCTGAATTGAGGACTTAATGTCTTTTTACTGGTATCTGACACTCAAAGAGAGTGAATTCTGGGAACTCTGGAGTATTTCATTCAGTTTGCATAAGAAAGCAATGGTTGATTTTTTGGTTTTTGTTCTCTGAAGTGTTCTCTGCTTTGAATTTTAATTTATACATCCTTGAGATGCCAGAAAGGCCAAAGGAACAGTTTCTGAGAATGAGCATCAACCTTTTTTTTTTCTTTTTTTTCTCTTTTTTTTTTTTTTTTAAAGGAAGGGAGGTAATTTCTTGTCTCTCAGATTAGTTGCTTGAGAACTTGTGACATGTATCAGTTGACTGAGCAAGGGCTAGAGGAGAATATACTAATCCACAACAACAGGAGGGTTTTAGCTGAATCCACTGAGGGAAAGCAATTTATTTGGTGTTGTAAATGGGAGTGATAAAAGGGAATTATAAAAGGAAAAAATCACTGTAAAGGTTAGTGAATCCTTTCTGCTAGCAGCCAGCCAAAAGGAATGGGAGAGTTCCACCATTCGTGGTTTTAGAGCTGCACTGGATAATGTTGCAGGAGGCAATAAATCCTGCTTTTTCATAAAGGTGAACCTTGTTAATGAGCATTACAATGCTATGTGGCTCTGAGGTGATGACAAAGCTGTTGAGGTTGTAGAAATCTTTACCAAGGACTCCTAAATATGGTCCATTGTCTCAGAAGATTGTGCTTGAATGCTGCTTTGATTTTTCTGTGCTCTGTCTCTATACGAAGAATCTGAGATCAAAGGGAGTGCTTTAATTTTAAACTTCCTGCAGTGCTACCCCAAGTTCCTGCATTATTAGCACTAATACTGGTATTAATGTTCTTTGGGGTTTTTTTCTGAAACTGTGTTAAGTGAGGAGCCAGTCTACAGCATGGCTTTTGAAAACTGTATCAGTGCAGATCTTACTTTCCTGAAGTTGCAGCTATTTTCCCAGTGCTCATGTGTTGCTCTTTTATTGGGTGCACGTTCCCCTTGGTACAGTGTGAATGTACCAACACTGCTTGCTTGTACACTCAGCAGGTTTGTAACAGTACTTAGTATTAAGTCACTCTGCTGAAGTGGTTAGGGTTTTACCATAGGACTGAGAGCTAACACAGTCTCTTGGACTTTAGTAGTTGGCAACTAGATGAAAATATGAGGGATGTTCACTTTGTTTCTGTCTTATCTATGAAGTATTTTAGCCTCCGGATTATTTTGTAATGCTTTCCTGTACTTACATGTACGTCTCTTTCCAGATTGAAATTGGAAGAGAGAAGAAAAGAGTTGGTACAGAAACTTGAAGAATCTACAAAGTTAACTACTTATTTGCATTCACAACTTAGGAGGTGAGACTGTACTGCATAATCGAAAACCTGTTTTCAGCAACAATCTAAAGGACCTGGATGTCTCAACTTCATTCTTAGGTTTTTCTGTTAGCTGGAAGCTGAACGAAATTTGTTCAGTATTTAAGGAAGAAAATGCAAGTGTAATAGCTTCAAGCGTTTTGCCACCATGCAAACCTGGTGTACCTTTATAATTTCAGTAAGCACTCAAGACTGGATTGAATGGATTTTTTGTGCAGCTTCCATAACTAAGCAGGCAGACATTATTTTGCTTCAGTCTACATAAATAAATAAATCAGGAATTCTCTAATTGGTCATATTTTCAAAATCCTGTCATTGAGGAGACCAAATGCTTTCTCAGAGTTCTGTCTAAAAAGAGTTATTAGAACTGTAGCCTTTGTTCTGTGTAATAACTGGAGAGACTTAATGAGTGTATGCATGAAAATACTTATGTGAATAGTTGATTCTGGTTTTATTCTGCAACATTGACGTACACTTTCTGTAGATGGAAATGTATCCTCAGCAGGATATTTTTTTTCCTGACAGTCATTGATTCAAAATCTGACTCTGGGTTTATGAAATTCATAGTGATAACAAAAAAGTAATCAGTTACAGCAACTGTGAACTCAAACTCATTGCTCTGATGGGAATTCCAATATTTAATGATACATGTAACTGGTCCTAGGGAAGAGTTTCTCTCAATTCGGGACTGTTACCCTGGGCTACCAAACCACGTGTCCATTATATTTATTTAGAAAATCCTGAATTTTCTTGCATATCCCAGTGGGATACACCAATCAGACAATGCATTAACGGTTACCTGTTCTCTTAGAAATCAAAATGGGGCTTTAAGAGGAAAAATGTTTTTAAGCATTCTATAAAGGTCCTCTCACAATAAGCCATACCATCCTATTCCTGGGATCTAGGCTGGCTTAGCTATTTCAAACATCTCAGCCAGATCCCATAAATTGCATCTTAATTGGTGATTAGTTAGGGAAAGAGTCTTTTAAATGTTTTGGGGGGGGGTTTTGTGGGTTTGGTTTTTTTTTTGTAAGTATTGTGTGCTTATGTTTGTTTGGACTTTTGGGAATCTCTTTGTCCTGTTAAAAGCAGTTTTCTAGCTCAGTGGCAAAATTTTTTGAAGTTGATAGCTCTGTTGTTGTCCAGTAAGCATCTTTTAAGTGTTTAGAAGGGGCTGCCTTAAATTATTTTTCATGACATTTTTTCCCAGTAGAGTCCTCCTGAGCCAAGGCAGTAACACTTGCTTTCTCTGGCCTGGCAGGGCTCCTTATCTTCTATTATTAACAAGAGAAGATTGCATGTTACAGCCTTGGCCATGCTTATGTAGTTGCCTTTAGTGGGCATGTAGAGTGTGTGTTGTCTGACAGATGTGAAGCTGTTCTGCTATAACTTGTCTCCTTCTAGCTGCCATCTTTCCCAGGTGCTTGGGCAGAAGGCAGGCTGCATAAATTGCTCTAGATGTGGCAGCACTCTTCTGCTGCCATAACCTCCCTCCCGGGGATCTCTTTCTGGTCACATTGACCCCTTGAGCCCCCACATCAGAGTGGAGCAGATCTTTGAGGGAATATAGCAGCTGAGAAGGCTGCCGTTACTGCTGGACCCATTTGTCAAATCTGCAGCCTTCTCCAGAAGAAAAGGGGCTTTGGCAACAGGCAGTAAGCTGGACAAATTGCCCTGATAGTGTGCAGGTTGGGCACACTGATGTAAGCCAAGTATGGGTGCTTAAAAAAACATAATGCTCCAAGTAGCATTCAGTTATAAATCGTTATAGTGCAGCTCCAGTCAATCTTATCTCTCCTTGTACCATTTTGTGCTTGTTTAGTTTAGTAACATCATTGTACCTGTTTGTGCTTTCTTTGCAGCCTCTCAGCTAGTACGTTATCTGTGTCTTCAGGGAGCAGTTTGGGATCTCTGGCATCCAGCCGGGGATCTCTGAACACATCAAGCAGAGGGTCATTAAACTCACTCAGCTCCACGGATCTCTACTACAACCAAGGCGATCAAATAACAGATTTGGACTATCAGTATAAACTTGACTTCATATTGCAAGAAAAAAGTGGTTACATTCCTTCGGGGCCTATCACGACTATTCATGAAAATGAGGTGGTCAGTTCCCATGGGAGACTGGGTTACAGTGACTCTCATTCAGCTGCAGACCATCCCAAATTGACTGAACCTCCCAAATCTGTGACATCACTGTCTTCCAGATCCTCCCTGTCTTCCTTGTCCCCCCCAGGCTCCCCTTTGGTTTTAGAAGCTGCATTTTCAATGTCAGCTCAAAATTCCCCTCTGCATCACCTCACTACGGATTTTGAAGACTGTGACCTTTTGGGTGATTTTGCAGGCATTAGTCTCTGTGAGAACCAAATATTATTGGACTCTGAAGCTAGAGCAGGATCTCGGATTCCTACAGATGATAAAGATCTTAATGAAGGCGTTAGGCAGCCTCTGCCTTCTCTACATGAAGGAAGTTCAGGTAATAAAAAAATCTATTGTCAAATGTATTTGTAACATGAAAATTCTGAACTAACAGCTGGCTTTTGAATGGGGAGCTACCTCATGTAACTGAAGAGTATCTTGATCAGCCTACATTTGCCATGGCAGGCAGGCAGTAATTCTGATGGACGTTACATAACTTCTAGTTTAGGCTGCAGAGAGCTACGATCACCCTGATTCCTGCTGCATTTTCAGTAGCTGTCTCAGAAGGAAAGTTCATGTGTTGCAGACTCTGTCATGAAAAAGTAACAGAAAAACCTGAAGCGGGATCTTGAAGACACAGAGCATGTGTGGTATTCCTAGGTGTTGTCAGGATGTATGGGGATAGAGCAAAAATACCCTTTGCTGGTTTTTGGTAACTTGAAATCAGATACCTTGTTTCTCACTGAAGAATAAGTTACAAACTGACATTCTCAATAAAAGAGATTTCTGGACTTAAAAGAGAATTTTTATGTGTGTATGTATATCTAGTTATTCGAACCTACTGTTACTGAAAGATCTGTGTTTCACTTTTTTTATGTGAGTTGAGAAAGACAAGTGACCACATGCCATGTAAGTTACAGTGAGAGTCTCCCCATTTTTAACGTGGATTTCGTAGCTTTTAGCTTTTATCTGTCTGAGTTAGAACACAGCTCCTAAGCTAGTTTAGGCTCCCCCTGCAGTGTGTGGGTAACTTCCAAAAGGATGAGTCATCTCATCCTAAAACATACTTCCCTTTAAGGAAGATGGGATGAATGACCCTGTGAGTTATCAAGGTATCCTTAGTAACTAGTTAACTTTAACTTTGAGATGACTGAATTAGGTGTAATGAATTCCACTTCTAGTCTGCAGTAAAAGCTCTGCAACATACTTAGTCATCTTACATCGTCAAAGCCTTTGGCAGAGAACTTCAAAAATCACAGCTGTCAGGAATTGATGGCTTGTCCTCAGTCTTAGAGTTGACTTTGCTGCCTTTTGTTAGGGTTGACAGTACGTTGTCCTTTCTCTGCACGTTTATTGACTTTTCTAGTGGCATTCTGTGTCATTGTCTTTATGTTGCAAACATTTGTTACACAGTGGCTCGGTTTTCCAAAGGAAGAACTGAGGGAGCCAGATTTCCAGTAGTGCTGAGCACTGGCAGCCCTGTTTGAAACCTGGACGGCACCTAGTGTTCCCAGTTCCATGTTTCTGGGCCTAAGTTGATAGCGAAGCGGCTAACTAAGGAGTTTGGGTGTCTTAGAATAAATACAGCCTAGCTCTAGAGAGTGCATTGTCCAGATTTGTTGCTAAGCTTGAACTCTTGTGCCTGGACTTTGCCAGTTTTTAGTAAAAGTACCTGGACATATTGATACAGACATATATTTTAATGAGAAATTTGGGGGTTTTTCCATCTCTCTATATCTCTCTCTCTCAATGGATTGTTGTAACTTCTGTCGGTTAATTAGCTTAGCTTACTGCAGTACTGTAGTAATTTCAATATTGACCAGAACAGTGTGGCATCAGAAGAGAAATGTATGGTATACATAGTACAAGCTGGGAGTCCCCCCTCTGTCCAACTGTACAGAAAGAAAAAAAGAAATTGACTGATGTCCGCATGGTCTGAACCTGTGAAATGCAAAGTGGAAAAACATGGAAGGGCATTTGGGGGAAGGGGGGTCATTTGGTCCTTTTTCTTTTGAGTATAGCGAAACACAGTAGTTATTTTGCTTTAGAGCTGTGTTATAAAAGATGGAGAAAGTAATTAATTTTCCTACCCATATTTCAGCAGCATATCCTTTCCAAAATAACAACTTTCGGTCTGTCTGTCTTTGCAATCTCTGCTGCAACTTATCTAGTCTGAGAACTGAATTTAAGATGGTTTGGGATTTGGGAACACATAGGGCTATGAGGAATCAGAATTATTTTTTTAAATTTACTTCTTTAGATCATTATTTTCAAAGGCATCATGTGGTTGTCTAAAATTTTTGAGCTTTTTTGACTACCTGTTATTCTGGATAGTGTCAGGGTGTCTTTTAAATCTATAAGTAGTTATGATTTTTAAATACAAATTCGTGCTGTGATTTTTCATACTGATACTTCCTCACGTAGTGTCATATATGTGATAAAAATAATCTTTAAGTCTGTATTAAGACTGCCAAAATAAGAACTCAAATTTTGAAAAGCCAGCTATTAATTAATTATACTTCAATACCTCTAATTTCCATAGTAAAATGGGCCTCATGGTGAGGCTTCAGTAAATTAGCAGGGAGACACAGACCTGGGGTTGGTTCAGTGTTTCTACTCCAATTTCATTCTTGGAACTGCTGCAATGCTGAACGGGAAGGTTTTCAACAAACTCAGCTGGAGGCATAAAACCTGCCTGGAAAATTTCAGCTCACACTTAAGTTTTACAAAACTACAAATCTGAATACTGTTGAATCTTAACTTGGAGGTAGACAAACATACCTGAAGACAGTATAGCTAGTATTTTGATGTAATAATCTGCATTGGCTCTTTAGATGCAGTGCTTACCTGCTTCTCTGTCTGTCTCTGACTTTTCTGTACAGGTGAACCATGCAGATATTTGCTCCTCTGCACATGTCTCTGCTGTCAGAAACCAAGTTGGAATATCATGTAGCTCTTCCACAGTCAGTCTCTGTCATTGTCAAAGTCAATTCAGGCTGCTGTGGTAATTCCTAAGGGTAATCAATAAATCATGTCATCACCTTCACCCCTCACGTGGCGGCAGGGGGAAGGGAAAGAGCACTTCATCATCAAGGAAAAAGCATTCCTACTGCCATAAATAAACGCACAAATGCAGCAATCAATCATCTAATCTGAAGCCTTAAATTTTAAACATCTTAACAAGATGTAAAGTCATGATTCAGGTGGGGATGATAATGCATAACAATATCCTCACCCCTTGGCAGATAAAAGTACTGCATAGGCCCTCAACTTACTATGCTGCACAATGTGGCTTTTTGTGAATGCTGCTTCTTCATTGCATAGCACTAGCATATGAATGCGATTTGAAGATTACAGCTAAGTAGTAGTTGATAGTAAAGAGACTGTAGCATAAAAAGTTTTTGATGTAGTAAGCCGGAGGGGATTTTTAATTTCTAGCAGTTATGTCACTGAGGAGAGGGTGTCTGTCTGACTTCTGAATATTTAATAAACAGTAGGAAAGCACTTTGCATGTAGCCGAAGTGTTACTACAGTGCAGAATGTGAATGTGGCAAATACAGGTTTAAAGATCAGGATAATGAGGGTTAATAATGAAAGATAATAACTAGCTCAACAGATACGGGTGATGATAGGAGCCTGTATCTCTGGGAAGGAATAATAGTTGTACATTTTCAAGTTCATCAGTTTGGCTGTATCCCTAGCCAGAATATGTGATAACAGCAGTACAGTCTCAGAATGTTTAATGATGTGGAACAAAACTACTCTGTGATACTCAGTTAAGGGTCACCTCTTTCAACTTGACAATGTTCTAAGCTATGCGCTTCTCTCTTTCTGACTATTAATCTCTTAGACTGATTTTTCTTTCTTTCTTTTCGTAGGTGTTGACTTACCGAGAAGAACAGCTAGTCACCTGCTTGAGGAGAAAACAGCTTGTGTATCTGCTGCCGTGTCCGACGAGTCTGTAGCTGGAGATAGTGGTGTATATGAAGCTTCTGTGAAACAGTAGGTTTGAGAAATAATGCAAACCAAATTCCACCAAAAATCTAAATATATCTATAAGCAGTTATATAATACCAGCATAAGTAGTTTATCTGTCTTGCCTTTTTTTATAAATATTTTGTACTTTCATATTGAAAGGAAGGCATGTTTGCCAAACAGTGAAGGGGTTTTTTTAAGCAAATAAATTTGCATTAGAGTGCTTATATAGCTTGGTTGAATAGCATTCATATGCTACCTTCTACTCTTGGGTTTTTTCTTGCTAGAAGTGTTCCTAGGACAAAAGCTGGATTTAAACTACACAGGTTCTGCCATGTGGCTATATTGACTCTACTCAGAGTGACTCTTGTTACTTCTTGTATTGTTTAGATACAGTCTTAAGATTGCAGAGCATTTTGCGTGAATATTTTCTTTTTTAAAAAAGAGGATATAGGAAAGATAAGAAAATCCTCAGTTGTAATGTTGGTATAAAAATAAGCCAGGTCAGGGTTTAATGTTCTTGCTTTGCTGTGGTGAAAAGGATATAAGAAATGTATCTGCTGTTGTTGCTTTTTGACAAGACATAACTTCTACAGGATTCTTCATACTAGTTTATATAGTATTGTCTGTTTTCTGGCAGGGAGAACAATGAACTTTAGACTGCGTATTAGAAGACTATTGCAAACTATGAGAGAAACCAAAATATTTATTTTTCACCTCAGTTTTGGCAAGTTGTTGACATTTAAGAATTTTTTGTCCTTTTGAATATTCAGATAGAGATGGTTTAGCAGTATTGTTACAAAGTCGTAGATGCATGTCTTCTGTTGCCAGGCTAAATGTTTTTATATTAGCACAGGTAAAGGTGCATTATGATATCATAAATGGGTTTTATTGGCCTCTGATAAAATTACTTCTACTTGTCAAGTCTTTCACAAATTAAAAGGTAATAAAAATAGATGAGACCAAATAAAAAAGCTGAAATCCAAAGGGTTTTCTCCTAAAGTGTTACAATGCCCATTCAATCTCATCTTAGGTCATGGACCCATATTTCACCCTGAACTCTGAAACCTAGTATTAGTTTGCTCTATGTCTGCAGTTAGATGTAATGCAACTTCTTAGGCTGAAATAAACTCCCATCTATTAAAAACTTAGCTTTCACTTGACTGAGTGGCTTTGACTGTGTATTTTGGTTCAATAACCATTTTTGTCTTTCCATTTTATTTCAATTCTGAGCCACTGTGATCAAAACGTACTGTTTGCTCCAGTTATAAGACCAGTGGATAGCAATGAGCAGACATTGGACCAAAAGCAGTGGGTGTTCTATGGAGCAAGTCTTTAGTCCTCCAATGACTACAAGTAGTGGATAGGTGGAAAACAGAACAAATTCCTGTCATCTTCCTGTCATTACTGAGGAAAAGAGGAAAGAAGGCAGTTGCATCCCGTAAGCCTGTGTACAAAAGGAAACTATTGCCATTTGTGCAAGCTAGGATTTACAGACTCTAGTTATTCCATGATAGTTCCAGGTGTGGCTACTCTTAATTATTACTGAATAGGAAGTAGTGAAGAGGTAATGAGTGCCTCTGTGTGAGTTGCTTATGTTTAGTAGAAGTGTCTTTATGAGGACTGTGTATGGAATGACTTACAATTTGTCAGTATGCTCCTGAAGTTACAGTACAGTGATTTCTGCTGTATAGACCAGTCATTTGTATTGAGTAATGTAAGGCAGGGGAGGGAGTAAATACACTCTATCAAATTAGCCATCAGCCAGGAAATGAATAGTAAAAAGGAAACCTCTAAATGCAGCGTCTTAAATAATGCTGTCATGTCTTGTGGGATGTCTGTGTCATTCTCCACATTTCCTGTCTTGACATTTTCTATCTTAATCTTGTTTATTGATTCCAAAAGTCTAGTTTTAAAAATCAATGAAACACATTAATACAACATCCTCACTCAAACCTTCCAGAAAATGACTGGCATTATTTTGCCACATGGATTCTCTGTAATTCCATTCAACGCTAGAGTTGCTCTTCAGCTGCAAGACTTGAGTCCCTCTGGTTCTTTGAATCGTTCCGAAAACAGGCTCAGAGGAAAGATGCTTCTTGTTTGCACAGAAACCTCTTTATTTTACAGAGGTCCTGCTTCTCAAGTATTTTCCAAAGGAGTATTTCATATCCAGTTTACGTGTGGTCTGATGTTTATTACAAATTTTAATTTCCAATTTTGTATTCAGGGGGATAAAGAAGTACTAAGTATGTATAGGAAAATGTCATGAGTTTTTCTCTTGCCTGTTAGTTTGGCCTGCTTCAGTAATCAGCCTAAGGCCTTTCTGACTCATTACTGGAGTTGTCAAACTGTTCAGGCAGTGATTGTGTCTAAAACAGGCATTGCTATTGTGTAGGCTCTGAAATTCTTATTTGGAGTGCACACTGTAATTAAGTCAGCCTGTTTAGGAGAATGTGTATACATTCTGTGTATGCATACCTTAATTATTGCTGCAAGCTAACTATAATTTTCCTAAATTTGAGTATTTGCCTGTTTGCCCTAGACCAAATGAAACTGAGGATGTTGTATATAGTGAAGATGATGCGACAACTCTAGAGGCTGCCCAGGTACAAATAGGACTCAGGTAAGTAACCAGCAAAGGGAATATTTCTGTTCATACATAAATGTGAATAGTAAACTTCCTCATGTTGTCCTTTCTTTAACAGATATGACCACAGCAATTCAAGTTTTGTGATAATCATAGTACGGCTCAGAAATCTTCCAGCGTTTTCTGTCCCCCTTGGCTCTAAAGTGTAAGTCAAACAATCATTGAGCAGTAGTGTTGAAATATGAGAATATAATAATAAATTGTACAAATTCTCCAAAGGAATGGATTGATTTAAACTTTTCAAACTGTAGTAGTACTTAGCTTTTACACATTCCAGCAATGCTGCAAGAAAAAGAAGTTATCAGGAAATTTGCACATGGCGCTAAAGTGGAACAAAAAGGATTTTTTTAAATGATGCTTCATTTAGTGTTTTTAAACATTCTGTAGCTTTGTGAGTACAGAACAGCTATTCTGTAGTTTCTAAAAACATTCTTTTGATACTTTGCCATTCTTTCAGCTCAGAATCTTGTCTTTTTACATTTATGTGGCATTTTGATGTAAAATGATGTTAAAATAGTATGTGTCTTTTAAGTGAGCTTTTAATGGTGAGGTGTGATTTGATAAATTGCAAGCAGACAAGCACAGCCACATTGAGATACACCATCCCTAACAACTGGAGCTTGGAGGTCTGTAAAGACTTAGTTCTTGTGTTGAATTGGACCAATATGAAAGGTCTAAAAGTAATTACAGTGGAAATCATGTGTAGGAAATGAACAAAAATGGCTGAATAAGTAAATGTTACCACTGAGATTCTAATCCAAAACTCTCATCTGTACACTAAGTACAGCTTGCCTTGGCTCCTTGGGGACCCTTGCACTTCAGTGAGCTTTTTTACAGACTGAAAAACTATCTTAAACTGTTGAGAAGCTTAATAAGATTAGAGTAGAACATACTCAATACTTGGAAAATTTGGTTTTCATGCTGGTCCCCTTCCTCCTGTCCCCCATCACCTTGAATTCAATTGGCAGATCAATAGGAAGCCACTGAATATGGAAAGGATGTATGGAAAGGGATACAGGTCTGGGTACCTGTTGCATTTTTCTGTTTGTTTTTGTTTGGTTTTAATAACAAATGGTTGTCTACTACCATCCTTCCTTCTCTGACCTCCATCTTTCCCCTGCTGACCTTCCAAGTTCACTGGCATTTAGCACAAGAATATAGAAAAACTATAGAAGAGTAAATTGACACAGCTGGGAGGAAAAGTAGACAATGTAGAATATAAAAAAATGCCAACAAAATGTTCAGTAAGATAAAGTTACGTCATAGCTGGCATCTTTTTAGGAATTAAAGTATGAAGTTGTAATTACAGTTGTCAAGCATCTTCAGTGCAGAAGGCCAGACCTGCTGCTGCTAAAAAGATTTAATAAAAATAAAGCTACACAAAACAAGGAGAAAGGACAGACAGGGTAAAGGAAGGACCTCGCAAACAGCATTTTCTCTGTCACTTGCCATTGTGTGCATATATGTATATAATGTACAGATATGTACAATGATAAAATTCGGGTCTGGAAAATGATGCTATGTTATAACTATTTTCTAGAACATCAAATTGGATAGATCAGTATTTTATTGAACATTTACACATAGAGGAATAGATTTGACATGAGGTCTAACTGATACCTGTTTCCACACTGTTTGTAAAAGCTGTTCATTTTTAGAGTAGGTAGAGCCTAGCTGAATACTTATTATTTGTGTCAGGATCATTTTTTCATCAGTTCAGAAGTCATAGATTTGTCATAGCAAAATCTGAGGCATTGGTTAACTTTTTAACTTTTTTTAATTAAAAATGAAAGTAAGCACTCTTGTAAAACAAAGCCAGTGAACAATTCATCTTTTACTTCTCTGTTTACCCCTCATTCTGGCCTGATGCCAATAAATTGGCTAACAATTATTAAAAGAAAGCTCCAATAAACGACCTTTAAAATATACTTTTAATATACTTTATCTTCGATTCCTGCCTCTTTCCTAAATGTTTCCTAATTGCTTAATCTATTAAAATGGCTGTTTTCAGTAGACCATGCAAATTGCTCACCTACATTTATGTGAACACAGCAGCAGCATTACTGGAATAACATTACACTACCACTTAACTTTGGGATGGGTTTGTCAAAATGCTGGATACCTGCTATCCAGGCTATACGTGTGAACCAAGCAACTTAGATCTTACTCTTTATCCCAAGAAGCTTGGCATAATTGGGGAATAAAGGCTATGCCCAAATTCAAATAACAAAATAAAATTTCTCACAGACCTAATTTCTTTCAGGTCAATTAATGTAAAACTAAGTTTTTAATAGTAATAGCAGTATGTACATAGTCATTACCAGAAAATATAAATTTTGGGAGAAGAAGTTTTTTCCAGAATAATTTTCCTTGGTCCGCTTTTTCTTCTTGCTGTAGCTAGCTTCATTGCATTCTGTTCCACAGTGAATGTCAATTATATTTACAGCCAATACCAGAAATAGACTAATGCATACACACAAAAAAGATGTAAAATAATTACTATGCTCATTCATGTGTATGAGAAGGTGTGCAATAGGTAAATGGCATGTACAAATTGCATTAGGAATGTCTTCATGAAACTACTACTAAAGTGAGACCTGGAAGTTAACCAGTACTACCTTTATCCACATAATATCCATTCATATTTGTTACATAAAAAGAATGCAGCTGTGTAACAATTTCAAGTTATTCCCTGTGCTTGTAATTTAGGCTTGCAAGATGCATTCTTCTAAGTCTCACTTAATATATTATGAATTGATCTTAAGCAGCTATGGCCCTAGCTATTTTCTTCCTCATTTTCTTTAGTTTTCTGGTTTCTTTGGAGGTTTTGCTTTGTTTGTTTCTTTAAAAGATTAAAAGACGTCACTTCTTTTCAGTACTGCTTACATTGTTCTAAGAGTTTAATTTTTACATCCACCCAAATTTTTCTCATTTTTTTAAATTAAGATCGTGTTTCCTGCCATCTGTGACATTATTTTCAGTGTTCACAGTACTAAACCAGAGGACAAATTTGGATAGAGACAGAAATAGCTACCTCTCTTGCTACTACCTTACCAGGCACAGAAATTCCTTTTTGGGAAATGTTTCTGCAAGGGGCAGGAGGAATTTCTCACTCCTGTCTTTCACCTCTTTTCCATTCCACCTCTGATTTGTTGCTGTTTCATTTTCTTGCCATGCAGTCCTCTAGTTGATTGTGGTCGACTTCTATCATGTTTCACCAGCAAGTGCGAGTTTAAATACAAGTAAAGATTTTGTTTTGTTGCTGGCAGGTATGTTAGAGTAGCAGTACTTCCATGCTCAACTGATATCAGCTGCCTGTTCCGCACAAAAGTTCATCCTGTCATGGAAACCATTTTATTCAACGAGATATTCAGAGTAACCATTTCCCAAGTAACACTGCTACAGAAGACACTGAGAGTAGATGTTTGTGCTGTCAGTAGAAGTCGTCGGGAAGAATGCTTGGTATGCAGTTTTATTTCTGGCTTTTTTTGGCATGCATTTGTTTGTAGTGTCCCCTCTTTTTTTGATGGTCAAGGCTGCTAAAATTCCACAGTACTTGGAGACACTCTGAAGCACAACTTGGTTGTTGCTGTAGTACTTAAAATACTACCTTTCTCTGAAATTCCTGATACAGAAGTCTAATCCTAGATGGAAGTTTTAGGAGGTGTTTTGATAATTGTAACGCTGCATTACCTTAACCCTTTAATTACAGATTGATGCTCCATCTTTGCAGTTTTATACATAAAAAAATCCCCCTAAACTTCATTGCAACATTACTCTAACACTAGATTTTAAATTAAAAGCTGAATAAGAGCCACAGTACGTCCAAAAAAAAGCATACCCTCATCACAGCTTGTAATAAAGAACAAACTAAATTAGATTTTTGCACATTGTTGTAGATTATATGTCCAACTTTTTAGTCTTTATGATCTGTAGAAATAATAAAAAGGCATGACATTCATAGACCAGTCTGTTGGAAACTGGCACTATTTAAATTTTGTTGTTAATTGTGTTCATCGCCTGATTAGTGATGAGACATTTACTTTCAAATTGCTTTTGCATGGTCTGGTACAACTCAGTTTAGTTTTTCACCATGAGTCCAACTTAGTAGCACAGCAAGATTTTTAGTTACAACATGCTGAAGAGATGGTGGAATCTGGTGGGGTTCGTCAGCTCCAACTACTGGGAACAGCCTCTCACTTTCAAAAATGTAGAAGTTAACTTAATTCCTGGGGAATGTGTTGGCCTTTTTCAGTATGTAAGAGGTTTTCCCCTCAGGTAAGAGGAGGGCAGTGGAACAAAAATGCAACAGAATGCAGGATGCAAAGGTGAAGGAAAAAACCAACAACAACAAAACCCCACCAAAGATATAAGAGTTAATCACAAGATCAAAAGAAAGAGTTGGGCGTACCACCTTGTTGTGGTTTAACCCCAGCCAGCAACCAAGCACCACGCCGCCGCTCACTCACCTCCCTCACAGTGGGATGGAGGAGAGAATCAGAAGGGTACAAATGAGAAAACTCATGGGCTGAGATAAAGACAGTTTAATAGGTAACACAAAAGCCACACACGGAAGCAAAGCAAACCAAGGAATTCCTTCACCACTTCCCATCAGCAGGCAGGTGTTCAGCCATCTCCAGGAAAGCAGGGCTCCATCACATGTAATGGTTACTTGGGAAGACAAACACCATCACTCCGAACGTCCCCCCCTTCCTTCTTCTTCCCCCAGCTTTATATGCTGAGCGTGACGTCATATGGTGTGGAATATCCCTTAGGTCAGTCGGGGTCAGCTGTCCCAGCTGTGTCCCCTCCCAACTTCTTGTGCCCCCCCAGCCTCCTTGCTGGTGGGGTGGTGGGAGAAGCAGAAAAGGCCTTGACTCTGTGTAAGCACTGCTCGGCAGTAACGAAAACATCTCGGCGTTATCAACACTGTTTTCAGCACAAATCCAAAACATAGGCCCATACCAGCTACTATGAAGAAAATTAACTCTATCCCAGCCAGGACCAGCACACACCCCCAGCAGAAAGCCCTGGGCGACATGATGAGAGTCTTGGCAAGAGCTATGTGTGCAGCCCAGTAGCTCTGAACATGATTTGCTTTGCCAAAGAAGAGACGATTTTAATCTCCAAGGCACAGCCCAAACATGAGTACTTCATAAGTTTTCCCAGAGTGCCAACTCAGTGTATGTCAGTGCTTGTCCAAATGAAAGGGTTTGTTAATCTCTTTTACTGTCTTTTCATCTGCTTCCTTGCTGGTTAGAGCAAACAAGGTCATCTGTTATTGTTTGCCATATTGATGATTTTTGTGGTGGAACAACTGAAAAATTGACTGAAACTTGCTGCTCTATGAGTTGATGCTGCAGGTTGCATTGACGCAGTTTTTCATTATTGCATGCTGTAGAAAGCAGATGTGTGCATTACAGTGATATAGAGGTTTGTGTGTGTGTGCATGCGGGGAGAAATTCCACAGATTGAAATAAAAGATGGCAGAATGCACAATATGAAGGACCTTTCCATGTACTTCTATTTGTTTATTTTAGCGAGAAGTGGAGGGAAATAGAAAATTGTACAGTTAAAAAGGGAAGTAAGATTCATGTCAAATTTGTGCTGCCTATTTTACATGATAAATACTGTAGAATTTTTTCAGCTGTTTTGTAGGAAATAAATTTCAACAATTTTCTTCTGTTTTCTTATTTTGTGCAGGCTGGGACTCAGATCAGTCTGGCAGATTTATCATTTTCTGATGAGACTTGTACTCTGTGGTACAACCTGTTGCCTTGCAAGCAAATTCCTGGCAAAAAAAACAAGGAACTAAATGAAGAATCCATGTTTCTGTTAAGCAAGCAGTCATTGGACTCACTGGACTTGGTGAGCAATGTGTGGGCTATTACTGTAATAGCAAGAAAAAAACCATAGCCTCTAATTGTGCTGTTGCACTGTGGTTATTTGAATATGTGAATTGTCCTCCCCTGAAGGTCCAAAGCCCTGTTGTCTTGCAGGCACTTTTGTTTATAGTGAATTTCTGTGGGAGTAGGTCCTGTATGGGGTTTCAGACTTGCTAGCAAGTGTGGATAGAGCTGATGCTTCTTAGCAGGATACAAAATTGCACTCCAATTTGAAATACTTCAGCTGTATTTCATTTTTAAAATAATGTTATTGAAGAGCTTCCTTAAATTTACCATTTATTTTCATATGCACACATTAAAAATTGCTATTTATTAATTATTTTAATTTGCATACTTAAAGCCACTGCACTGAAAGTGCTGTTTATTCAAAATACATACCAATTCTTCTGGTTAAATAAGCTTTTCTGCTTTAATACCTCCTTAAGAGAACTATGTTAAAAAGTGTAACTTTTAAGAACAACCTTTTTTTACCTGGGGGTATTACAAGTATGAGAGGGAGAGACAAGACATTAAAGGATGACAGGAGCATATTTGATTGCATTATCGTTTTACAAACAATCTATTTTTGATTGAGATTTACTCTGTATAAAAACAATTGGTTAATGTGCTACACACTGACAATTCAAACCCCTTACACTTCTGATCTGAGTCATGTTTTTGCTGGCATCAGGGAGCAGCAGGGTAATACAGCTCTTGCAAGAGTTGTCATTTTTTTTACCTATGTTATGTATCACTCGATTCTGGTTTCATCTTCTCTTTCCTTGTGAGCAGGATGCTGTGTCAGCTCTGCTGGAGAGGACATCTGCTGAGCTAGAAGCAGTAGAACAAGAGCTGGCTGAAGACGAGGAGGAGGAGCAGGAGCAAAGGGGCTCTGAGGAAGACTGGTAAAGCCACATTTGCTCCCTCACTGTTCATGCCTGAATGATTCCACTCATTCCTCCTATTCTTACACAAACGAAAGGGCTGTACTTTCAGAGGAGATCATAGACTTATGGAGCGGTTTGGGTTGGAAGGGACCTTTTAAAGATCATTTAGTCTAACCCCCCTGCCGTGGGCAGGGACACCTGCTAGATCAGGTTGTTCAAGCCCCGTCCAACCTGGCCTTGGACACTTCCAGTGATGGGGCATCCACAGCTTCTCTGGACAACCTGTTGCAGTTTCTCACCACCATGGGAATTGGGGTAAAGTCTTGTGTGGTCACCTTCTTTTAGGTTTGCTATGTCTTGGCTGCTATATTAACTCCTACTGCTGATGCTCCTCCACTCCATGTACATCTTCCTGTGAAACCACCTGAGGATTCTAAGCCACTGGAGGTGTACTAGAACATCTCATGTCAAATACTAGTTGCATTCACAATAATAAGCAACTAATAGGATTTGAAGAGAGAGCTGCTGTCTGACAAAGTGTGTGTGTGCTTCCATTGATAGTCTTGTTTTCGGAGAACTTGTGAGCTTTCCCAAGAAACAGATTTCTTACTAAATTGCTACGTTGAGTTCTGTTCCTGTGCAATTTCTTAGCTGCAGGGTAGAAATAATACATGCTTTATTATGAGGGAAGGGGAGACTCACTCATTTGTTTTCTGAATTTATTGCAACCAAAGTCCTTCAATGTTATCAACATACAGCTATTGAATGTAGTGTGGTGTTGTCATAACGATCTTGAAGGTGAACTGTAGTAGAGCTTGCTGGGTTTACTGGAGCATATAATGAAACGTGCCTTCACGTGAACTTAATGGAAGCATTTGGGTGATACTCTTGTTTTCCCTGTCAGGAAAATGCGTACATTGTACATGGGTGAAGGCCTAGGCCTTTGATATCTTTCTCTGTTGGGCTTTTTCAGTTTGAGAATAAGCCTGGGCTGCTTCTGTTCATACAGGTTGGAAATGCTTGCAGAAGCCTCTGATGAAATTGTGGATGAAGAGGAAGATGGCATTAAGCTGGCAGTAGAAAGCAACTGTACTGATGACATGGGATTACTCGTTGATGCACAGGAAACAAACGAAGACAAGGACAGAGAGAATGGTGATGAGGCCCATGAAAGCCAGCAAGCTGCTATAATACTAACACTGGTGAATATCTTGAAATACACATTCCTATGGTATTTTACTGCATCTGAAGATTTATTTCTGAGCAATTAATGTAGAAGTCTGCTGCATTTAAAATTTGATGTTTCCTGTGCTGTAGTGCTTGTCAGTATGTACTTTTAACGAAACCGGTGTGGTCACTTCTGAACTATGAAGAGGACATTTAACAGATAGGCGAGGCAGAACTTCTAAGTCAAAGACAATTAACCAAAAATCTGTATCTTCACTTTTTTTATTGCATAGGGAGAATATTCAAAATACAAGCGCAGTTCAGTAGCTTCAACTTGTGCAGAAGTATTTTAAGTATGCACATCTGTTTCATTGTTTCTTTTTTTTTTCCTGATTCATCTGATAAAGGGGGAAGGACAGAACAGGGGTCAAGATCTTTAAACCAATTAGGGGATTTCCTTATTTCTTCTCTCTATTTTAGGGTGTGAAATACAAAAACTGGCTTAGCAGAGAAGAGGAGGAAAGATTAATGAGCAGAAAATTCCAAAATGTGTATTAAACTGTGTACTATTGAACTACCCCCACACTGCACATAACAAATTCTGATTCCATGTTCTTGTTAACCATTTGCTTTACAACATATTCCACCTTTCTGAAAGCTCTTTTAGTAAGTTTTTAGTAAACATATCCCTGATGTGGCAGCACACACTCTAGAAATAAAATTTTTAGAACACCTTTCTGCATCTTAATGAAGACACTGTTGCATGCATTAAACCCACAGGTTCTGTAAAATAGAAAGGTAAAAACGCAAAGAATGACATCTTGTTCCTTCAAGTTAGTGACAATACAGAAGTTCAACACCTCCATGGACTTGCTGGAAACTGTAATTAACTTCCAATTAATGTGGCAAGATGCCATATGAGCTAAGGCCATGGTATAAAAGGACTGACAGTCTGCTGGGTAGCAAGCAAATACAGATCAAAGCCCAAACTCGGCAAGGGGAGACATCAAGGACAACATCTGAAGGTTAGGCACGCACACAAGTGTTTTGCTAAGCCCGGGCTGGACGGACCTGGATAGCGAGTGAAAGACATAGCAGACCTCATTGTAAAGCCAGCCACAGATCTTCGTGTGCCAGATCCTCTCAGGGTTGCAGTTGTGTTATTTAGGTCACTGTATTTATCACCTGCACATTGAAAACCATGAACTTCGCTAAATTACCCAAGTTGAAGAAAGTGCCCCAGTGCACATCAGTAACACCAGAAGTGCCAGCTGCTGCAGTGCTTGTTCTAGCTTGGCTGTCAAGATGAGTGCTGCATGTAAGTAAGCACAGGCTGCACCACCTATGGGGATGTTGACACCTGAGGCTCCCTGTGGCACACATGGGGCAACTGTAGGAGGCAGCAGGTCGTTCTGTGGAACAGCAGCTAGCTAGTCTCTTCCCTGGGTTCACAAGGCTGGTGCAGCTCTGCAGGCTGCCATGAAGCAGCCCCGCTGGTGGGGCTTGGGGGACATATGACAGTATGTCTGGGAGAACCTGGGCAGTGTAACTTTCCCAGCTGCCCCTTTCAGTGTGCACAGGCACCATCTCTAGCATGGCAGAACCTTGCTGTTCTGCAAATGCAGAACAAAATAAATATTAATATAAATGCACAATAACAATAATAATAATGTCCGCAAGTGGCAAAGCAAAGTACTTGTTGCACCATGGTTCCATCAGACCATCTGTAGGGCAGCAAAGGCCTTTCTGCAAAAGCTTTGGTTTTACTGGATACACAGAGTACCTTCAAAGACTCTTCGCACGCTGTTAAGTGTTTGGGGAATTTTGTGTTTCTTTACTCAGCATAGTTTCTGTGTATATGCAAGCTGCTTTTCACTGCTGGTCTTTTTCCATCTGCTGCAAGGTAACAATGCTTGTAAAATCCAAAGGCACAAAAACTATGTGGTGGCATGTGTCTGGATATAGTAGTTCTTATAAACTAAATTCCTTTTCATAGGTTGATAAAGAGACTAACACCGAGGAGTTGGTTAACGAGAACGCAACAGTCCGACCCAAGGACAGAGCCAGCTGGAGCTCAAGACAGCGTCCCTTTGTCAGGAACAGCATGATAGTGCGCTCACAAACCTTCTCTCCAGGCGAGCGTAACCAATACATCTGTAGGGTAAGAGGAAGAACACTTGGAAGGAAGAGCTATTAACTAAAGAGTCATTTAAATTCTTGGGAATGATGCATTAATGACAGTGAGTCATGTACCAATTTTCCCTGAAAGAGGCACAGCCTGTGCTTTCTCTAGATTCGTTCTTTCCATAACTGATCTGATGCATAGTAGAATTGACTTTCAGCAGAGTTGCGTACTCTTGCAAAACACCTTTAGTAGGGCAAATATACATCCTATTGGAGAGAAGTAACACGGATGCCTGTGCTGGCTGGCTGCAAAAAGTGTGTTTCCCTGCATGTCAGCAACTACAGCTCTCACACAGCAAAATAATTTGTTAAAACATAGAATAGAGTTCACTAAACTGCCATTGCATTACCATATTTTAATAATGTAACCATTTAAGGGTAACAGTGTGGAAAGAGCTCCATCATCAATTTTAAATCTCACTTTGTATCTCAACTGGTTTTAAACCTGGGCAGCCCAAATCCTGCTGTAATTACATCTTTGAAAGATGTGCGAGCGCTGCCTAGGGGCTGAGTTTTAAACATGCCTTTGGCAACAAAGCTCTCCAGTCTTTCTAGATCTATGGTAGCATGGGAAAAAAAAAAGATTTAGACTGTCAGCCCTCTTGCTGCTAAACTAACTGTGAAAATCATGTGTTTAAAGATTTAAGCATGGATTACCAGCTCTATAGATTTTAATTACAGGCACCTTAGAAAAGGTAGTTTATTTTGATCTTTAGTTTCTACAGGTTACTCACACAAGTATGACTTTTGTTTTTTAAATACTTATGCTTTAATTTTTCTCCAGTTCAATTAGAGGTGGTTGTCTTAATCATTTGGGAACATTGAAGTTGATCACTTCTCTGTGATTATCATTGGCCTAAAAACCCCAAAATAATCTGTAGTTGATACCTACATACTTAAATAACTATTCCATACACCCTCCAGAATGAAACACAGTAGATTGTTTTGTAACAATCTTTACATAATTTGGGTAGATTACTGGCTGAATTCAGAACCTAACCTTCATCTTAATTCCTGTACACTGGAAATTAGGTGTATTGGCAGAAAAATACAGCCTTAGCTTACTGCTTATGGAGGTCTTTGGCAGGAAGTAACGGTAGTTGCTCTGATAGTTTAGTCAGTATAAACTCCTGAGGTGTTTTGCATCTGGAAAGCTGTCGGGCTTTTGTAGCTTTGAACATTGCTACGTACCTACTGCCAGAAGCCAGAACCTAAAAAAACAGACCTTGAATAAACCATTCTCTTTCTCATGTCAGGTATTGCCTGGAAGCAAAGTACCCTAGGAAAAACCCATGTTTGCACAGATGAATCTTTTGCAGTTTCAGAAATACTTGTAGTCCACTGTCGGGGCTCAAGAGTGGGCACTGTATCTGCGTCTGAGTCCACGGAGAGGGCTGAATAATGGGGGTCTCCCCAGTCCTAGTCCCCAGCTTGCACCGCAGGCATATCCAGCCTTGCTTGCTTTGTGGTGCCATAGTAGAGGAAAGCACCTGTCGGACACGCTCTGGCTAACTGCCAGCTGCTTTCTTTTTGGAAGAGATGGCCTAGCTTTAAGAAAGCACCTACTTTCATACGATGTTACAGCAAACACAAAGATTTTTGAGGCCTAAAGGACTGACCCAAAGTCTGTTGGTGCCTTTGAAAATCTCCCTTGAAAAGTGCATAAAGAACATCAGTGATGATAGCCACCTGTGCATATCCAGGGGTGGGCTCCCAGTAGCGGCTCCATAGTGAAGAGATGGATTTGTCTCTCAAGAGGTGTATTCGTATTGCAAGAGGTGGTATTTCTCACCTCCAACTCCCAGTCAGTCCTGTGTAAGCATGCTTTAGGGCTCTGGCTTTGGTTATTGAAATGTTAGGTGAATGATTCTTTTTGTCTGTCCTTTTCTGAAGAGGTGAAGTAAATATCCTGCAGATAGATGCTTCTGTTTCTCTGAAGGTTACCACCATGCATGCTGATGCATCTAATAATCTGTCTGCACTGATGTATGTGGAACTAATGCTATAATTAACAGAAACTACTGCCGAGCTGTCGTGCATATTTTTGAGAAGCAGGAAGTGCTTCTGAAGGAGGCTGTAGGCACACCTATACTTGTTACAAATAATAATACAAAAATACTGTTTGTTGGACAGGTGCATGTCTACAGTAATTTACGATCCCTGTAGTAAATTTGTTAAAGCCTGCCCCAGGTAAATGAAATCCGTAGTTTATAATCTGCAGCCAGACAGTGATTTGGCAGTACTTAATAACCTAACCGTAGTTATCTTCCTTGCATTTCTAAAGAGTCTACTTACTAGTTGTTCAGTAAGATCAATGGTTGTCTTGGTTTAGGAATAGACTTTTGGAGTAGATGCTTATTCTAGTTGAAAAATTTTTTACTTTATACTAAGAATGATCTACATGTATATCAACACTGAGGTTTTCTGTCTGGTTATATCAATACAGATGTATTTGTATGTGAAGGTGCTTTATTTCTCTGTTATGTACATTTTGACAGTTGAATCGAAGTGACAGCGACAGTTCAACACTAGCCAAAAAGTCTCTCTTTGTGAGAAATGCCACAGAACGGCGGAGCCTAAGAGTTAAACGGGTATGTGCTTTATTACCTGAACATGGTTCAAAACAAAGTATGAAGAGAGAAAGAATAACAAACTACTTAAACAATATGCTTTATTTCAAGCATTTCAGCAAAAGCAATGCAAGTACCACATGTAGTCCTGTAGTTCCAGGTTGAAATCTCAACACAGTGGTCTCAGTCCTACATCTTCCCCCACCGACAAAGCTTATGTTGCTCTAGTTGTGGCTGAACCAGGAGCAAGACACTGGTGCTTAGCATCGTGGCATTTACTGTTGAACTTTAGCTTGTTACCGTCAAATGGATCTGGGTTAAAGAACCTGAATATTACAAAGTGACCCAAGATGGCTTATGCTGCACAAAAGTCAACACCAGCAACATATATCTTGAGCAAATTTTGGTGGAAATTTCAGGGATCCAGATGTCCTTTTAAAGGGGATGTACTCTTCTCCAAGAGTATTTTGAGTAGCAGAAGGATTCAAGGACAAGAGAGTAAGATTGTATTTCTCTTGCATGGAGGTCATTCTTAAATAAGTTGAGAGAGTTATGTTTTAATCTTGATTGTAACTAAAAAACCCACTTCTGCGGAAGGGTTGTTACCAGGTAGCAGGATTACATTTGGCATAAGAAATAAATATTGAATAGTCTGGGATGGCTTCTCCTGCCTGACTTACTCATGCGAAAAGTCACTGTGAAAGGACAGTAAATAATGTAAAATACACTAAAGAAATGCATGCTTACAGAGTTCATAACATTATGTGTTTGTTTATGCCTTGAAAAAGCAAATGTTAAAAAAAATAAATAATGTAGTTGAAATCTATGGGGAAGTCTGTGTAGTGTTGATCTCCTGGCATTGTGTCATCCTGGGGATCAGAATAGGTTTTTTGTTTTTAACCTGTAAATATAGCATGGTACATCTGGTTGGAGAAACTTTTGCATTTATTTTTAGCTAGTGACTGAAGAAAAATTCCAGAATAGATTAATTTTTGCACTTGGATCTCATCATAGTAGCTTTCTGCTAAAGAAAAATAAAGAATATTTGAGCTTTTCTGACTGTATTATGTGAAACCCTACACTAGTCTCTCTAGATATTAATTTTTATTGTTCTGTCTCCCAAATGATTTAGCCTGTTTGCCAACCAATCATGCGAAGAGCTACGCAAGAGTGCCCCATACGCACTTCCCTTGACTTGGAGCTGGACCTCCAGGCATCACGCACAAGACAGAATCGTCTGAATGATGAGCTTCAGGCCTTGCGGGATCTTAAACAAAAGCTTGAGGAAATGAAAGGTAGAGGAGAGACAGACCTTCCCCCGTGTGTGCTAGAGGATGAACGATTCCAGAAACTCTTGAAACAAGCTGAAAAACAGGTATGAGCAGCATACAGAAATTTGTGAGTGAATATGCATATGCCCCTACCTTTTCTATAAATTTGTTAAAGAATTTAGTCTAGCATGTTAAAAGACTTTTACAGAAGCTCACATTTGTCTAATTACATCTCTGAATTTACGCAGTGTAAACAATATTTCTTTATTAGTCAATACTATAGCATTTAAACCTAGAATTTGAGGTAGTGTTTTTCTAGTGCCCTCTAAATACTTTAGTAATTCACAGTAGAAACACTATTATTTGGAGTAATAGTTGTGGTTGGTGTAGTAAAATAGCATTTATGTAAAATTTAATTTAAAATTCTCATGTCCCAGCTGTACTCCTACAGACACATATGTGGTTTTTGTCCTTCAACATCAGTTGATTTGCAGTCTGCACAGAACTTGTAGCCAAAGATGTTTGTAGCAGGTAGAGAGAGGCAATGACCATTACTCATAGTGGTAGGGGCATGTGGGAAAGTCAGTACTTCCACTGTGGTTTATTTCCTTTTCAGGACATACTTGTTCTAGTTTTGGCAAAGGAAAGCCAAATCCTATTCTCTATGTGATCGTCTCTAAAACAATACAAGTATATATGCACTGTCCCTGAACTGCCGTAAGGTAATGGGATACCCTCATGTGGATAAAAGACAAAAAACAGGATAGAATGAGTGAGAGGCAACAGTAACGAGTTGGAACATGGAAAATTCCAACAAGATACATTAAAAAGTTGGATGTTGTGGGGTTTTTGTTATGTTTTGAGAAGGTTGGTTGTTTTTTTAAATTGTGAGGGTGATCATACACTGGGATAGGGGCCTAGAGAGGTTGTAAACAAAAACCCAGCCTCCACAGTTGGAGATACTCGGAACCTAACTCGACAAGATCCTGAATACCCAGCTCTAGCTTCACCTACTCTGAGCAGGAGGTTGAAGTAGATACCTCCTGTAGCCCCCTTCCCATCTATGTCTGTCAATGTACATTAGTTTTCAATGGGAGAAGGTTGCTAGTGACATCCAGGAAGGAGTTGTACTCTTTAGCTATTTATGGTTGATAGAGATTAGTGTTTTGATGACACCAAGATATTGAGTAGTAAAAATGGAAAGCAGTTTCAACACAGTGCAGAGGACCTTCTTTCTAATATATAAGCAACAGTTGTTGGTTTTGTTGTTTTGCTTTTTTAAAAGCTGAATGTCAGTAAATAGCATTGTGTAGAGCAGGGAAGAGATGATCCTAATATTTGCATATACAAAGCTGAGCTCTGAATTAGCTGTTAGGAATGAGATACTTCGGATATAAGAAAAACGTCAGCAAAAACATCACAGTGATCAGCAGATGTCAAAAAGCAAGTAAGACAGGTATTAGTAAGAAGAAAAGTTGGAACAAAACAAATCATTGTTTTATGATATAAATACATGTTATGCCTGTAACTTAAACATTGTTCAGTTCTGGTTCCTCTTCTCAAAGTGGATAATGAAACTACAGAGGGTCAACAAGGATGGTCAAAGGAGAAAACAGCTTTCATGTTAGGAGTGGCTAAGTAGCTACAACTGAAGTCTATAAAATCATGGGTGAGGTGGAGAAGAGCAAATTAATCATTGTCTTTTATTACACAATTGAAGAGGTGGCATGTTAAATGCAAGCAAACATAGCACAATATTTAGAAACTGTAAAAGTGTTTTCCATGGAACACCGAGTGCTGCAAGTTTGCATAGGTTCAAAAACCAGTTTGATAAATTCATGAAGAAAAATCCATCAGAGGTCAATAACCATAATGATATCACCTACTTCAAGAAGTCCTTGTCTGTCTGATAGCTTAGGAAACAAAACTTTCTCCCAATATGTTCTCCCAGCTCTATGTTTATGCCCTATTCTGTCTTCTCTGTCTTCCTGCCTCTCTTTCCTTGGCATCTGCTATTGGCTATAGCTAGTGGAGTTCTAAAATGGCTATAAAATATTAGCAGAGTTTAGGCCAAGCATTTACAAGTGTTCTGAAAAACCCTTGGGCAAAATGGGATAAGACAATGCAATGTTTAAACATCACACAATGAACTGTGTGGGTTTTTTACCATGTGAATTCATTGTATGGATTTTATCTTTCTCAAGTTTATCCCATAAAAATAGTAGCTTATATAAGGGACGCATAGCTAAATTTATTTAGAAGTTCATAGTTTATATTTACTGATGGATAGAAATGATAATTTTTAATTGTTTATTTAATTTAACACTACTCCCTCTCTAAAGCTATTCCTGCTAGAATAGAGTATGCCTCTGCAACATTTAATTTTATAAATCCTTTGGATTTGTGCTTTCTTATTTCAGCTGGCTCTTTCAAGGCAGCAGATAGGTTTGTCATATTTTATGTTTCTGGTGTCAGTGATCAACACCATGACACACACTGCAATGAGGAATAAGAGTAATAATATACCTTCCTAAAATATATGCAGTCTGCAGCACAGCATTTAAGTCCTTCTTTCCAAGCTAAAAGTCAGAACAATGATCACAGCCACTCCACCTCTTTTGAAGAGCGCTTACAAAGTTTCTAGAGATATTTCTACCCTTAAAATCATTGCAGCCTTCCCCTGTGGAGCAAAACAACCCTGAGAATGCTGTACTCTGCTGTCAGTGTTTCCTCTTGGGTTAGCAAAACACAGCAGCCTAGAGAACATTGTCATAGATTATTTTTTAGATCCTGCAGGCATTATAATGGCGCAGACTAATGCAGCAGCTGGAAGTGCCAGAGAAATTGAGAGAGTCTCAAGTGAAAAATGAAACCGCAGATGTGGGGGATGTTGAAAATCAGTGCTAGCACACAGTTACTCTCCTTGAAGCCAAATACACAGACTCCATACTTTCTCTCCCCTTCCTACCACACCTTCCTAAGTATAGCAAGTACATAAAGCCCACTAATACTTGCAGATCAGAAAACAGTTGGTAATTCTGTGCATCAAAAGCATTTTCTCTTATTGAGATTGCATTTTTGTGAGAAATCACGCAGTATTTCAAAGTTTGAGTCTTAAATCCTTATACAAGTAAGTTTTCAGACACCTAGTGTCCTCTGAAGTACTTCCTCTTTCTGTATGTCCAAAAACGATTACTGAGAATATCTGTAAAGATCTTGTTCTTTTCAGTACCTCTTCTATGTAGAGGTAATCTGTAATTATGTTGTCAATACCACAAATATGTCCTTGTTCCAGTGTTTTGGTGTCTAGTACAGTTAATAGTTTCTCTTTAGATTCACTTTATTCTATACAAAAACCACTGAAGGTCAAGACAGGAATTAGGGTTTCAGCTTTAATTTTGATAGTGTTTCTTTGTTATCTCACGCTTAAGCTAAGTGCAGATACAGAGATTCCTATCTGGCACTTATTTTTGGCAGATAAGTGCCAGATTTTTGGCACTTACTGAATGTATGACCGATGTATTAGTGTGCTTTTCTGTATTCTATATAGATGGAGGATTCACTGTCTTCATAAAACACTTGAGAAATATGACGTAAATATAAAACCTAGTCATGTACATAACTTCTCACGTGCATACTCTTAGAGGCATTGGGCTGAAATCAAAGTTTCTCTGAGAGCATCCTGAAAAAATAGCAGGATTGAAAAAATGAAAAAGGAGTACATAGTAATAGAGAATATGAAAACAAAGAAGTCACCTGAAATGCAGTAGTCACAAGAATCTCATGTATAGTTAGAGAAAAGATAAAATTAGGAAATTTTGAAATATTGTATGTTTAGTGCTTTGATGAAAAATATTAACTAGGGGAGCTGATAAAACATATGGCCAGTGACATATGTAAAATTAAGACACTACCAGTTGTAGATTGCAAATTGCTGTTCACTAACTAATAAGGAAAACAATATTTATAGGTTAATTTCATTTTAAAATCATAGCTATTTTGGAGTTGGGGACTAAAGAAGTTAACAGCAGTGTAAGCTGCCTGGATTTTGAGTGAGTTACTGAAAGGGTGGTGTTCTTTAATGTAAAACACTTCCATCTAAAACACTGGAGTGCGTTTCAACAGATAGGGTACTACTACCCTGCTGTGAACAGCAATACTGACGTACAGAAATACTGTAACTTAGAAGTGCATATGTAGCTGCTGAACCATATTCACATCAAGAAAGATCCTTAATCTGTTGTTACCACTGGTGTTCTGTTAGCTTGGCTTTTACACCTCTACAATGCAAATGAAAAAAGTGAGTCTTACATGCAAAACGGGTGTTGTGTCATAAATAAAAGCACAAAAGTTCATGAATATTAATATTGCTAACAAGGGCAACAAAACTTGAAAGTTTTGCATGGAGGAGGAAAGTTTCTCAACAAAACTTTGAGAGCATGCCTCCTCTATTTTTTTTTTGTCTGTTATTTTAGAGTAGGTATAGGCAACTTTCCTGCAAGCTTTCATTAGGAAATAAAAGTATTTTACGTGGGAAGAGAATCACTGTCTCCCAATTCTAAAAAGGTATTTGGATAGACGACACTCATTCGTACAAATTTAGGTGTTGTCTAACTATAGCCCTAAGAAATATCTCACCAAAATTTATAACACCTAGTAGCCACCTGTGATGGCATGGGATTTGCTCTCTTTTATTTTTTTAGGAAAAGCTCTGTTACCTTATTTTGCGCCCATGGCTTAGGCTTGTGATGTCAGTCTTCTGTCTTGCTGACCTTTTGCATAGAGATTTTCATAGAATAATTTAGGTTGGAAAAGACCTTTAAGGTTGAGTCCAGCCGTAAACCTAACACTGCCAAGTGTTTTCCTTGACACAGAAGGATTTGCCATTTCTTTGAAATGAGTAGTTGTTCATTATTAGCAAAACACAGTTATTTTTCCTGTTTACAGGCTGAGCAGTCAAAAGAAGAACAGAAACAAGGTTTAAGTGCTGAGAAATTGATGAGGAAAGCTTCTAAGGATGTATGCCGGTTGCGGGAGCAGAGCCAGAAAGTGCCACTGCAGGTGCAGTCATTCAGGTATGGCCTGTTCTGCTTTTCATGCTCTTTTTAATGTAGTGAAGTAACATGAAATATTTCCAAATATGATGAGACATGCCCTGTAACATTAATCAAAAATCCACACACCTTTGAATTTGCAAGAAACATCATACATTTCTGACACAGCTCAAAGTTGGAGTTTCAAAGGACCAGGCCTTGGTAACTTGCTCACGTTGGCAGTATGTCAGCTGAGCTGTGGTGGTGAGGACAAAGAGTGAAAAGTTTCAGACCGCTGTGTGGCAGATGCTGTGGGCAAGCATGTGTGTGACCATTGCCGTGGCTTGCCTCACCCACAGTAGGTTGACAGTGGGCTTTAAGTAATGGGATCTTTTCTGGTGATGGCAGGTGCCTGAAGCAAATCGCCTTATTGTAGTAGAACAGTGTGCATCTCATCAGGAAACTGATTAAACATTGCTTGTGCCTCGCTCAAGACTTATTATTCAAGATCTTGAATCCCTCCTCCTTTTTCCTTTTGGTTGCGGGAACAGCAACCGATTACATGAAGCAATTAATCAAGTGTTCTTGCTTAGCATAAGCCAGAATGAACACTTGCTATCTCAAACCTTAATTCTAACTGGTCTGAATTCCTAAAAGACTGGACAGTAAGTGGCAGGCTAGCAGCCTGAAGGCCACAGTTCTATATAAACATAAATATAAAACTGGTGATTGAAAAATACAATGCTTACTCTTCCACATAGAAACAGTACTGCAAGCTAATTTAATCTGTTTTGTCACTAACACACATTTTTAAAGTCTGGTTTCTGGATTCCTGTGTAGGAAATTTACATCAGCTGCTAACAAGCGTAAGGATTTTTCTCCTTTTTTAACCCAGTCTGCTTTGAGCAGTTTGAGAAATCTATAAGCAAATAGGGGCCTGTGAGGCACATAAATGCAGAATCAAAGCAAGAAAAAAAGGAAGGGGGGTCCTCTGCAATGAAGCATCACAGCTGAGCTATTAATCTTCAGCATGAAATTCAGAGCATCTTCAAACAGTTTTCACTTGCTATGCAAGTCTTGAGAAAGAGTTTTGATCAGTGCTGGTCATTTAACAGTCATCACAAACAGACTGCTGCCCAAATTTACAGGAACGTGTAATAGTGCTCAAGACACCATTCCCCTGCAAGAAGGGTATCATAAGACTCCATTCTCCTTTATCTTCTAATCACCACACAACTAGCCAAGGAATCCAGTTTACGTAATTGATTTTGCTCTGAGCTAATGTTTTTGATGGGAACTCAAGTTTCGCCAGTGGAAAACATGGTTTAGTCTACTGGACAAATAGTTACCTCCTCAGGCTGAATTGTACACACCCTGCTAGTTGGACTTGTTACAGTGCTGTGGCCTCACACACTAATCACACAGAGGCATTTCTGAAGCTCTCAAGAAGAATGACTCTTCTGAGCTTTAATTTTTATGCCCCCAATACTTATCATCTGCTTTCTAGGCTGCTGGCAGACAAGCTTGTATAAACTTGTTATGCTTCAGTAATCTCTAAGTTCATAGGAGACAGAAATGGTAACAGCACAGGGGAAGCAACTAGAGAATGGCTTGACAATTCTGCTTCTCTGAGTCTTGCCCAGACCCAATGCTTTTTCCCCTTGAGTCAGGATAAAATGTTTTATTTTGCCTTTTTGTCGCCCCCACTGAAATATCATCATAGGAAATTCAGTGACTAGATCGATATTTCAGTCTCATCACTGCAGTTATTAATGAAATATTGATTATTTTTTTCTTTCTCAAAATTGGAGCTGCTTTTGACATAAACCTGCCTAAGAAGGGAATAATGTCAGAATGTCAAATTTGTAAATAAATTCACTGTGTGTTTTCCTCACTGTATATTTTCCAAACCTGTATTTTAAGGAACTGTGCTGTAACATGAGCAACTCTACAGCAGATGACATTGGAGTCATGCCATAAATAGTAAAATAATAACTTGTTTTCTTTTCTAATTTCAGGGAGAAGATAGCATACTTCACAAGAGCAAAGATCAGTATACCAGCCCTTCCAGCTGATGATGTATAATTATGCATTTGCATTGAAGTGTTTTTTCTGCTTGTTCATCTCTTTTCAGATGAACTTTGTAGTTCCAGTGACCTGCTTTTAAAAATCTTCTATTTTACATTCACTATTGATATGTTTATTTGTAAAATATAGTGAATTGAATTCTTGTATGCTTAAAAAATGGCAAAAAAACCCAACAACCAGAAAACCAAAGTAGATTAATTTTGGTATACTGATGCTGATTTTGTACAGTTTGTATGTATTGCATGTGTGTTTTTATTTTGTAAAGATGGAACAAAGGAACAAAGGCAGTACTAAGCATGTATCCTGTTGAACTGCACTGTGTTGAGAAATATTACGTTCAACAGAAGATTGTTTATCTTTTCACTATTTTCATGTGAGCAGACTGTGAAGATGGCTGTTTTGCCATGCGATGTTTTTGTACAAGAGTGTGACTTCTATAGTTTAAAGTTAACCACAAGCGTAAGCTCCTTTCCAAAACATCAAGGCTGCCTCACAACAGCTGCTAATTAGATTCATCACCCACATTGGAATTTTGTTTCTGAAAACAAATTTCTTCTGTTTTTGTTTTTTAATACTTTGTAGGAAGAGACAGTGTTCAGAGTTTAGTTTTGTGAATGTACAGTACTTTAACCTGCACTAAATGGTTTCTTGCATCTGCAGGAGAGTAAGAAAGGCAAGGCAGACAAGTAACCCTAAAAACTAATTATGAGACTACCAAAAGGGGCAGCTGATTTCTGAACTGGAAGCTGAATCAAATTCATAATACCAACACTGACATCGGAATAGTTATATCCGCTGTACACTATGTTAATCTTTTGTCCTAGAGGGTATCTTATTGCCAACTAGGAAAACGTAAAAGTGTTTGTTAGGTTTACAAGTATGAAGATGTTTCATTAAAGTATTTTTACCAGAAGAAAAATCTGCCATATACTAACTCAGATATCATAAGTCTTGCTGGTAAGGTAAATCCTTTCTCAAAAAGAAAAGCTCCCAACTAGAAGTCTTCACATATTTCGGTACAATAAATAACATTTTTAAAAATACACAATTGACCCTGTATGAAGTTGAGGGTGCACGGTTTAATAAATAGATGTGAATGGCATGTTTCAAATTTGTCTTACATGAAGCAGCCAGCTAGGAGGAAGCATCAACTTGGATGCATTCTGTAAGAAGTCCAGAACATTAGAGGTAGGTGTTTAAGCAGCCCTGTCTTGGTAAAGCAGTTGGGGTCTTATCTTCTGTGGGTACTGTGTAAGTAGGTGGACATTGCAGAAAACAGAATTATTTCATTTTCTACTTAATATGTTGCACTCAGATGTATTTAATTCACTGGCTAAAGTTTTCTTCCCCAAGCAACAAGCCACATATGCATGGACTTCATCTTTCAAAAGGCTATAATTACTTGGTGAGAAAATGCAAGCAAATATAACTACACTGTGGTAGCAGCTGTCTTTGAATTCAAAGTGACAATTCTGTGATGAGAGGTCTGTGTAACACCTAAGGGTTTTCTTATGCACAAATACATCAGTTCACTTAAATGTATAGCCAAACATGCTATTTTGGGCAAGATGACTGATTGAACATCCTTTATGAATGCCCCATTTGTTTTTTGTTTCTTGGGTTTGAGATAACATTCATGTTTGAAAGGTCAATTTAAAAAAAAAAAAAAACAAATCTGGAATTATTTAATGTAGAGGTAAAATGAAGGTTGACAGTTTCAACTTCTCAATTTGATTATATAAGTTGTTTGTAGAATGATGTTTAGAGGTGTACTTTATGATTTTTCTTTTATTTATTTACAGTCTTATTTATGTTCTGTTTAATATAGTTCAGTTCTGGCCATAAAAATATTTGACACTAAGTATGCAATGTGAAAAATATTTAGAACTGTCTAAATTCTTGCTAGATTAGCTGTTTCTCCTCACATGTTGAATATTTTTTTAAAAAAGTATTATTGTCTGATTTGTAAGCTTGAGGTGAGGTCAAAATTTAAGTATTGCTGGCTTTAGCTTGCAAATCTCATTTAAAAATGAGAGACTTAAACATATTCATGCTCCTCATTTTCCAGATTGGTAAAGTTGAACATATTTGTAGGCAGCTTTTAAGAATTTTCTGGGTTTGGAGTTTTGGGGGTTTTATACTAATTCAGATTATTCACACTTGAAACACTCAATAGAATAAGCTAAAATAATACATACAAGTAAACCCCCATCAGTTTAAAATTATAAATACTACTCTTGAAGTGGAATTTACTCTGCACAGCAGGTTATAACAAATGTAATTAGTTCTGTTTCCAGGTACCAATGTCACTGCAGTTGCATATATCAAAATCTAAATATTACTGGTACAAGAATATTTAGCCAAATGAGCAAAGTTTAGCAGAAACTGTAACAGAACACAAATCAAATAATTTTAAGATTTTTTTTTTTACTATTGCTATGTTTATACTGTATTAAATATCAAATGCTCAGGACTGAACTAAATATTTAATCAGGTTATATTCTGAATGTGTTTCTGCTCTAATTTTGTCTGTAAGAGTATGCAAGTACATCACATAGATTAACTTGTCTCTGCACTTTCCATGTGTTTCAGTGATTGGAAAATACATTTTTTAACAAAGCTCTTTTCCAGACCAGTGTTTGATTTAATTCTTTTATTGCTGTTCTATGTCTTTATGTGCTCTTTGCAGAAACAGATGGCTGCTACAGCTTTGTCAGTGTAAAATCATTGCCATTTCTAGAAAGTTCACATCAATCACTGACATGTCTTAGGATGAGTTATATAGAAACTGATTCATATACTTTGTTAGTTCGTCATATTCATGAAGTAAAAGCTACAATAGCAATGAACATGGTCAACTCTCCACTGGACAACATCTCATTATTATTCAGAAATACTGGCTTTCCTTAGAGAGAGATTGTGCAGGGATATGTTCAATCATTCTCTCTCTCTCTCTCACACACACACACACAATGGAGGATCTTGCATTACATGACACTATGTCTGAGAACATTTAGTTTCCTGTAAATGATGCAAGTCCAGGGAACTTCATTCGGGGCTGTACTGTATTAGGTTTTTGTAATGCATGTTGAACTGACACTACAAACTTTCAGGACTTAAACTAATATTTTTGTAAAAAAGACATTGTTCAAAGCAGCCCCAGTAAGCGTTCAGCCATTTAAAATATGGTCAAGTCTCTGTGCATGCCTAGAGATTAAAAATTTTATACTCGCTTATCCTAAAAACAAAACAAAAAAACCAACCAAAAACCTACAAAAACAACATCTGCAAGTGATCAGATTTTGGAGAATTACAGTGGTGACTTAAATCTCCATAGCTCATCAATTAATGTTAATTAAAATTGAAGGTAAGTAGTGATTAAAGGAACTACTTTGTAAGAAGCCATCCTCCCACCCCGATCTTGTAAACAGTAACCTATCTGTTCAGTAGACCTTTCTTACTGTTATGCAAGAGTAAGAAATCTGAAAACCTGATATCTACCCTTTTAAAAAGTCTTCTGTTTCCGGTTTCCAGATGTTGATGGGTGTCTTGCATATCTGCCATTGCATACTGCTCTGGTAATTGATGGTCAGATGATAAGCAGATTGTGGAGAGGAGTAGAGATCCTCGTAGAATTATAAAAAATCCACCAAACCAACCACTGAACAGTGCATCCCCTACTTCCCATCTGGGCACAATCTCTGGGATGTCTTCATCCTAAAATTCCTGGATTATAGTATGGGCAACCCAAGAAACAGGGACTAGGGCCAGAACTCCAGACATCCACAGGAGTATTCCTCCAAGTAGTAACAGCTGTTTCTTCAGCTTCAGCTGTATCCTCCACCTTTAGGCAGTCCAAACCAAGACTAGAGATCACACAAGGCTCAGAAGTCCTAGCCCATTTGATGTAGATACTAAAATCCTGGAAATCTTGAATTCTAGAGGCAAAACCAGGAAAGAATCAAAGTCTTTACACTGTGTTCCTCCTACATCTTGGACTACACAGGTTTGCCAGAGTCCCATGGTCCAAAGCTCCAGTACATTTAAGTCTAAGTTGAGATTTTTTTCCAGCCTGATAAATACAGGTACCAGTTAAAACCCATCCTAGTACAGACAACAGAAATCCAGCTGACTGTAGCCTGTGCCTGTGGACTGAGTTCATTTTTAACACTCACAGAAGCTCTAAACCACTCACTTTTGCGGACACTGTTCAATTCTTTGTCATACTGAACATAAACAAAAGTTAAAACACTGCTTTATAAAGCATGAAGTACTCCTCCCCCTCCTGCTTTGTGGTGCCTGGTTCCACCTGCAGTGTTTGGGGGACAGGGAAGTAGTGTGGTAAACTAGTACCTGAAGGGTGTGGCCACAGCTAGGCTCACCTTTCATTAGTTTTGGGTTTGTGGTTTTTTTTTAAGAAAAGCATATATTTTGCTTTCCATCAGTCTGCTAAAGCCTTACAACAGTTCTGCTAGTTTTGGCATCTCACAGTTTGTTTTTAAATTAAGTTTTAATGCCACATTGGTACATTTCTACTTAGAGCAAATGAAGCTGTCTGCTTTGTGGCCAGTTAAATATCATTTGTTTAAAGTCCAGGGTTACCCGTTCAGAGCAACATGTTACTGTAAGTGAATGGAGCTTAATGAGCCTTTGATGGGATGCATGCCTCAGTACCTGTATCGGAAGAAAATTGTGTAAGTATTTTTTAAAGCAGCATTTCTCAGCCCATATTTGATGCATAAAGTATGCAGGTGCCGGAAACACTTAGAATAACTTCTATGGGCAGCTTAATGTGCTAGACTGGGAAAACGCAATTTACTTACTGGGTATGAAGCACCTACCCTGTAACACCCCATGCACAAAAAGACATCTGCAAAGCTTGCTAGAATTTCAGAAACCTACAGTTTCCTTAGCACAACAATTTCCAAGTACACAGAAAAACAATTTGATGCAATGCATGTATTTAGACTGTTCCGGATGTAAAAACGCAAGTCTGTACCTCACTGCATTAGGCAAGTGGAAAATTGCAACAGGGAATCAAGCTTTGAGGCTCATTTAATTGGTTGTGTATGAAAAGGAAGCATATTTTGGTTAAAAGCCAAGCTGTAAGAGAACATACATATTCATTTTCGGGATTTTACAGTGCACTTGAGAAAGCAAAAGCACCTTTTCTGCATAGTCTATGAAAACTTCAGCATTCTGCTGTGAAACAAAGTTTTAAACAGGTGAGAAAGCAGGTGAGAAAACACACCATCTTCCAATACCAGTTATGGGAAAAAACAGACATAAGTTTAGGAAATCAGCTAAGTAACAAAGAGTCCTTTGAATTACTACTGGAACAAGCTTCTGGCTTGCGCTAGGGTTTGAAAAAGATAGGGCAGTCTTTCTGTACTGTTTAAAACCTTCCATTTTAAGGCCTAGTTTCAGTTTCCACATGTTGACACTGATCTTGCTGTTCTGGTACTGCGTAATGGACCGAAGATGGATGGACTTCAGTTGAACAGATTGTGCAATTGAGTAGGGATCCTCCTAATATAAGACAAAATCCAGCAAGCCAGCCAACAAATAATGCTTCCCCAAAATCCCACCTGGGAACAATATCTGGTATATTCTCATCCCAGAATTCCTGGACTGTGGAATGGGCAACCCAAGAAACTGGGACAATAGCTGTAATCCCCGATATCCAGAAGAGCAATCCTCCAAACAGCAACAGGCGTTTCTTTTGTTCCTGTTGGCTTTCACCAATTTTCAAACAGTCCAACCCAAATCCTGAGAGCAAGAGGCCCAAAAACCCCAATCCATTGGAAAAAAACATCAAAATCCTAGAAATCCTGAGCTCTGGAGGCAAAGCTAGGAAAGAATCGAAGTCCTTGCACTGCATTCCCCCTTCTTCCTGGACAACACAAGCTTGCCAGAGTCCCATGGTCCAGATCTCCAGTTCATTCAGTTCCAAGTTAAGATTTTTCCACTGGGGTAAATAGGTAGTAAGACAGGATAGGACCCATCCCAATAGAGAGACTAGTATGCCACTTAATTGCATCATTGGTCGATAGACCAAGGCCATTATAAGAGCAGAGTCCTAAAAGCCTGAGGAGGAAGGTCTCCCCAGCAGTTCTGTAACAACTGCTACCTTGAGTGATGGTGGAAGCTATGATGATTTTAGTTCTCTGCTGCCCCAAATATAAGCCCTTGCTATTAACCCTTTGTAAGCTCTGAAACACTTTTTTGTTCTTCACGCATATAAAGTTTCACATAAAGGACGAAGGACTTCACTAAACCATGAGTTAGGCTTTCCGATAAGGATTTGATCCGTTACCTTCCAATTTGCTTGGTAAAATTATATCCCAATGCCTGATGATTACAAGCCTGAGGATGAACAAAGAGGGCTCTATGACCCCTCACCCTAAAACACAACAGAAATCTTTGTGCTTCAATACGGATTAATTAGATTTTAAGTGGTGATAAAAAGTCAGCTCTGTGTGCAACAGGACTTCATTGTAATAGCTAAATTTGAGATTTCAGGGATGTAAATCAAGGCCTTGTAAAGAAAGGTAGACTGTTTGCCTATAATCTTTATTCTTAGACTTCCTCAACATACATAATGGCTTATCTTCCACTGCCCTGTTTTATGTCCCCAGCACTGTAAAAGACGCTTTGTAAAAGATCCTTATGGTTCACATTTTCTACATTCATTTCTCTTAAAGTGGGCTTTGTTTTGACTGACTCTTAAGGGGAAAAGGAGACGGGTATGGTGAAAGTACCATAGAGAATGAAATCTTAGACATCCCTCCACCATAATAAACCCAGGCAGATCATCAGCCAGCGTAAACTTTACCTGCCCCAGCACTTCAGCAACACCACGGTAGCAGCTTACACCATCTCAGAGTGTCCCCTTTCCTAGTGCCCACGTCCCAGATGGCACAGAGTGTATACCCTTAGTGTCTAACAACATTTGGCACTCAATGCTCCCAGGGCCAGGAATGCCTAGTACCTTTCTGATCAAAGCAAGATACCATTATGCCATTACCCCATTAGGAAACCCTGCTTTTTTCCTGCTCTCATGTCAGCTACACTTGTGCTTGTCTACAGGGTCAGCAAGGAGAACATTTGTCTGCTATTCCCCTCCACAGCTGTAACAGCACAGCCTGTACAGGAGGGAGCTGAGCAGTGTGAACACATGCACACTTGTATGACCCAGAGATGCTTTCCAGTCTTTCTTGACTTCATTTCCTAGATATGATAATGTACTCATCTGCATATTTGAATTCTCAGTTGCTCGAAACAGGTTATCAGGTTATAGAAAAACATAACATTGCTTTTGAAGGTTTCCAAAATCCTGAAGGGTATCATTAAGAAATTTCACTGTGAGAAGATCTTCTTCTTCATTTCTGTATTGGATCTTAATTTCTAAACCTTGTGTTTTTTCCTGTCACAAGCTGTGAAGAGCCAACAGAAGGAAAGATGATCAATTTCCCTTTTGCTTGTGTACCAACCCAGTCCAACGGCTTACATCTGGTCAAAAAGTTACCATGGACAAGAGCAGGAATCACCAAGGATTGTCATTACTGACAACACTGTGAACAAATTGATGCAAGCAAGGCTCTAACTTTGGCCATCCACTAAGCAACAGAATCAAAAAGACTAACCCTGAATTCATTCAAACTCCAGATTGTGTTTTCAGATTTGGCAGTGTCATTTCTCTCCCCTTTCTCTGTTCAGAGCAAGAATGCTAGTTCTGGAAATCATCATGACATTCAATGAGAAACTCCATAATGCCATTTGAATAATTTTTCAGATAAACAACTACACTCCAGGAGTGCTTCTGGTCATTCAGGGGCTACGTGCTTATTTGACTTTAAAATCATGGTTACTGCCAGACTATTAGTGAAAGCCTGTTGTGCTTCTCTTGTCTGTGAACATTTAACATCACCTCTTAACTCCAACAGTCAATACATCATGAAAGCACAAGATCAGGCATGTGAAGTCCATTCATTTTGCTAATGTTGACCACAGCTGGAGCAGTACGCCAGCCTTTAAATTTTAGCAATCACAAGCATTCAGACTGCAGCATCAGTAAGATCTGCCAATTAAGTTCTGCAACTTACTATTAAACATGCGCTAACCTAGAGCAAGCAAAGCTTCCTTGTACTATCCTGTGCAAGATTATAAAAGAATCCTTGTTCTTCCAGTGGAAGAAAAAAAAAAAAAGAAAAAAAAAAGGTAAGACTTGCCTTGTCAACAGGATAGTAACAAGGTCTGACATGCCTTTACTTGGAACTTACTGATCTTACAAAAATCTCAGCAAACCCACAAACAAAAAAAGATCTTCCAGCTGAACTGAGATATGTAAATTCTCAGGTCAGTAACTGCCTTAGCCCTATCTCCCTTGTCCTTCTTTCACACTTTTCCTCCCCACCGTTCTTTCTTTCTTTCTCAACCACCTAAAAATGTCTCATACCCAGAATAATTTTATTTTGGTAGACTTCTGCCTACACAGAAAGTAACATGTCAGAGTTACTGCAAAGTCTAAGAGCTAGAATTGGGCTCCCATCAGTTTCTGCCCTACTGCTCAGGGTAATCTGAAACATAAACCCAGGGTGCACTGTTACATTACCATGACAAAAAACATCTGCCGACATCTGCACACCCTGAAACAACAGATCATCTCAAGGGGGTTCAGTGGAGATGGCCACTGCCCCCCAAGCTGGTGGGACAGGGAAGCTGCCTGCCAGGGACCTCCCCAGCCACTGCCATGGGGCCCACGCACAAGTGAGCTGCTCCAGGACAACTCTGCCCCTTTTCCTTGCCGTGCTCACCTTGGCAGCCTCTGCAGCGAGGACTGTGCTTGTCTAACACACACTTGTCTGGAAGAAAGGGAAGAGCAAGTACAGCTATCACCAACCAGTGTGCTTTCAGGTAAGGAAGGTGAGGATGAACTTAGATGGGGTTTTGACTGGGTTTAGAGCTCCCCCCCCCCCCCCCCCCCAACTTTAATACCTGATGTATGTAACATTCAGGGATACCATCCTACAGAGGCTTAAGCAGCTAAAATAATCTCAGCATATGAGGAACTGAGCTGCAGAGAAGAGATATTTCTGGTCCCTTTGCCAGAAAGAGCAGAAGCCAGCAGAGACTCTCCAGAGCATCAGCCCCCCTGAAGCCAGGCACTTGCCACAGACACACAGATTGGGACATCTTCACGTGCTGCTGTTGCCATTTGACTGTTTCAGCAGCCAGTTCTGTGAGACACTGAGCTTTTGTAACTCTCATTACAGACAATGCCCACGAAGAACACAGCACGCGCCACAATCAGATTCATTCAAACTAACTCCAAGCATCATTTTGCAAACTGATTTTGACTAGACTAAAGCAGAATGGGAGTGGTCAGCATGCATATAATTTTATGCAGGCAAGTGCATTAGATTTTTACTCCACATAAAACCATTTCAGGCTGAACACAAGGATTCTGAATCTTATTGCAAGTAATACGTATTTTCTTTAAAAGATTTAGCACTACACTAACTCTTCTGGGAACCTCCACGGCCAGAGATAGATACTCTAATACTTTACCCCCTGCAAAGAGTATTAGGGAATTGTTGTCTTTACACAGCTCTGCAGCCCATGCAATTATCCAAATGTTTTATGTTCAGCATAAGTGGAAAGAAATATCAGGTGCGGCACTTCGGGAGCTGATCAGGCAATTTAATCCCACAAAAGCAGTCAATGTATTATACGAGACTGACTCTTTCCTATGCTTTCAGTTCCTATGCTTTCAGTTCTTTTGTAAGGCATAAGCGTGTTCACATTGTGGGCTTGTTTATTCTCCTCCAGTGGTCCAAAAGTGTGCTCATCTGTGAGGTACAATTGTGTCCAACAACGTTCCCCAGACACTACCATAATTTTTGCTAATCTGAAGATAGTCACAAAGTTCCCTAAATAGATTTCATTGCTCATTTAAATATCTAGTATTTTCATTAATCATTCACAGGTCTCTCTTATTTTTAGATTTCCATCTTGTAGATACATATGCAAAAGATGGAAATAAGAATCAGTGTATAGATTTTCCATAACTGAATTTTAGTTACAGCCAGTAAAACATAGCTGCTGTCAGAAGTTGGCACAGTAGTGCCTTCAGCATCTTACTACAAGTGAGTTCATTCATTCAGCTTAGCAGTCTTTTGCTTTCCACCTTATTGCCTGAACTAGAAGTTGTGGGAGTTAGCGTTTTCTTACCCAAGTAAGAACCCATTTCTTTGTGATGCTGGAGCATCTTTTGCTTTTGCATATCCAATGTGCCCTTCAGTGAAACCAATAGAAACAACAAGCAAAGAACACAACCCTTACTTCTACCCATATTGAGTTACTTTAGTCTGCATTTAAGTGAACTTTGACAAAAATAATTATTTTTATTGGTAGATCCTAAAGTTTCAGGGTGCTTCAGAGAACATCACAGTAGAGAGAGGTTGACTTGTCCCTGAATAATTATCTGTGTGTCTCCAACCACTGAGACACATAAACTTTGCAACAGAGTGATAGGAGGTACATTCTGGCCTGCTGATGAAGTGGACTGATCTGAATTTTATTTATTTATTACTAAAGTTATTATGGTTCTTCTGCTGTTTGATTTCCTCCTTGTTTCCCCCATTGAAATTACAGTGCCACATTAGACACAGCCTCATACAGAGCTGGACAGTTAGGTGTAGTGGTCATGTGAGAAGTCCAGTGAATCAAACTGACACAACATCCACAAATACTCCATACTCTGGTGGCACTGGTTGTTATACACCTGCTTGAATTATAGTGCAATCCACAGCAGCAACCCCTAATTATGGACACTTAGAGGCCACTGTGAAAGCAGGGAAGAGAGGCAGCATGGAAAGGGATACACTGGTGATGAAGATAATGACAATTTCCATTTTGGAAGGGGAAAAGAGAGTATATTTTAAACACGCACACAGAGTTAGCTCATGGTGTCATTACACTTTCATAAAACATCTAACTCAATATTTCGAGGTGATGATTTATGAAACTACATTATTTGTTTCTGTATTACATCTGAAGATAGTGCCTCTCAGTGAATGCTAGGATTCTGCTAGAGCAAAGAAGTCACAAAGCAAACAACTGAACATTTTGTGGAAAGTTACAGCAGAAGGGCACAGTCCAGCAGAGACAAAGCAAATCATCGTGAAGACCGTATCACCTCTTCTGATCCACCCTCCCTGACGCAGGCAGAGAATACACCCCAGCAGTACAGCCACTACTGATGATTTTACACCGCTGGCGTACCAGGGCCAGCATGCAGAGAGCATGGCAAACCTGGGGTGAGGGCAGCAGCGGAAGGTGGGATCTCAGCAAGCACATGCCACCTCAGCACCTTCAGAAGAGCCAGGAAGGGGCTACAGAACCTTCTGATGTGAGGAAAAAGGCACAGCCATCACTGGCCTTCTGAATAGGACCTCCCTCTTCAAATGGGCACATTCCCAACTTTTCACTATTGCAAGGACTGCCCAACCCTGCATACCTTCCCTCTTCAAACACTGGATGTAATTCATTAAGCAACTTTAACAAGAGCCTATTATGTATGCAAAAGAAATGTACTTCTGGGAGTGAAAGACCTTGCTAACAGTTTCACTTCTGTAAGATTAACAAAAGCTTGAAATAAGATGTCATGTAGGATTAATGGCAGTTGGACAAGATCTAGAAGGGAAAGGCACTGAAAGAGTTAAGCACAGCAAGGTGAAACTGCCTATTTCTGCTTTAGGGACTTATTCAAAAGATTGAAATGAGAGAGGGTAGATTTGCCATCATTATACTGGAAGAATAAAGAACGCTTTAAGGCTCAGTACTTCAACCTTTGCAAAAACTTTTCCATCACCATCCCAATCCAGACTTCAAAGTGAGGGTTGACTGGGTTAGAAAATTAGCCTTATTCTTCAGGGAACTTTTTCTGATGTACTGTCAATACAGGAGATTACTGTAAGTATGAAAACTCATGTCACTTAAACAGTGATTGGAATGTGATTTCCTTAAATGATGGAAGTCTAAGAAATTAATTTCTGAGCTGTGAAATGTGTAGGCTTCTTTATCATTATCCATCCCTTATTATGAGATTCTGGTTTAATAGAGTGTTACACATATATATTTCTATAATGCTCTTCATCTAACACCTGCAAACAATTATTATAATAAGCTTTCTCTCATTCCTTAAGACATGTTTCTTATTATCAGTAAACTTATGAGAAATTATTTGTAGTACCCAAGTTGAACCTACATGGGGAATTGTTATTGCATGACAATAGGGATTACAAAGATAATATGAACTTGTTAACCATAAATTAGAAGACTGCACATACCTTTTAACATCAGGCTAGCTAGAGTGTGAAATGAGCCGTGAGAATTTCTGACAAGTGAAGGAAGTGTGGGGCACCTGTGGTGTTTTGCTCATCTACCATAATTGAGATTTGGGGGGAAGGAAGAAAAGAAGCTGAACAAATTTATGGTAGTCATTTGAAATACAATTGTTCTTCAGATTCTAGTGGGTTAAACTGTTTTAGTATTTTACCTTTTAAGGTGCAGGGAACTAGGAGATGCTTGCTAGGAAAGACCTTTCCTTTCTGCAACTGTTCTCTAATGTTGCAGATCTTTTCAGCTTAAGAAAAAAACAAAACACCCAGCTTTTCTTCCCTCCTAGGTTTTAACCAGGATTTACATATCCCCCCTACAACTGAAATCTAAGCAAGCTTATAGTTTAAAGAGTTCATGACATCCTGCCATTAACAAATTAAACAATTAACATTTGTCAGTATTAGTTAAAACTTAAATATATGCCTTACTGTCATCTTAATCCCTGCCCCTTTTCTACTCCCTCTCACCTTCCCTACTTTAAATCAAAAAAGCTAAAAAGCCTCTACCCTTCAGGGGGACAGTGAGGAGGGAGTCAAGTAGAGATGCCTATGGCTACTCCTGAGGAAGGGACAGGTGCAGGGAAAGGAGGAGGAACAGCAGTTTCCTCCCTTCGCTTTCCCCTGGCCCTTCCACCGATTGTGGCCACCTAGCAGCATCCTCACATGTCGAATACTGCCTGCAGAGGTGAAAAGTATAATGCATAGAATCCACTAACACATCTAATTCATGAGGTATTGCAAAATACAGGATAGTTGAGATGAGTGAGACTGCAGGAGTTCTAATTAATTCTGCATCAGTAAACTGAGATAATGCCAGCCCTTGTTCAATATCAACCCAGAGAGAGAGAACTGCTGAAGACTTCTAATATCATGCCTCTGCAATAGTTACGTGATAGTTATTTCTGTTTTAACTAATTGATGATGACTGCATATTGGAAAGGTACTAAGTATCTTCTGCAAAGTATTGCACACTTTCTAAACACACTTACATAGAGGTGAGGGCTACCTCCATACCATGGATTCAAACATTTTAACAGAGAACGATTTATCCTAAATGAAAGACAGTGAAGAGGCTTAGGTTCTGACTGCAAGAAAACAATTGTGAAGATGATTACAATTGTTATTTTCCAATTTAAAGATAACCTCTGTTCACTCCAGCAGACATCTGCTTTGAATTCTTTGGTCAGTCACAAGAATCTACTTTTTCTTTTACCTAGTACCCAGAAAAAGATAATGGGAAAGTGACCATTCTGCAATATACTCAAGGCTTTGTATTATTTTGTCCAAAATCCCATGTAGACAAAAGGTAGCAACTGCATGAATTAAAGGAATATATAAAGACAATGCAGACATACACATTACTGAGCTTGGTATACATTTGCAAAGCTACATTCACTAATACAAGAATGGCAGTACTAGGTCAGGCCAAGCCAAGACAAAAGTTTATCTAGCCCAGCAGGAAAAGAATATAACAACATAATAAGGATAGATTGATAATGTCTCCATCCTACAGTGTAAAGAGCCCTGAGCCTGGACTTTAAGTCTACATCATCAGGTTTAGTAGCCTTTGATGGACCAGCCCTTCCCCTAAAGCACACACTTGCTGCACCCAAAGCACCTTACAACAATAACGTCCACAGTTTAATTTTGCCTTGCATCATTTTATCCCCTGTAATTACAAACTCACGGCTAGATTATTTTATCTACTAGTCCCTAGTTTTTATGTGATGTTCACTATTCTTCCTAAGTCTCTATCTCAGAACTATTCTTTTTGGTATATACCTCTTTAACACCCTTATGCAGAGGTCTTGTCCATGCTAAAAGATCCTAGCTTATTATACATACAATTATCTCTAAACAGATGAAAGAGTGGTGATTCTACCTTCCCACCGTCAGGGTTCAATACAGCGTACATGTTATCATTCCATAAGAGAATTAATGTGGGAAAATAAACCTCTCTTCTTTCACACCACTAGCAGCATGATTGTTATAGTTATGTTCTTGTTCACCATACACTTCAGGACAAAAAAAAAATCATTAAAATCTTTCCTGAAGTTGGAAATATTGTGAACAGAACCATCTTGTTGGTATATTGGTATCTGCATTTTGCCATTTTTGGAAAGTAAGAACTCTAACCCAAGAAATAAAATGGAAAAAAATGAATTCTCTCAACAGTAGTCTGCCTGAAATCTAGTATCTTCCACTGTAAGATATGATCCAAAAATGGGTTTGTTTGTTGTTTTTTTTTAAATAGGAAGGATACACTCCCAAGTGGATGTACAAGTGAGTTTCCTGTAATACACTGCCAGATGCACAGATGGCGTGAGATTAGGAAAGTGCTCCTGGCACCAAGTGTATGATGATTTTCATAAAGTATAGGTTCAGTGGTTGGGAGTAATGCATCTGTATTCATGTGAAAGCCCTTTATGCTACATCATACTATCATGCTTTCTCATTACCTAATTATCACTTCTCTGCAGGACAACAATCACAGAATTTGCTGCTATTGTGGTAGAGGGAAAAATGGGGCATTATATGCCTCCAGGAGTGCAAGTGAACTTCTCTCTCTGATCCCTATGTCCAGTTACTTGAACCACAGCCCACAGGAACATCACTGACAGCAGGGTGCAGAAATATTTTTAACCTGAGGAGTATCCCCACAAAGGTGGAATAAAATTACATGTAGTTTCCACATAAATTGAAAGAAGCATTAAAAGTCATTTTTGTCCGTCTTTTTCTTACAAGACAAAGCAAGCCTAGACTAATAGACAGTTACTTAGCTTTTCTTTCAAAATCTCTGCTGACAGAAAAACCACAGCATTCCTAAGCAACCTGTTCTAATGAAGCACTGGAATACAGATCATATTTCCTAAGGCCATGTTCTCATTCTCCCCTTTTGTCCTCCTTTCTTGAGCAATAGCACCTAGTGGTTAATGTCACAGAGGCAGGCATTATCTGCTCTTACAAACAACATTCCTCTTGTTGCAGTCCCTAAAAGGAAGTAGCTTGTTGTTGTTGACACCATCATTAAATCACATTCGGTTTATGATTTGCTATAATTTTAAATTCTGTTACGATGTTGACATTCCTTGCAGCGCACACACATCCTGTCTTCCGATGATGTTGAGAGGACAAGGACCTTTCCCAGCTGCTAGCACATGTATGGAAGAAGATGGGGGCTGACAAGCATTCTCCTTCTTCTACTCCCTGCTAGATATGATGGAGAACATGCATGTGTCTCTCCATGTAGCCCTGACAGAAAAGCCTTTGTCTCTCACCTCTGCAAGTGGTTTGCTTTCTGAAATGTTTGATTGCTGAGCTCTCTGCTGAACTCTTATTACACCTCCACAAATGCAAGAGAGGGGCAGCCTTTTTCAGATTTCTGAATCAGAATCAAACTACATCCAAATTGTGAAAGGCTGGAAGTGGGATGGCTTGAGGAAAGGGTAGGGAAAGGATATAGCTTGGGAACATTTTGTTAAAGATCTGGAGCTCAGTTCCTGAATAATGTGCCCACGTGAGGCATAGTGCGTATCAGAGAAAAGGTGAGTCAGTATGTAGCTTTGGCGCTGTCTCCCTCTTAATTACAGAACAGTCACATCTCTTGGATTATTTTCTAGGGCACAGAAAACCTTAGTGTGCCCAAATCATCTCACAGCTACCACACAGAACATTTACCTTTCTTGTCATCAGACCAAGTTCCACAAAACATAGCAAACAAACTGGCTTCTCAGACTAGTACAGGAAAACATGGTTCTATCTCCAGTTGATCAGGGATAGCCCAAGCTGCAAAGCCAGCAATCTTCATGGGGCTGAGGAGACCAGCTGCAAAGAAATCAGTCAGAGGAGGGAACAACTTTATCAGCATACAGCAATAGTGCTGCATCACAGCCCTGAACTCCCCACGCAAAAGGATCTTCTGACCCACTGTTGACTACGGAGCTAATACATTATTTGTGCAAGACCAGGTGAAGTGGGCCAGGGAAAAGTTTGAGAGGTCTCATGGCAAAGATAACAAAAATCCTGGCTCCTTTGTCTTTTGTGTGATTTAGCTTTCTGTATCAGAGAACAGCAGGAGTGAAAATACTCTGTTGGAGCCTAGTAAGTGACCTAAACAACCAATAACAGATAAAAAGATCTTGGAGTGTGATGGAAGGAAGATACTCAAGTTTCGGAAGATGGATCTACAGTGTCAAGTACTGCAGCACAGCCTGGGACTGCCACAATCCCCAATGCTGGTTGAAATAGGAATTAAGGGCAGAAATGAATGACTGTTCCAAATGAAACAGGAGCTACAGATGCATATTTTGGAAGTTTCCAACAGCTCAGGGAAGAAGCTGTAGCTGAAAGAAAGCCGAGAGCTGCCTACTAACATTTCAGCAGTAAAGGCAAGAAAGATTTACAGTCAGCTGGGCGAACTGGGACAAGAAGCTTTCTTTGAGAGTGTGCCTCAGAAATGCTGCAAACTAAAGCATAAAAAGATCTTTGAAATGCTATGTATATTAAATGTTAGATAATTAATATAGAAAACTTGAGACTCTGCACTGCCATGAGCATCTGATATAGATAAAAAACTAATTTATAAAGACATATCTAGGGCCTTGAAGGCAAAAAAATAAAACAATTTCGATCATAAAGCAAAGAAACCCCATTGTTAGAATTTGGTATCAGAAGGAGTCAAAGAGGCAGGCTGTTGTATCTAAATACATCTTGAACTGTCTTTGACTACCTTGCTTTCCTTTGTTTTTAAGGGGGGGGGTGGGGTGTCAGTTGTTTAGGAGAGCTCAAAGAGTTTCAACTGAAAAATACTGACAGCCCCAAACAGTACAAAACCTCTTCTGTTGCCCAGACACACACGCAGATCATGCCAAATCCAAGAAGGTGCATTAAGAGCACAGATTACAGCCATACACCAAAGCACTGCTTAGCCAGTATCCTATTTCTGTCAGGGACTGGTAGTAGATGCTAGGGAAGAGCAGAACAACAGGGCAAGCAGATAGTGCTATTTCCTCAATATCTTTTCCAGCTTTCACCTAAATGCAGGTCAGGGGCTTCCTAAGTCTAGAAGTGGTGTCTTTGCATTCAATAGACCTACACTGTTCTTTCATCATTTTGTCCAAGCACTTACTGAAATCATGTTCAGCTACAAAAAAAAGTTCTCATCTCAGGCCAAGTCTACAGAAAACTCTTGCCAGTGAAACAACATTAGCTTGTGGTGAAAGTCACTCCCTTCCCCTCTTTTTTAAAATCAGCACCTAAATAAGTTTTTCTCCTTGTACAGTTTCTGTTCTTTTGAGGGAGTAAAATATATTAGACAACAAGACATAATAGAAGGGTTTTCTAGTTCAGATATCCTAGCAAGCTATTTAGAAAAATAGCCAGATGACAGAAATATATATTTAATAGTGCCCACAGAAATGAAACATTTAAATATAAACATGCGTATTCCTTTTGGTATTTCATGTATTTAAAAAAAAAAAAAAAAAAAAAAAAGCCAAGCTGTTCCAAACTTCATTTTCTGTGAATCAAAGCTTAGGCTTTACTTTTAGAAATTGAATGCTGTTCCCAGTAGCCTCATCTCATCTATCCTTAAAGCATAATACTTATGCTACAAACTATTTCTTGGGGTTCTGGAATAACTGAACAGTGCTTTATGCCTTCTCTTTGTTTTGTTATGTGCAAACTAAACGCTAATCCCCTCCAGGAACAAAACAGACTTACTGGTTCTATGGAAGTAACAAGAACCTCAAAGGTAGCCTAAAGTTATTGTACAGCAGTAATCAGAACCATAAAGTCAGTTTTAATGCATTGAAATAAGCAGACAAGTCCCCCAAAAAGCATTAACAAGTAGAGTTTACATGAGTGGCCATGAGAAGACCTGAGCTCAAGTTTTGATCTCCACACAAACTGGATTGCTGACAAATAATCACAATTCACAGTTTCATAATAGAGTCTGGGTTCAGTGGCTGTCTAGCCCAAGCAAAGCAGTGTATTACATGCAGAACAAGGAAGATGACCAAGGGCTGGAAGTCAGGCTCAGGTCTTTTTCTCAACTCTGATAATGGACTTACTTTTAAGAAGCAATTTAACTACATTTTCTGTAAGTATTTTGTTTTTCTTCCCCTATAAAATGGGATTCAGAGCAGAAAAAACTATTGCACATCTAAGGTGGCCAGAAAGAACAAAACAGATACTGTGTAAGATATTTGTACAAGAAGCAACCTAATTTTGCATATTTACAAGGCAAATCATTTCACTTTTGAAAGAAAAAAGCTATATTGGATGAACGTTTTAATGCACAGCACAATTAGGAATAAGTCTAGCAGTGTCAGTATTCTGATGAGGAAAGTGGTCCTAAGGGTTGTTACATCTTACATCTACAGGAGAATTGATAGTAGAACAGAATTCTTCTATGTTTTATTTAAAAGTTTTGCTCAATAATTCAATAAAGAGATCCATTATAAATCAGGAAAGAGTAAGAACATGCCATGAGTACAATCCAGTAATGAATAAAAAACAAACCAACACAAGGTTAGCAAGTATCTGTAATTTAGGAAGCGTATAATTCACTATCTAACCCTATCAAATTAAGTTACCTGGGTTATAAACCCACACAGAGTCTTGGATCTAAATAGTGACCCTACTGTAACCCCTCATCCTGTGAAAGTGAATAGGTGAAAATTACACAGCAGCTCCAATGTTTTTATTAGCAAACATGCAATGGTCTAGCTTTTTGATCACCTATTGATGCCAGATCTTTTCAGGATTCCATGTGAGGCAAACATAGAAAGGAAAAGTAAGATGTATGTGTTTTGATCCTTATACATTTCCCTCTCATCCCTGAACAAGTACCATAAGGTCAGTTAGATACCCCAGTGCCTATTATTTAAAACTCTGTTGTGGCCCAAATCCCAAGAACAGGATTCAACAGGATTCATCCCAAAAAGAGGATTTACCTTTATTTCATAGAAAGATACATTGTCTTAGTGCTCCCAAGTGTCAAAAAGAACATGTGGCACAACAGGATTATATTTCTAGAATTTCTAGGTGGACAAACCTTCATGGACACCTCATTTTCCCTTCACGCTGCCTATATTTAGTCTCACGTACAGAAGGAGTACATTCCCACATATCTTGCCATTCTGAATTTTCTAGCAGGAACTACAAAATTATTTTACATAACCTCACATAGAATCTGCTAGCAGCAAGGAAGCCAAACCAAATTAGGAAATGCATTTCCACAAAGAGTCTTCCATCAAAACACAGCAAATATGGAAATTTCCAACAACTCAGCATGTTGCTACATTACCATTTGCCCATAAATTCCAATAATACATAGCTCTGGGATCCCATTAGCATCCTAGAGAGTAAATAACAAGTGAGCTATAAATCTCAAGCCCTATAATCACAGTCAGGGCTACCTATCCCCAATCTTTGAATCAAAAAATATTTTTTAAAATTGCATTAGCTATTTTTATTTTATTTTGTGCCAAAATAAGCAATTCTGAACTGAATGACACCTTTTATCAACTCCAGCTGTAACCTTGTCATCTATCACCACTCTCTCTAAACAAGACATCCAGGTAGGAAAAAAATATATAAGAAAATCTCTACTTAAGGATCTGTTATTACAGCAGCAACATCACAACTAGGTATAGAAGGCTAAGCACTTTGTGCTTCCTTGCTTCCCAGGAAGTAATATTTCTACCTCTTGCTATTCTTGTATCCCATCCCACCCCCCCGCCAATACTTATTCTATTCCAGATAGTCCTGATTGTCCCTTCAGAATACATCATAATTTGTCCCAGATGCTCCTCTGTAGGTATTGATTAAAATAATAATAATAGCCATCTTTCTTCCTCACCCAGGTACCACTGAGGCACCCAAGGTCAATATCAACACAAGCCAGAACTTAGCAGGACGTGACAGTGGTAACATTGGCAAGGAAAAAAGATCTTGCTTTAATCAATCTCCTGCTGCTTTATATTCCTAGTCTGAAGGCAAATGCCACTAGGTTGATATGCCTTCAGGTAAAGAATAGCTGCGTTCATTTTATTATCCTAACAGGATTGTGGAAAAAAAAAAAATCAATTAAAAAAAATCCATGTCTCTAAAAGATTACTTAGGAACAAACTCTGAGAATTATATAAACCTTCCTTATGCTATGATGTCAGGCATAACTGGAAAGCCAGAAGAAATGGGAAACATAAGCCTGAAGAAATAAATGCAAGTGAAGCAGAACTAAACCATCTCCCCTTAAGCCTCTATTCCATTTCTTTTTCTCAGTTTTGGAAAGCTGTAGTAGAACTCTGCTCCTTTACAGACATCCCATAAGTATTCAAATGTAAAACATCTTAGATTGTGTAACAAGTCTTCAACCTGAGGCATGGGCTTACATATATGGCAATGGAAATTAGAATTTGCTATACTTGCTATAATTTAAATTCTTAAAAGTCAGATCTGGCAGTCAAAATTATGTTAGGAGCTCAACACTAAAAAGGTGTGTGTTGTAAAGGGTTGTGTTAGTATTTTTAAGCTTATTTTAGCTGTACAGCAGGGGCTTTATGCTTATGCTGCTATTGTCTCTAGGTATTCACTTTCAAGAAGGCTAGAATCATCTACTGTACCGTAAACTAGCCCTGACTTGCCAGATTTACCTCTTTTTAAGTAAGCCTTGTTCTTTTAAACAAATCACATAAAAAGTTATTCACATACACAGTGTTTTCTGTTGCTGTGTATACTAATATCCTTTAATAAGAATACAATTTTTAAACAAGCAAAATGTAAAAGTGTATTTCTGCAAAACTATGATCAAATAGCAGTAAAGTGGTGAACAACAGTTCCAGACAGTTTCCCCTCCACTTACATGAGAGACGTTTAGGGGGTTATTTCCAGACACAGTTTATGTGTATTCATAAACCAAACCAATTGGTTACATACGTCAGAGAAAGTTACAACAGACTATTGATTAACATTACACTTACCTCTCTTACGTTACAACTTCTCATGTTACAACCTGAGCTGACAGTGTTTTCAAAGATTAAGTTTTCAATTACATGCAGCTTGAGTTCTTCAGTGTCTGAGAGACGAACTGCTAAATGTCCTTATTACATAGCTTACAGACATTTTAACACTAGTGCAATAATGTATGACAAGTTGATTGTTATTGCTCTAACATAATAAAGGGCATATGGTTCCTGTCAGGCTATTCTGTTTATTTCATTCTTACAGCTGTTGCGGAAGCAAATAGAAATTTTAGGTAGACCTCTCAAAACTTTAATTGGTTTCTGTATGCATAGCTATTTATGCTAAAAGCTTTCATTTGAACAAATACCTTAGTGCAGTTAGCACAACACACAAGCAATTGAGAGTCATTCACCATTTGTTTTTCCTTTCATTATACGACTACTCAGTGATCCTAGGCACAAATGGAACAGTGCTGCAAGACATGCTATGACAGCGTACAAAATGTTAGTGCCTGGTCCTGAAGGACTTTCAGTCAAAAAAAAAGATTAAAACCTTCTGTAATCGTTTCCCTGCAGGCCTGATGAAAAAGCCACATTTAATATTATTGCAAAAGTTCACTGAGGCTCCAACCAGTGCACAATAAAACTAGATGCTGTGCTAAGTAGCAACACTTGCTTCAACTTTCTTTGCTCTTAAGTTGGGTCTCCATTCTTACCAGGAGCACAGTCCATGATCAGATGGGCAGCCTGGGGCTAGTTAAAGAAAACATTCGTTCTCCTCAGCTCTCTGACAGTTTTTAAACAAACAGTTGTTTAAAACGGCTTCCAATTTTGGAACATTAGAAATGGTCTCAGTAAAAACAGATCTGTAAGGCACAGAAGGCTGTCAGCAGTGAGAAACAAGTTGAATCAATGAAATTTACTACCTCTCCATCTGATGGAAGCTAACACCTCTCTTCAGACTGTAGCAAATACATGCAAATATGTTCTATTCCAACAAAATATTTATTTCATCATAACTGGAAAGATTATATAGCATTGTCCCTTTCCCTACCAGCAAATAAAAGCAGCACCCTGGTAGTATTGGTGGAGTAGATTCATGCCTGGATAGCCAGGTTTTGGGCTACCAGCTTACAGAGTCCTGCAATTTCATCCAAATCTATGCTTCCAGTTTTCAATCATCAAACATTAGCAATGCACGCCTGAATGTGCAGAAAGCCTAATTCAATTGCTCTAGCAAATACAAATCACTTCTTGACCATGCATGGGTTGTAACCTTATGACCCACTGCTAGACCCATAGAACATGCATGCCTCCCAAAATGGAGCTGTACATACACAATGGGCTCAGTCAAAATTGTTGCTCTACCATCTATATATTACGTTTATCTAGAGTAAAGCCTGTTTACTTTTGCTCCCAACACCACTCTACAGGGACATTTGGAAACACAGAGGGACCTCATGGCTCAGGGTATAATCAAGTTTTTGGGACAGAACACTTCTTACAAATTTGAGCACGTCCAACAAGATTCTGTGTGCACTTGTCATTAGCACATATCTAGCAAGCAAATAAATCCTATGAACACACATCTGTGCCCAGACAGTAGTATTAATAACCACAAGGAATAAGTGTGCTTCACATTTATATTAGTAATGTATTATCTTGCTGTAAATACTAACTTTGCTGTAGTTTAGACAGCTAAATGCAAATTAATGGAAAGCTTATGGGAACATAAAGAGACTGTGCTCTTAATGATCTTCTTAATACTACCTTTCAGCATACCAATGGGAATTATGGAGAGATGTATTGTGAGATATTATTTCTAGTGCCATTAAAGCCTTAAGACACACAGATAAAAGTATAAGATGACATAAGTATGCATAAGGAGGATTTTAGTGACATTTTTAATAACTTCTTAATCATAGAAGTGTTTCTAATACAATTGTTTCCAGCATGTAATTTAAATTGAAAGTTAATGTTTAACAGGAATAGATGTAATGAACCGTTTTTAGTAGGATTTCTTATTAGAATACTTCAGTTTTGCCAATTAGCAGAAGCTAACATTTTAATATTATACACTGCCATAGTAGAATACAAAAGCTCTGAACAGCTGGAAGATAAATAGCACTGCTTCTTTGTTCAGCCCTGTTTTGTGATAGAAACCAAACACAATTTCTAATATATGCCGATTAAAAGCATTGAGGGTAAAGAAAGAGAGAAAACTTCCATTTATGAGTTCATAGGGGAAAAAGCAGCTAAGAACCTTTATATGGTAAGACAAAATACGTATCATAGCTACAGGGAGACCATTTTGTTTTTGCAGAAGAGACAATTGCTCAAGACAAGATTGCAATAGATCTTCTCTAAATCAATTAAATGCTTCCCCTTTAAGCAAATTAACTTCTAGATGGAAACAGGACGATCTAGTAAAGCTCTGCTGGATAATGTGCAAGTTCAAAACAGTAGCCCCTGAGATTACCTAGACAGATTTCCTGAATTTAGACCTGCCCTGTACGAGAGTTTTGCGACAAGATTCAGCTCTTATACCATAGCAACTCGATGCAAGACATGCTCTGTGTCACCAGCAGTAAACTCTATGGCAACAAAAAGGCCTCAGGTAACCTATAGATTTCCTCACAATACCATTAGAGATATAACTAATTAGCTGAAGAGTGAAAATCTTGCATCAATTGTGTCTCTTGAGGGTTGAAGCTAGTTAGAACTACGCGGGGGGGAGCTTCCTTGCTTGCATTGACTGATGGGGCATGTAGGGGGATATACCACCAGCCCTTTTAAGTCACAAATTCCAGGTTCAGATAGGCCTATGGAGGAAACAAGTCCTACAGTCAAAAAACTCGCAGTGGCAATGATCAGTCTGTCAGCTATGCTGCCTGTATCTCTTTTGGAAAGCAAAGTTTCAAAAGCCTCCATCTCAGACATTAGAAAGAAATCCATAAGCACTCATTCAATACACCTGGGTGTCACCAGACATTCACACCAAGGGGACAGACAGGACATTGTTTATGGATGCCAGGAAACAACTGGAAAAAGCACTACCTAAGAAACATGAATACCAATACTATGTAGCAGCACCCAGTGCCCTGCCATAGGCATGCATAGACCTGGCTACATCTTTTTTGAGAGAGGGAAAAGGTTAATTTGCAGGGCAAGTCATCAAAGGTATCAACCACTTTCCAAGGAACTGCTCAACATTTCCCTTTGTTCAATCTAATCTTATCTGCAAACAACAACTTTCCACACCATGCTGCCATACAAATCCTGCTGGACTGTGCAAACTGGAGCCCCAGTCAGGATTTAAGCACGAGCACCACAAAAAAAAAAAAAAAAAAAAAAAAAAAAAAAAAAAAAAAAAAAGCTTCCTTCAGAGTGCTCAGCAAGGCCTTGCAGCAGCACTTCTCCTCACAGGGGAGCACAGCCTTCTTAGCTCTTGCATCCCTTGCTAAACATCACTGCAGAGCAAGTAGGCCTCCCCCTCTCACAGCACAGTTCTCTGCAGAGCTCCCATTTAATCCCACCCTTCCCTCACTCAAAGGACAGACCATAAACATAAGTTTCTGCTCCCACCTGGGTTCCTCCAGCTCCCTATTTCCTCTCTCAGTTCACACAGATCTTGTGATTTTCTTGTAGCCAAGCACTGTCACCACAGCAGGTTTTTCTCCTCTTGTAGGTCTTTCCTTCCCACCTCCCCTACTGCAGCCACAGGTTCCTCAAACCCCCAGGCACAGCTGAGGGCTAAGTAGGTACTCAGGCTCCATTAAGCCTCCTTCCTGGTAATTCAGGGCCATACCCCTGCACTGGGTCAGTCCCACAACAACTTTCCATCTCTGCGGGGGAAAGAGGGCAGCCTTCAAGCCCTGTTGTGTACAGAAGACATTCAGGAGCTTTCAGGTTGCTTTTCACTCAGAACAAGGCAGGAAACAGACTGCTTTCTGCCATTACAAAGGTTTGCAGCTGTTTCAGAAAAATATTTTGTTTTGCTTTGAGATAGACCCATATGCTTTAAAAACCTACAGGAATAAAATGAGATAGACCTGCTTGCTTCAGAAGAGTAAACAGTTTTGGTTGTTCAGCTGAGATCAAAGAGACTATGCAAACTGATTTTGACCTCTGTCCCTTAGATTTCAAATGAGTGTCCTGGTTGCTTGGGTATGTTCACACATGTATACTTGCTTTTGACTAGGAATGCCATTTACACCGGAGAAGTTTTCAGTGAACAGGTATGTTCTTGTAGAAACTGCTGAGTCACCAAACTAGTGCTTTCTACAAACAAACAAACAAAACCACTTCTCTCCCCCACAAAACATGGAGATTTTTGCCTTTAATGCAGCAAAACTGAACACAAAGTACTGTTGCTGCTCTGCTTCATCAGGTTCAGCAACAGCAGTGAGGAGCTGCTCCTCAACCCAGTGTGAAAGTACTCAATTGAATGGCCCTATTTTTAATTTTTGCATGTAAAGAGAGTAACCTCTATAGCCTGGTGGTTAGATCTGCACAAGGGAGGACACATGGATTTCAGTCCCTCTTTTGGCAACTATCCTACACTAATTATTCATAAGAACCCCCCCACCTTCCCTTTTCTTTGGGAGTGCTCTCACCAGCAAGTGACATACTCACTCTTCCTGATCCAAAGCATATTTAATTATTCCATGCAAAACTTCACTAAAGGGAATCAGTAAGCAGAATACTGGAACACTTTACAGCCTGGCAATTAGGGCATTGCCTTTCAAATTCCTGCAAGCAGTGAATGAAATGGACTTTGTCTACCTACTATCCGCATGAATGCTCTAATCATTAAGCCTGTGAATAAACAAGGGGAGGGTATAGGCCACTCTTGCCTTTTTACCAGCCTAAGATAATAAATAAAACTTTTCTAGCTCAGCTTCATTTTAAACACAAACAAAAAATACCCATAGCTTGTCAACCCACCAAGCAGCAAAATATTTTCTCTACCCTTTCCCTACCTGACCCTTCAGGCCAGAGTGTAGGAATGGGCCACCATCACATAGGGTCACTTGCATACCCACACCCACTGAATATCCATCCCTTCCAGAGACAATCATCTTTAGACCACCCACTTCTCTTTCTGGACTGGTCCAATTTACACAGTTGAATATGAACCAGGCGCCCACAGGGTGTTTTATTAAGTATTATGGCTGTTCTCCCAGGCCTATAGAGTACCTCTTTCTCGATATTTCCTCTCCTAAAAACTACCACTACCTGTTCCTGAGATAGCTGTGTTTTGCATGGAGCCTCTGCTTGTTAAGTCCAGAATGATGGCTGGATTAATTTCCATATATGAAGGAGGTACCTCATCTGTGAACCTCAGTGGAACCTATAGGGATGAGAGAGGCCCAGAGCTCTCCAGCACCATCAAGTCTGAGACACCCCTGGCACGGTATGTGCTATGTGGGAACTTTACTATCAGAGAAGCAGGCATCTGTGGATTACAGATCCTTCAAAGCAAAATTGCAGCAGAGTGTAAATTTTAACCTCACATACATAAATACCACTTAAATCCATTTGTGGATCTAACTTTTAGGCCTTTTTAAAAAAAACCCTAACCTCAGCAGGTGTTTTTCTCTCTTTGCTACTTTTCTCTTTCCCATCTAACCTGGGAATTAAAAGAGGCAAGCAGTTTACAACAAGGCTACAAACCACAGTTTGGAATTAAAAAAGACAGAAAGCCAATTTGCTTAACATCTACCCCACTCAAATGAACCTCAGGTTTGTTGGGCATTTATCCCTCAAAGCACACTTGACAATGGGGCAACACGATGCTGAAATGCTCAAAGGCAAAACTCTCTGGGATAATCGGTTTATATGTGCATTGACAGAGTGTGCCATTCATTGTATGGCCAATACAAACCCCTTTTCCATGCTAGAAGACAGAGGGCTCTGGAGGTTTACTGGTCATGAATGAGAAGTCTCACTTTATATCAAAGCTATCAAATGTATCATGAAGCCATGCCAATGCATTACAGTGCAGGATAAAATAAAAAAAACATGTCAAGATACCTCTTTAAAACAATGCAGACTATACATTCATAGGATAGCTCCTTCCCAGGTACTGAAATATGGGCTAAATGCTAGTTTCAAATCTGTGCAGCAGGCTCCTTGACTAACATTTGGCTCTCAGTAAAGAGATTACTGTAGGATTAAGCCTTACCTTGGGAGGTAGAGAAGAAACAAATCTCTAATTATCTCTACTCTCGTACTCTGGCCATGATTTCTTTTTCTTTGGGGAAAAATAAACTTTGTATTGTCTAAAGTTTAATGTGTGTATTCTTTCATTAGTTTTAATATATTTTAAAGTATTAATAAGGTAACTTGTAACTTTTATTTTCTAGTTGTTAAATGTACTTTTTAATAGCAATATTTTTTGTAATTGTTCTTGCAGCATATACACATGCTCATGCCAAAAAGCCCTCTTTTAAATATTTTACTCTATAACCTGAAATTCCCTTTTACGTATGATGTAAACCACTTGAACCACTACAAGAGAAGGAATTTTGGATTTGCAATCAAATAGTTTACTTTTTGTTACTATTTAACTAAACTATTGATAAATATTTGCAAAGCAAACTCTCTTTGTTAATGACTAAACACCATCAAGAACAGAAACAACCTTCCTCATTTAGAGAGGAATGCCATGCAAGGGGCAAATTTTACTATCTTATTCTTCCTCCTAGGGGCAAGGTTGAAGTTGGAAGAAAAAAAACTGAGGAAAAAACCAAAGAAGTCTTGATCTAGAAAAATAAAAACATGGCTCTGCTGAGTGAAGAGGGAAGGAAGGACCTGCTTTCTAATAATGTGAGAGAAAATATAACTCAGTATGTGACTGACGGAGAGAATGAGAAGTTAATAGCAGACAGGAATTGCAGTTTAAAATAACTTCAGAAAAGCACATGAGATGGTGCTTTTGGTGAATTTGGTGAAGAGGAAAGAAAAAGATGAATGCAGAGAAGAAAAGATGTATAGAAATTAGGGAGACTGAAAAGACATCACAAGGAGGTACAGGAAGAGAGTAAGGAAAAATCATGAGGAAGATGTGAGAGGGAAACATGGATTGTTGCATGAGAGGGAAAACCAGGGTAAATATTGATGTTGCACATGCAGAGGAAATTAAAATCACCAGGAAAATTCACTAACCTATACTAAAGAAATAGGAGCTAGAAAAGGAAGAAAAAAACATGAAAAATGAAGAAAACCCTAAGTTATCTGTCATTTTCTCATTTCTACTAAACCTAATCTAAATTACACACACTTTTGTTTGACTTAGAGGAAGTCAGGAAAGCTCTGCAAAATGTTTTTTTTCCCCTGGAAAATGAAGTGTCCAAATCACAATTTTCCTGAAATGTTTCTATTCTGTTAGGAAAGGTAGAACAAAATATGTTATTCTGAGCTAAACTGAATTGATGTTAAGTTTGCCTAACCAATCAAACCCCCTCATCTGGGGTTAATCTATAACTAAACTTTTCCTGCATGAATTGTTGTAGGGTTTCTGGGGAGTTATTGTTCAACTACCATGTTGTATTCAATGGATTAACTTTCCCAAGGAGGATTGCAGCTTCCCATCTGCCAAAACTGTTACATTATACACTACTTGCAGGAAAACCAGTATGTCACAGGAGACATTGCCTAAACAGACACCTAGTCTAGAGACGAAAATGGGAGTAAGGCACAGAACTGTTTCTTTCATAGAGCCCTCCCTTCCTACTTGCACTTATTATTTGCTTCCAGTCCACAGCCTTATTATGGTTTTCTGTTTCCTACTCTCACCTCCTCTCACACCCAAAAATATTTCTTCTATGCTCCATGCTCTTACCACCACTTCCACATCTCTTTCCATGTTACTGTCGCCTTCTCTCTGCCCCCATCCTTATTTACTAGACACTGTCTGCTACAAAGACTAGTATGTCTGCTATGAAAAGTAATATGCTGACCTTGGTATTTCGGGCACATCAGGCTGCCCAGGAACCTTCATTCTCAAATGGCTGTCACTCAGACCCTTTTCATGAGCCCAGAAAACAAGCCTCTTAGCTGATGCTAGTTAAGGGGTTGATGGAGGATATGAGTGTGTTTGTAAAACATGAAGTCCTTGGTGTGTGCTGGCACAGAGGATACATATTTATAGGTCAAAGAAAAAAAAAAAAAGACTCAGTACCAACAAAGAATTTCAAGCATAAAAATGAGAACATTTTTCAGTTATGTGTTGTGATGTATATGCCCAGGGGTGTAACATGTATGTGGTGCATGTGATAGGTGTGTTGATGATAAGAAATGTTTTCAGCTCCTGCTGATTTTTTCCTTACCCCTAGGACTTGTTATAGAAGAAAACAGATTTCCAAAAATCTGTTACAAAAAAAAATAGAGTAAGATAGTTGCATTTAAGATGTACAAAAGAAATTTAGCCTTGGATCACAGTTCAGTTGTAACTAAATTTCTTCTGGCTTTTTTAAAGACAGTAACTTCACGTATTTTACAAACTAAATAAGCTTATATGCAAAATTAACCTCTATGTATTGCAAATTTGTAAGGCATTTTAGCTTTTCCTTCTGGAATCAACTAACCTCACCGATTAGTCACACAGGAAAAAATATTTTCAAAGCTTCCCTCCAAAGAACATTTGTGTCTGAATGATGAGAGACCTAAAGGATGAACCAGTCAAATGTTCTCCAAATCCTGAGTAAATAAGCTTTGTGTTGGAGAGGAGTTGTCTTCAACCCCCACAAAGGAATTTCAAAGGTGTGAGTTACTCAATGTACTTATATTTTTCAACAGAAATAACAGATGTTCTCGAGTTTCTCCAAGCTGTGACTCCAACTGTTGTGCTGAAAAAAGTCATGGCCCAGCTCCTACAAACATATTAAAACCGATTTTATTTCACTTTACATTTTATTAGCCAATTGCTCTGTCTATTTATACCATTAAACATGATGCTTTCAACGACAAAGGGACTCATCAGACACTAATTGAAACCAATGTCAACACTCCAACTGGGTGCCAGAGTCCTTTACAAACATTTGCAAGCATACTCAATGAACTCATGTATAAAAAAGTCCAATCTTTGCATAATCTCTAATGTCTTGTGGCATTCAGAATACCAAAATAATAAGGACGGGAACCAAAGCAGTTTGTCAAGGATCTGTCCCTTTCCTGTTACACCCCAAAACTATAAGGTTAGACCTGCCTTCTATTTTATAAAAGAGGTTTTATTAGATGCCTGCTTGAATAAAGCATATATGAATCAGTGATGCAACCATGGTATAAAGCTCATGAACTGTTCATTTAGTGCAGGACAGGAATAAATCAAGTTCACAGTGGATAAGTGTACCTTCAATAATACACAACTATCATTTTCATGTCCTCTTTTGGCCACCTCATCCCCTATCTGCGAGCTTGACAAGAGGTAGTACATGATGTGCAATTTCTGAATTAGGCTTATACCAACTGGTCATCTAGCATACCTTAGGGAAATGGTAATAGCTGAGCTCCTTCCAAAACCTTTTCACCATGGGAGCCCTCATGTGATTTTCTCCCTACCTACCTGTCAATATTCACAAAACTTCCATGATTCCAACTGGTTTTGATATTTAAAAACAAATTTCTTCTCAAACTTGGCAGAAACTGGTCCATAGATTCAAAATTTGTTATGGACAGATTGATAGACAAAGAGTGTGAAACCAGGTAAAATAATAGTATTGCACAAAATTAATGCAGCCCATGCTGAATACATTAAAATTGCCTGACTGACAGACCCTAGAAAGTAATTACCACAGTGAAATCATTAACTAGTACTGTGTTAACTCTGTGGAGCTCTGCCAACAAAGATTCCCTTTTAGTTTGTCAGTGACCTAAGAGAATTGTATCTTTCTCTTCAGGATTTATGGGCTGAAATACTAAGAGTTTGTTATCCAAGTCAGACAAGTCTATCACAGTAAAGCCTTCACTTAAAATCTCTGTTGATAACACTAGTCACTTGTTACAGCCATATTCATAAGCCCAAGAAACTTTCTTAAGCACAATACAGGTTGTACTTTGTTACTTTAGGAGATACCAGATGATTACAAGCCACTAAAAAGTGTACTTAATTTTGTCTCTCAAAGCAAATTACACAATTTTTAGTTTAATATAAAGTCAGATAAAGAATGCCTGTCTTCTTACAGCATTGTCTCAATCAAAATATACTTTTGAAGAAAACAAAATGTCTTGACTGCTGACAATCGAACCGATTTTATAGAAAATAATTTCTCTAGTGCCTTGTTTCCTACACATACCAGACGAATATTCAGAGCCCCAGCTCTCTACACATTCATGGCTAAAAAGACGTGAATGCGTAGCCTTTGAGACTTTTTCACATAAAGAAGGAGGGAGCCTTCCTTACCTGTAGTCAGAGAGGTTTTGTCTGTTTATGGTTTATTCATATAGTGTGCACGTTATTTGAACGACTTCAGTCAAAGGCCTTTTTACTATGTACCTGCTAAAATCAACACTTAACATCCAGATGATTAATAGGGTTTGCAGCTTAGGAATCAAGTCTTTCTGAATACTAAAGAGTCAAATATCTAGTGGTGTTTATTGGGTGTATAATCCACCTTTTAAAAGCGTAAATATTCTGAAACTTCATGGCCTATCACCTTGATTAGCCAAACTACTAGACAATTAAAGAGACATTTTATTATCAATGCTTTTTGTTCCCGAGTGCTAGAAAAAAGTTTTGCCTTTCATTGCCTGCATGGAGAAATTACTAAGAAATCTACTGAGAATTTTGCTGAGAATTGTACTGAAATCACCAATATTAAACTTCATATAACTTCGTATCAGTGAATGGCATCAGGGACTGATCACCATCCCAGAGGGACTGAAGCCCTCTACTCTCAACTGGCATGTGTGTTCACACTACTGGGGCTCAGCCGTACTGAAGGCTTTGAGAGTAGTTTTTGCCCTTTCACTATTCAATCCATAGACTCTCTTGTGATTAGTCCAACAGCATGCAAATGATAGCTGGATATTTTTGAAGATATATATAACCACTGTGAACTGGATTGAGTCATGCCCTGCACTGGGTTCATTTTAAACCAGTAATTCATGAGCTGTATTTCATGGTTGCATCACTGGTTCATATGTGTTTTATTCGAGTAGGAATCTGATAATACTTGCTTTATAAAACAGAGAAGACATCTACCTTCTAGTTTTGGGGTGTAATGAGAAAAGGACAGATCCCTGACAAACTGCTTTGGTTCTTGTACCCATTATTTGGTATTCTGAATACTTCAAGATGTTAGCGATTATGCAGAGACTGGACATCTTTAGAGGCATTATGAGGTAATAAAATCATGGAAAACACAGAAAGGAGGCAGGCTTATTGCTGGGAGCTGTGACATAGCAAACTACCATATAGAAAACCAGGTTTAATCTGTTTGCTTCCCATACATCTTTTTTATGTAGGCTGCCATACAGAATAAAACAAATGCCTGACATAAACTCTAGTGTATTATGTCAATAGAGTCATCTTTATTAAATGTACTTGTAATCTTGCCAGAGAATGGTATCAAAGTTGTTTGACAAGACCCATTTTTCTTGAATAAAACAGGCACTTTATGGTCATGAATGAAAATGTGATATTCTTGCTGCTAAATATTGAAAGCATGTAGATCTCGCAATTCTCCAGCTTTCTATCCACCTCTCAGTGATGTCTTAAGTCTCTAAGAATCTTAACTTGCATACCTTGGTTATTAGCCTAAATTCTGCTCCAGTCTCATCACTTCCAATTGCTTTTTGGAAGGTATAACTTACAACAGAATATTCACTTTACCTACACGAGGTGATAAAATAACAGATTTTCCAAAAGGAACAGAAACAGGGAAAAAATGTCATTTTATATTAGCTTTCCATAAAACAGAATTGTGCAGAACCACACGTAGCCCCATTCTAAAACCAAAATTCTAAACAGATGTGGCCAGATGTTTGTCCAGTCAGCATTGTGGGTGAATTTGATTGTGATGCTGGTAAGGGACCTGTAAAAAACACCAGTGTGCCTCCATCATACCATCCTGAGCATGGTTCTCACTGAGTGAGACAACCAGGGTGACTACAGCCCCTCAGGGTGCAATCTGGTAATACTACTAAGCCAGTAACAGTCATCTGCCACAAAAGGCACAGCCCCGATCCCCCTCTTGCTCTCTTACTCCCTATGGCAAATTTGTTCCTGGAATCAACAGATTTAAGCAACTTCGGTATGGCAAATTAAACATCCTAGGTTGGAGCTACTTCCTGGAAGGTTGTAACACACTTAAAAACAAGACAAATAATTTGGTTTACTCCGTTTTTATTATTAATACTACTCTTAAAATTACACCTAAACTCACCCTCATTGTAGCTTGCACTGTATAGGCATTAAAAACAAGAGACTGTTTTAACTTTGACGTGCTTATTACTTATTATTAAGCTTATAGAGAGATGATGAGCAGGAAGAAGATGTGATACCAGTTCATATGAAAAAGTATATCTAGCAAAACAGTTATGTAGCTATGCTTGGACTCTGACAAACCTTGGGGCAGAGACAAGATGCTTGAAAAAGCAGAAGAAGATGGACTTCAGGGTATTTACACAGATTTTGTGCTATGCATAATCAGCAACATGGGTGAAAGCATGAAAGTGAATGTACAAGAGTGCTTTAAAAGACTGGCATCATTTATATAATGGCAGTGAGGTGACTACTTCTTGCTGTTGTAGAGGAGACATGGCTTGAAAAGTAAAGAGAAGTCATTTGTATTTCACACAGTGAAGAAAAGGGAGCCAATGGCATTGTGCAAAAAAGAGAAGTGACAGTACTGGGACAATGAGCCAAGAAAATGACCTTTGCAATTGGATTGAAAGACAATGAAAGTGTTGTGAAGTGCATATATGTTATGCACATAGCTCCCAGCAGGTTGTTCTGGGGGGGAGGGAGGTAGCAGGCCATGGGACCTGAGAAGGTGAGCAAGACATACCTGAAAAAGATAAAAAATAGTAACAGGACAGAAATCAACTATTGAAAACAGACTACAGCCCACAGACTAACAAGTTGAACAGCTGGTTTGGATGAGACAGGAGCCAGCACAAACACATCCTACCATTAAGTGTCCTGTAATTAAAGGTTAGAAATATTTTATAAGAAATTCATACAAATCTGATACTGCAGTCTGCAAAGCAGCAGTAATGCAGACTCACTCAGAAACAGTGTCAGTCCTGAAACACTTAAGCACATGCTGAACTTCAGGTAAACTGGACAGTTCTTGGTGTTTGCTTTCTTAAAGCAGAGGTGAACCTCAATTAAGTTTAAAGCAATTACATTATAGTTACTGTCTTTCTCCCAGCATCTCTACAGTTTTCCCATTGGGACTTAAAAACTGTGAGCACACAGAGATGAAGGATGAGTCTTAAGAAAAGGCCTGTCTCCTGCCAGAACTCTTAAACACTGATTTGGGGATACAAAGATGTGGATTTGGATTAGCAGGCTACCCATGGATTCTCCCAGCATACTGAATTCCCCTGGATTGTAAGGGTCTAGGTATAGCATAAACAGTAAAGCAGTTCCTGCTTTGTCCAAGAAAAAAAACGCTTTATTTTCTCATTCTGTCCAGGTGTTGCTCTGCCAGGGAAAAGGGATTTGCCATAAGCCTTTAAGTGTTGTACACTGACCAAATTCTATATTAAAAAGTTCCATGTGGACAAATCAGACTACAGGACACATTTAGAGAGACTTGGGAGACCTACAGGAGTACTTTCATGCAGTGACAGCAAAGAGTACTCTGATAGCTAGCAAAATTCAGCTGTGAGCTGCTAATTATCATGTGCTCCAAACCTCTTTTCACAGACTAAAACCCTCTGCAGTTGAAGCTCTGCAGTCTCTGAAAAGCTTATCTGGAGTTTATCCTCTGGAGGCTGTGAGGAGAAAGGGAGTGACCCTTCCCTGACTAATTATGGAGCTTTATCTGCCTTCTCAGATGGAAGATGAAATTTCAATTTTGAAAGCTCTTATATAGTCTTGCCGTATTTTTTGCTGCTTTAAAAAAATAGTTACTCAGTTTTGCACTTGAATAATTACTCAGTTTTATTTACTCGGTTTTGCTTTTTGAGGTATAGGGCTCTGAGAAATGATCCATCATCCTTTTCCCAGGAGGAGAAAAGGTTGCCCTGGTATAATCAATGCCTCTTTCTGTGCCTGCATACAGCCTGGTGGTTTGAGCCCAAGCTGTATCCAGCCTGGGAAGAAATGGTACCACCCCAAGGTTGCCTTATAGTGGGGAGATGCGCCACCTTTCCAGCATGGCCTGTAAGCAATCAAAGACAGGATCACCCTGTGCTACTAGCTCATAGCACTAACAATATGAAATAGTCCTATAAACCTTTAATATTCTGCATCCTATGCCTTGTTAGGGTTTCCCTCCTTTCCTTTTCTAGGACTAGAATCAATTTGTGTTTTGTTCTGATCTACAAGTCTATGAACTTCTGAAAACACAGCCATCAGGTCTTGCAATCAGACAGTTCTTTATGACACTCCGTCTGGGTTGTCTGGCAGGCTTTCACATGACACTGTCTTCTCAGCATAGTAATGTTTCATCTGGTCTTTGGTGGAACACAGATAGTTTTAATATCTTTGTTCATTATCTGCTAAATGCATTTATTGAGCAACACTTCTTACCTAAATAAAAGCATAGCTCTACATTTGGCATTCATTTCTTACCAACAGATTCCCTCTTACTGAATTATGGAATGGTTGCATTGTCTTAACTCTCTCTATACTGTTTTCAGCTGTAGTGTTTTTCTTTAAGAAAGGGGTTTTGCTTCCTCAATCTTTGCTAGAGTAAATCTGATCACTTTTAAGCCACTGTTCTGCATTTAAATATAAGGACAAGAAAAGAGAAAACACCCTTCTACAAACTCATCAGGAGTTTGCATCTTGGAGATCATTTATTTTATTGTTTTACTGTATTCAGCAAATAGAAAACCACAAGCTTGTGCTTACGGTATCAGCAGTCAAGGCTCTAGCTTGTAAATAAAATGAGTAACACAGTAGCTGTAAGTTTAATATTTTGCTAGTGTTGTTGCCAGCTCCCTCTTGTTTGTGTAAATGATCTCCATGCACTCACTGTAGAAACAAACCTCTGTGCTGGCCCAGCATAAGAATGTATTTCATTTTTGCCCCAGTGTTAGATTTTGAGTTCCTGTCTGCAATAATTAATTATAAACCATCGCTCCCAGGCCGCCTTCTCTATTACTGTTTTCTAAACAGCAGCTCCTGATTTTGTATATATAATGATTATTATTTCTTCCCAGGTGTATTACCTTACATTTATCTATATTAAATCTCATTTCTCTTTCCTCTGTCCATCTCTCAAAAGTTGTCCCTAACCTTATTCTCCAGCAAGGAGAGATCCTTTCTCAGAGCTGCTTTGTTTACGAGATGCATTGCTGGAAGGGCATAATGGGTAAAATAATTGTGTAGCTCTTCTATACTTTTCATTTCCTCTTTTCTGCATTCCGATTCTGCCCCCTCTGATGTAGTCATTGACTTCAATTCAATCAAGAACAAGCATTTAAAGAGCTGGCCCATTGTCTGGATAATGGCAGTAGTCCAGTTATTGAAATTTCTTAATCCTTTGTTTGGATTAAATTTCTTGTTCTCTTCTGAAACAGGCATGGGGGATGAGAGAAGAGATTAAACTATATTACACTGCATCCGAAGCCTAAAAAAATATTTCATAAAAGCGACTTGTTAATACTCTCAGTGTCTGCTGTATTTCTGCACCTGAAGGAGGTTGTCTAATTTCATGCCAGCACTTTTATTTTAGCCTGTTTGGATTCAGTTGTATCTCTACTGAACTTAAGTTTGATTTTTAGCTGACAGATTTTTGGTTCTGGGCTAGCTTTTGGCACAGCAGCCCCAGTACTCTACATCATCATTGATTTGTACCCTGATGTCTCTCAAGTCTTCTGTAATTCTCTCTGCATATCAGCAAAATGACGATGAACTAGCTGAAAGCAACCCTTTGGATTTTAGATAGCCTTTGACAAAATCTTGCCCAGGAAGTAGATTTGCCTGATCCCAGCCAGCAGCCTAACTGAATCTGGGCAAGGCCCTCATACAGATGAGAAAGTGAATCTTTTCCACCAGTGTCACTTGAAATGTTCTTGAAACGGTCTATAGATAACAACAGTTGCTGCAGTAGCCTAGTCAGGGGTTTGGGAGTTCCTGCCCCCTTTCTGGCTTTGGCACTAATGATCATGCAGTCCCGCAGGGAGTCAGCTCAGCAATGATGCTAATTAATTACTGCAGACAGGAACTCAAAATGTAACGTTGTTGAAAAAATCAAATGCCTGTGCTGTTTTGTCTGTAGCTGGTCTCTAATGGCTGCATTTGGGGAAAATCTTTAGCACAGCTAAGAGCAAAAGCACTCTCTCACTGCTGTTAAAGAAATACAGTAGTGAAGGGCAGAAGAGTAGCAAATGCAACAAATTAGAAAGTGGTTAAAGTAACATGCAGGATAAAGAAAAATTAGTTCTCGACAGTTTTAACAGTAGGGTGCTCTTAGGAAGGATACTGCTAGAAACATAAGACTGGAAGAGACCATCCGGGTTACCGAGTCAGTCCCTGCAAACACAAGCTGTCATTCAATAATCACTGAGTCTAGAATGATCCAAAGAATATCAGCTCTGCATGCCTCTATACATAACAGGCCTCTTTCAACATCTTTACAACAATCTTAAGACCTACTGTGAACACAAAAAGTCACATCAGTAACATGCTTCAGGAAAAGAACAAGTGAAATCATGGACATTGTCATTGTCTGAGGACACAGGTTCACGATCCAGCCTTTCTCTCTTCCCCTTCTCACCACATGTACCACCACACTGCATCAGATCAGGTCACAAGTTTGGCTGAAAACTCACTGTATAAAATAGTGATTCATTTTCAGCCACATCAACTCCCTGAAACCAGTCGAAAATGAGCAGCTCTTTTTTTGGCAAGCTTAGTTCTTGGCTACAAAGCACCCTGGACCAACCTACTGCTCAGCTGCAAAAATACCAGGAAGGACCATGATAGCTCTGACTTAGATAAGGATAAACTGCTATGGAACTGCACTCCAGAGATGAAATTTCTCATTGCAGCAAAGCTAACCAAATGGCTAGCTGCCACTGGAAGGAGCAGTTCCATACAAGTCTGCCCCAACTGGCACTGCTACTCAATCAACTATTCAATAACTACTCACTTTTTATGGTGAGGTTTGTTTTCCTCTAGTTCAGCTCACCATGGCCACCAGAAAAGTGGAAATGCATGGCCAAGGAGGAGGGTGAGAAGTAGAATGACCTCACTTTTTTTCCACTGGCAAACTGCTAGAGTTGTGTGGTTGCATTGCAAAGCTGCGCTGCATAAGCAGTTCCCTTCAAATGCTCATATCTGCTCCTGTACCATTCGTGTGCCAGCACCCAGTCATACAGCTTTGTGACGGACAGAATCAAGGACCTAATTAAACTCAAAAAGTCTGGAGAAAAAAAAAGCACTTTTTTCAGCCAGAGTTGTTCCTTGATTGAGTTCACATTAGAGCTGAACAAGATTTGCCTGCATGATAGCAGAACAAGAAAAAGTGGATAGTTGTAGTAGATAAGGTGTTGGAGGAGCTGTGGACAAAATTTTCAGATGATCTGAGGAGGTCCATTCCTGAGCGAGTGTTGGTGATAGCCTGCTTCAAGCACAGAGCTGGACTAGATGACTTCCAGATGTCCCTCCCAAACAACATTTCTGTGATTTTAGAATTGCCTACTACAGGAATTAAAAGCCATACACCAGTACTCACAGCAGGTTTTGTACATGTGCTAAATGAACTATACTATTGAGTGTATTTTAAACCTACACAACGTATTAACAACAATGTTTCTCTTACCAGCTTTTCACGTGTCCAGACTTAAGGCAGCCAGCTCTGTTAAATTTCAGCTCTTCTTGGAGAAAACTCCTAACTGGGTCCTATTTCCACCCTCTTGCTGTCCAGGAAAGCACTTACTCAGAGCTTTCTCAGAAGACTGCCACTGCGCTCTCTCAGCTCTTCTTTGCCCTTTTTCCTCCCTTAGTTCTTCTACTCTGAGCACAGCAAGAGAATAGTTCCTCTGCTTCTCTTCCTAATGTAGGACCTCTCCTACAGGAAGGACAAAATTCACTCTTTACAACGTAGGCTTTCCCTCTTTATTTAGAAAATATGGGATCTACCATCTTATTGGTAGGATTATGGATCATCTAAATAGCAAAAAGGGACATAATACAACAGAAGGTCTGGCAGGCATTGTTCCTTTAACTTACAGCACACATTAGGTAACGCAAACACACATTCAGAGTGCAAGTGTCACACCTCCACAGTTCTAAGGACTGTGTCTACCAATCCATTGATACACGCGATGTATCCAGCAAATGCCAGCTGTAATATGTAATAACTGTTTATCAGCTGTATGAAAAAAGGAAGTAACTATTAGGATGTGACCTTGCTGTACACACAGCATCAGAAAAAACAGTGCTCATGATTCAAGAAGGATATGTAAGCCCTAGAAAAAATTCAGACAGAGGCCAGCAAAAATGATGCAGAGGTTGAAAAACCATCTCTAGGGTATAGGGTTTAAGAAATCTATCAAATCTTTCAGAGAAGAGTGGTGACTGGATCACTGTGCACAGATATATACATATGGAAAAGATACTTGATAGTAGGGGGAGCTTTTCAGTCTTGCAGACAGAAACACAAGACCTAATGACTGGAAACTGGAGTTAGACAAATTCAAGATTGAAATAAGATACAATTTCTTAACAGTGCGGGTAACTATACACTGGAACAATTTTCCAGGGGAGGTGGTAGAGTCACCATTGCTTGGAGTCTTTAAGGCAAAATGAGGTATTTTTCCAGGAGACATACTTCAGTCCAGCCTCTAGGAAAACTCCTGAAGGAGATTAGGCAAAATGATCACTAAGGTTGCTTATAGCCTTCCAGCCAGGAAGCCTTTTCATACAAGTCTATGAATGCACCCCAACAGAGTGCCTGCTATGTTGTTTGAGTTGGGGAACTGAGGCTGGGCCTACAGTATTGAATTTATAACGTCCCTTCTGGAAGAAATAGTGCCCTTATATCCCAGGCTCAAATTTGATCTATATATTTATCATCTGCTAGCAGCAGATGGATTTTTTAAATTAAAAAACAAAACAAAAACCCAAAACCCAAACAGAAATCAAACATTTACTGCCTGTAAATATTTATGTAATTTTCATGGATAATGTTGGCTTTTGTGTGTCTCTCTTTAAAAGCATTTTGCTAAGTGCCATGACTTTAAAAGTCAGAGATATCTAGCTGTGCATGCATAAATTTTCCTGGCAGACACAGTGGAAAAAACCTAATTGAAGATAGCATCAAAAAGGATTAAAAAAAAAAAAAAAAAAAAAGAAAAAAACACCCAACTTCGTTTTCTTGACTACTTACTCTGCGTGAGTCTTTCGCTTAGCAATATTATTTTTTAAAATCTATGCTCCTGCTATTGTGTGCTCACTATTACTGTCATACCTTGCATAAAAAAAAATAGGTTGATGACATTATAAAGTTTACAATGATTGCTCAAATCTTCAGGGAACCAGATCCCTCCCTGTGACATTAAACAATTTAGAAAACACCAGGAACAACAATTCCAATATCAAGAATCTATTAATTTTCATCATTTTCATAATTTCACAAGTGTCAAATCTTAATCCATTACGCCCAAGTATATTATGCTGCATAGTTCCTCGCTGACTTGCCATGTGCTAATTATTGATGGTTCACTACATTCTAATAAAACCTCTATCTCATCTGTCTGTCAAATGGAAATGAAATAACAGAAAGAAGTTGCCAAAATGACTACTTGAGATCCTTTAAAAAAATACAAAATAGGAGAAAGATGTTCTATTACCCTCCATCCCATAGGTGATTCTGAACACTGCCTCTTGAACAATGTTTTTGTTTTGCTTCTTCGGTTTACCTTTTTCTTACTAATAAGCACCAGCCTTCATACAAATATCAACCTGAATCTCCAAATTATTCTGAAAGAATGCTATGTTTATGGATATATTAATCAGTTATTTGAAAAGACAGAAACTCTGCAGTCAGTGCTTTGGGAATACACTTGCCACCCAGTTACACAGACACAGAATTTATGCTGTAGTCACAATTGTATCTCTAACCTGAAACATTGCTTTGTCTCTCTGAAGGGAAGGTAGGTCTCCTGATAAATGTACTGGAGGAGGCTGTCCTTTGCTCTTTGCCATACTGCTGTCTGCCTCCATGACCTTGCAGTAGATTCACAATTTCTACAAAGTTATGGTGAAAAAATAACCATGCCCTTCTTTCCTGCTCCTCTCAGTACTTACAGTCTTAAGAAGTGGACCAGAAAAGTTTTAAGAAGCAGCTATGCTGGATGTCCATTATTCCACAGCAACAACTCACAGCCTGAAATACACACTTAGAAAGGGCATCTTCTGTTTTTACCAAGAGGGAGGTAATCCCTAGCACAAAGCCACATCTGACACCTCTGTGTGGCAAATGCATCTGTTACTGCAGCTAAACCCTACAGGGTTAATAAACAAGAGGCCACCGGCAAATGATTCCTCTCTCTGGATGCACACATATGGCTTGATGCAGCAGTATGTGCAGAATCCTTGAGCCAGGTGTGAGCCAGAGTCACAGGCACGGTGTATTTGCATGACCACAGTGTTGTATCTAACCTAATTAGCACCATATCCAACCTAATTAGCACCACCTACCAACAGGGTTAAGTACTTTGGGTGCAGCGGCACTCATATGCAAGTCTACAGCTGCTGCTTTCTATTCTGCAAGTAACTGGATGAGTATGTGCTCTGTTGCATGGTGTAGAGGTGCCCTCTGTCATGTTTTTTTTAAATAGCAAACACAGATAATTTTATTTTACTGCTTCCAAGGCAATGTGAAGCTTCACTCACTGCTGTTTTCCATAAATTTTCTATTTAACTGAATAGGAAAAAAATGCTTAGCATACCAAAATACTAGGATAAAATATGTTTAGGATATGCTTCTACATGTGTCTAAAAAGAGCCCGAACAATGAAAACAACTAGGTGAAAAGAAATCCCTAAGTCTCTGTGCTCAGCTGCTCATGTAAGCGCTGACTCTCTGCTATCTTGTCTCTGGGGCACTAATTTACAATTCTGTAAGATGTTACTGTAAACTGCTTAGTAGCAATGCTATGTCCATTTGCACAAGCATGAATGATGATCCAAGGTGTGAAGCAACAGAAAATCAGCCTCTAGTATTTATATATGACCTTAGGGAAGTACATCTCCTTCAGGGCATAGCTTGGGGAATTTTTATTTTCCAAAAAAAAAGATTCTGTGGCAGTTTAATCCCCTTTTGCTTCTCAAGTAAACTGATAGAGTCTGCCCATTTCAAGCTAATACATGGACACATTAAACGTAGTAATGAACCCCAAAATTCCTACAAGCAACTAAACTGGGCGTTATCAGCTGGCAGTTTAACACATGTCATGGTAGAAGAAATCTTGAGAGATTTGAAGGATGCAGCAGTTACTTCAGGGAGGGTATTCCATATGTTGAGGGTGACCAAAAGGACATCATTAAAACAGCTATGAGAAAAGCAGATGGAACAGATATGGAGACTGAGAGAGAAGAGGACAGCAGATGACAGGAAAAGGCAAAGTTGTGAAGTGTTGTGGTCCAATTGAGAACGCATTTGAGCTGACAGAGCATCCAGCTGCAGCTGAGTGGGAGGGCTCCATGGACACTCAGCAGAACAGCCAGGCAAACCCTTAGAAGTGGAATGCTTCTGTGCCAGGTTAGCTCCCACAACTGGCTCGCGTGGGTGAGATAAGCACCGGTGTTGGCACAAGGGAAGTGCCAGGAACCAACCCATGACAAGGGGTGGGGAAGGAGGCGCAGCACTACCCTTGCGGCAGCAGCTAGCTATTAGCTTGGCTTAGCTCTATCATCAAAATCAGGTCATGGCTCAACAGCTAGCAACCGCGCTACATAAACCAGCATAAGCCACTGCTGCTCTGCAACCCCGTGTCGCACGCCACTTGTCTCTGCCCCAAACCCAACCCCTCAGTTTCACCAGAAGTGCTGCCTGATAGACTAGACTGGAGAAATAAACTGGTTGAAAAGGGTGCCTCTCCTCTCTCCCCCATGCTGCTTTTCAGCCAAATCGGGTTCCTAGTCTGGTTTACCATACAGCTGAACAAAACAACTATGCCAGCAAACTAGCAGGCATATCAAAGAGACAGGAGTGAATGGCTGGGAGCAGAGACTGTCTTAGGCCAACACAGCTGCCAAAAAAATTGTCAGACTGCACTCTCAGAGGGCTAGAGGGCTTGCAGAGACAGGGAAATCTATGGAGATATACTAAAGAGGTAAGTACAAAAAGGAGCCACAGAAACAGGCCAGGGAGATAAGTGCAAGAATAGTGTTTCAAGGGACCTTTTTGACAGGTCAGGTCAGGCATAGGAAAAAAGCTGTCATAAGCAGGATGAGAGATAACAAAAACCTAAAAAAGCATATCTGTGATGTGGGCAGAGATAAGAGACTTTAGAGAAGAAAAAGAAACAAAATTCATATACATCAAGATAAACAGGTCAAAAAAGAGAGTGGAGTCAAAGACGACTCCCAGGTTATAGGTCTGATTGACAGAGAGTAATTCTGTGCCTTCCAGGGCAGGATCACAAAATCCCTACACAGGAAAAAACAAGGGTCCTTGTGTGGGAACTGCAGATGGTGTCTCAAGTTGCGATGTTCTCTGAAACACTATACAACATTTCCTCAACAGGTGGAAGCTTTTAATTTTGCATGAATTCCTATGTAGTTTTTCCAAATGAGCTTAAAAGCTAACATCCTTGCACTTCCTCATAATGGTAGAAGTGGCCAGTATCGACAGCATTGCCATGGAGGACAGGGACCAAAAATTCTTCAGATGTTTTGTAAACCTTCACATAAGAATTCAGAATGGGCCAAAGCCACATGTTTTAGCCTTTACATTTTTGAGGGGAGAAGGGGCATTCAGATTCAGGAGCCTTGACTCTGCCTCCACTGGCATTTTGTTACTGTCAAACCCTAGAACTACAACTAGGAGTGTTTAAGAGTTGGTTTTGACGACAAATTATTACATCAGGATGTAAAATGAGTCCACATTTGTCTATTTCAGTAATGGAATAAAAAAATAAGCCTCTCTCCCTTTTTGGAGTTATACTCAACTTCTGGAGATATTTCCAGGCAATCTTGTCTCCTTCAGTGCCATCAAGTGGAATTAATGTGGAATATCACGCCTATGCACAAGGAGGATATACAAAAATACCACAGCACACAAAACAGCTCTATATTTTCAGGAGGTGCTGTTCATACCAGGTAAATTGCAGGTTGTCAGGGATATTGGTATAACAATAATGAAAAACAGAACCATGATTTTCAATAGCAATAATTCAAATTAGATCTGACATTGTTGCCTAGAGTCTCAGGAAAGCTCCTTATATCATTTCTAAAATAGTTATTTGTGTCTGCAAAATATGTAGCACATACAAAATTCATCCTGGTACAGCACGGTATAAAGATTTAATAGCATCCATTTGTGTAATGCACCTATCCAAAACCTAAGCCAAAAAAATATTAGTTGTAATTTTTCTTTTCCTCCAAGGCATGAATAGTTTGACTGAAGGAGCAGGGGTATCTAGATTTATAGGTGCTCACACTCTCAATAATACAAGTATTTTTAAAACTTATTCACACATATCTATATTGTATTACATGTGCATACGTGGACATGCATTTGTGTTGTATACATATATATATATGCACACACACAAATAAAAGTTCAGTAGTTATAGCCTCATAATGGATTCTTTTTTCAGATAAGACCTCTTTGCCCTTTTAGTGCTTTCCTGAATCCTCTTGAATTACAATGAACTCATGCCAATATTTGCATTAAGATTCCTAAGGCTGTTTTCTTGCTTTTTCCAACTCTAGGGTAGAGCTGTCTGCCAAAGGCCTAAGGCTTCCTACCTAAAAACTCTTCAAAGGTGGCTTACAAGATGGATTTCTGCAAACAAATGGATTTCTACCTCTTTTGTTCCTTTGTAGCACACAGAAAAGACAAGAAAATGTCTTACACTAAATTAGAATGGCGGAATACTTTCTTGGTCTTACTTACCCTAGCAGATGTCTACTGCAATGGAAAAAAACATTGAAATGCTAATGTCTCTGTGCTTGCCGAGTTTTAACTTTCCTTTCTCTGAGTCTCTGTTCAAATCCCAGTAGTTCCTCTGTCAGTGCTCCCCTTCCCATCACAGCTTGTCCCTTTGCTCAGAGTCAAGACTTGATTCTGTTTGATTTTATCAGCTCTACCAATGTGGTCTCATTCTTCTGGTTTCCTCCCTGGCTTCCGCGTCTATCCTCTTTCATTTCTCTTAGTCCTAGGCTCCTGGCATACAGTCCCGCTCCGATTCCTCATCTATATGTACTTGTCCCCTTGCCTTGAACTCGTTCTCCTTCATTTCTCCTTGAGAATTTAATTTCCTTCCTCACCTAATTCCTGTATCCTATTCCTATTACTCTCATGTTAAGCTTTTCTACCCCCTAGCAGTTTCAGTCTCACCATTATCCCCTGTCTCCATACTTACTGTTTCCCTCCCCTCAGGCAGGTCCTTGTCCCCTCACCATTCATATCAGACACACTCAAGCACCTGTGAAGAGGAGAAAACAGCAGCTTTTTGGGAGCACAGTGCATGGTCTCCACAGCCTCACTCTCAGTCCAGAGACCCACCCCAGTCCATAGTGGCAAACAGAGGTCTATTTTTGGCCCTGCAGCCCGCAACTAGGGTAGACTTGACTGCAGTAGTAGCAAGGATGGTGGCGACACATGCTAAGTCAGGAATGTGGAAAATTCATTTCTTCAGAAGCTTATAAATTATGCTAAGTGTAGTCAGAACATCAGACACACCCCTCCCAATTCAGTTTTTCACAACAAATTCCAAGTCTGCTCTAGAGCATAAAGGCATTTAAGCACTGCAAAGAGAACTTCTCCACAATATCTTATCCTAGACAAAGCCCTTTTCTTCCTGCCTTTCTTCTTAAATCATGTTTGGTAGCTGTAAAGTCATCCTAAACTTCCATCCTTGGTATGGAAAATTTCACACCAGGCCATGGATGTTTAGCAAGTGGTATACTACCCAAAGCATAGTTTAGCTAGCAAAATTTAGCAAGTGGTATGCTACGTTTAGCTGTAGTTAAAGCTTAACAAACTCATTTAAAGGAAAACAACTGACAACTCTATTGTAGGCATGGTTATATATTTCAAGTATAGCACATTACTAAATACAAAATAGTATTTAAGCTAGTAGTAAGAGCAGATATGTATAAAGGAAAATGATTATCAGTTAAGCTTTTCATTTTTACCTTTATTTTTATCCACTGCAATTACACAATACATTTTCCTCAGTTGAGAAATCTCGGAAGAGTGGATGATTTTGTAATCCAGAGCTGCTTCCAGTAGCATAACAACAGTTGCATAACTGTGGTGAAATAAAAACATGGGCTTACTCTAACTTCCCTTCCACTGACAAGCCTACATAGTCATTAATGCTCTTTTAGCAAGTATTTTCTTTTATTCCAAGGATTAGTTTACTGAACCGTAATGACTGGCAACCTTGGTACATGCAGACACATCTCCCTGGAAGTGCTGTCTCTTGCCTGGCTAGGAGACCTTCCACAACCTGCTCCGGCAGAACATGTACATTATCCTAAGAAACAGCAAAATGTCTCTTCCCCATCCTTCTTCAAGCTGCATTTCTAATGAACTTAAGCCAGAGCTCTCAAGTGTTTACTTATTACTTATAGCAGGGACCAACCTACAGATGGTGCTCAGAGGATTTATTGTGCCAGGCCAGTAAGATCCCACTGTTATTACCTTTCTGCAGCAATAACTCCAAGCTTTATCTTTGCATTGCTGTGATGTTAAGGGCACACTTCTCATATTAAGCTGAATAAAGAGTGTCACTATATATTAACCTTACTGCACAGAACATAATTGAACTCAATGGGGCTACTGCCCTCTGTGTTTCAGCAGGACTTGACTTTGAAGAAATAATAATTCACTGGTTTACAAAGGCAGAAATAAACTTTATTATACGGGAAGTGCTGGCGCAATACTGTGATTATAGGCACTGGCATGATTCACCTTGGGATTTTAGTTATACCTTGCCAAAAGAAGCTATTATCAAGCCCCAAATGACTCTAACAACACTACTATCAATGTGGCATTTAGAAGTTCCTTCCCTAGTGGGAACAAAACCATCTCTTTTCTTCCAGTGTTGAAAATTAAATGCACAGTATTAGTACCATCAATGAGGTGTTTAACTTCAAAATTGCCTTTCCTGGTGAGAATGAAAATGCTAGTTGCTTCCTTTTTTAAAATTAACAGCAGTGTTTTTCTCTCCTTTCTACCACACATACTTGTTTAATCAACCTGAGACACAGTATGTCTCTAGTGCTCAGAGACCATTGCAGGTATACGCCTATGTTTGGCTGTGCGTGCCTGTGTATGACATCCCGTGCTCCGGGGCTGGGATCTAGCCTGTTGCCAGTATGATTCAAGCACAGAATAACAAAGTATGTCTGGAAAAAACACATAGTGAAGACAAAAGGCTCGATTTTGGTTGAAGTCATCTTTGTACCAACAACAAGGCTATGTTGATGCAGAAGGAGCATTAGAGAAAATTAACCCAAAATTAACAGCATAAGGTGCTGGAAAGGTACCACACCATAGAAGTTGCTCACTACAGCCAAAAACTGTTGTGAACCATTCCAGAAGCATGCAGGACTGTCCTCTGACCTTTCTCCAGCTGTCACCTATGTTTGTGTTCACATATATGGTCAGTGGGCAAAGAGGTGAAATGGCTCTCAGTCCATTTCTCCTCTAAAATTGGGCAAGAAAAAGTTGTTCTAATCAGTCTTTGAGCTACTCTAGGACCAGATAATGTATTACGCTCTGTAGCTGTGCTGTCTCCAACATTCCCTAGAATGACGCTTTTGGAGGAGCCCGGGGACTCACAGGTAAATCCATATAATCTTATGCACATGGGGTGACCAAAAGCAGACACACAACTCTGAGATGCGGAGGCCTACCTCTGATGTTTGGCATCAGGAGCTGTCATTCACCCAGCAATACCAGAATATGACTTCTGGGGATCCTCTGAGTGTACAGGATGCCCCTATCACCCTCTGGAGTCTTAACCCTCCCCAGCTCCTACTCTTAACTGGTATCTGAGCAGCTCAACATGGACTAGTCCCTAGTCACTTCACTTGGCGGCTCAGATGGTTGTGGAGGACGACAGGGCATTCAAGGCTGTGTTGTTTGCTCTGTTACCCTTGCAAGAGTACAGGCAGTCCTGCTACATCTACTCAGGCCTGGTTGAATTCCCACTGTCCCTGAGGGGCAGATCTCGAGCCTGGGCCAAGTCCCAACTGGCTTTGTTAGAAAGCAAAACTGGCTCATTGAAGAGTGTGAACAAACAGGCTGGCAGCATGGATGACCTCAACTCGAGTGCAAACTCAAACCTATGTTTGCCAGGGATTCCTTTCACCCTTCCCTTCTAGGGTCTGTATTGACCATGAAGTCAAGAATCATGGTATCACAAACTCAGAGGTCTAGGAGAGAGGCCCACTTCATTTCTAAGTGGAAATCCTAGTGTGACAGGTCGTGCCCCTCATGTATTTGAGCCTCCATTACCAGATAACCACATGCAGGACTGATACAACTAATGCCTGGAAACGGATGGGTAACACTACACTGGTGGTGACCACAGTGCTGTTTCTAAACCTTCTGACATTGTTTCTAAACAAACCCATTGCTCCAAGACACCCACACCAGAGAGTATACAAACTTTCTGCCCTTTTCTTCCTCTACATGCAAATACAAAACAATGGTGAGTCTGTCAGGTCCCATCCCACTCATTACTGTTCGCTCGCTGTCACTGAATTATTCCTGCTGATGCACAAGCTAACATCGTGTGGGCTAACCAAGTGAAGGAAAAGCACTTCCACTCTAACAATGGATACAGAGTAAAAGTGCATTAGACTGTTTTTTTCTGGCTTAGTTTCCTTAATCACTTGGTTTTGCACCATAGAGGTACTACAAGATAAACCACTACCTAACAATTTCCATGAAATAAGACACTGAAGTCACTTAAGGAGAAACACTGCCTCCTCAAATGCAATCTACCTTGTAGTCCACTTCATGATGACACATAGGTGTTAAAAATTGAAAACTTAAGCAAACACAGACTTCTAATTGGGGGGGGGGGGGGGGGGGCGGAATCAATACAGCTCTCCTGGGACAGTCCCTTTGGAATTCAAACCTCTCTCCTGTGTCGCACAAATTCAGCAAGCACCATCTTGGCAGACCGAACCTTGTGGTATTTTCACAGCATGCTTATCAGTTTTTCACACAGAATTCTCCAACTGGTTTTAAATCAAATTCAGGGGTAAACTTTTGCAACATGAAGACAGCCTACAGAGTGGTGCGAGCAATTATCTGAACCCTTTGCAGCCAGCAGCCCTCATACTTAGGACCCCTCATTCAATGTTTCCTCCAAAACACTACAACAACCCATTTCCTTGCCACTACCTCCCTATTGCACACCCAGGAGGTAAAAACATGAACTGATCCCATGGACTCTGACCTCAGCAAAGCCGGAACAGATGTGTAAGCAGAACTTTTGTTCACACCTTCACCAGGCAGAATACAAAGTGGGTAACCGTGCCCGTACCATCTCTTTTCCCCCGGCACCCCAAAAAATCTGAGAGAAGGAAACAGGCAGTCTGTCACAGGCTCGAGGGCTGAGGATGGCACGTGAGCACCCCTCCAGAAGCTGACACCCCTGTGAGCATCAGCCTGAACGCAACAGTTCGTGTGCGGCGTCCACACACGCACTGCGAAAAATCTGAGGCTTCAAGCTGCAGTACCAAGGGGGGAAAAAAAAAAAAAAAAAAAAAAGAACAAAAAAAGCCAAACCCAACCCAGTCCATGGGCCGCTATAATGGAGCGCGCTCAAACGGGCACGGGAAGCGAGGGGTCTGAGGAGCGACGTGCTCGCCGTGACCCCACCACCAGCGTCCCGCCGCGCCGCGAGGTACCGACCGTTAGCGCGGGGGCGGGGCACGCTCCGCTCGCCGCCTCGGGCCGTTGGCGGCAGGAACGCCCCCTCCCTCCTCCCCCTCACGCGCCGCAAAGCGGACTGGGGCGGCGGCCTGCCGCTCGCTCGCGCGCGCGCGCCGGTTGTGAGGTCATCCCGCGCGGCCGGAAGGAGCGGAGCGGAGCGGTTGTTTCCGTTGGTGGGGGGGGGGAGGAGGAGGAGGAGGAGGAGGAGGAGGGCGGCCCCACGCGCGGAGCCGGGGCGGGCGCGGCGCGGCGGGGCGGGGAGGGCCATGGCGGCGGGGAAGGCCATGGCGGCGGCCGAGCCCCTGGGGCGGACGGCGGAAGAGGTGGCTTGGGCGGAGGCGCTGCGCGGGGCCTGCGAGCCCGAGCACCACTGGCGGCACCGCCGGGAGTTCCTGCTGCGCAACGTGGGGGAGCCGCCGGCGGCGGGCAGCGCCCAGCTCCAGCGCCTGGTGTCCCTCTCCATGGTGTGGGCCAACCATGTCTTCCTGGGCTGCCGGTGAGTGCGGGCCGGGGCGGCGGGCCCCGCGGCGGGCGGCGCGGCCGCCTGACGGCACCCCTCCCCTCCTCTCCTCTCCCCTTGTCGCCCCTCCAGGTACCCGCCGCAGGTCATGGAGAAGGCGCTGGAAATGGCCGAAGGCATCCAAGTGACCGGCGCGCCTATCCGCACCACGAGAGATGAACTGGTTGCCAAGGTGAAGAAAAGAGGCATATCAAGTAGCAATGGTTAGCAGATCATAGCTGTGACAATACATAGGAGTCTAGAAAATGCTTGTTTTTGAATGTTTCTCGGTTTGCCTCGGGCTTAGAAAGTAGCGGAAATAATTTACTCCTTAAACTCCTTGTTAATCGTTTCCCCTCTCTGTGCTGTTTTTTCCTCGTATACCTGTAAAATAGATGTAACGCATACGTATCGCGTTGCTAATGTAGAGCTCTTGTTTTGCATTTCTGCAACTGGTGCACTTTAAGCTGATTATTTTTTTAAGGCGATGTAGACTATTGTGCTCCAGCTCAAACGTATTCTTCTTTGCCTTTAGTGCTAGTCGGACATTATTGCTTTGTGAGAAACCTGGTTTCTTAAAGAAATTCTTAAAGTGCTATTGTAAAAGATGCTTTTATGCTATTAGTAGACAAAATACACTTGTTTGTTTGGTTTTAGGTCAGATAGTTTGTTTAATGTACTTTGGTCATTTTTGGTTTGGGCTTCAAGAATAGAAATACATACTTGCCTACGGGTCCCAAACCAAAACCTGAAATCTTGCACCTGAGTGGTTTTAGGGTTTTGTCCAAAAGATACTAAAATATTCAGAAATAGTAGATTAATACTTGAAATTACAGTTCAAAGTGTATTTCCAATATATACCTTTTAAATTCACAGAGATTATTGCTAGAAGTTTTTAGAAAATAGATAAATTGTCTCTAGATGGATATTTCATAGTGCAGAAATTAAAGAGAATAACATACTTCACTTGTTTTGCAGAAGGGGTAGAGGAGCCCTCCAAGAAGCGAGCTGTGGAGAAAAGCAAAGATTCTAAGGATACTGGGAAGGATGTGAAAACAATTAAGGCAGAAGCCCTAAAGGAAACAGAGAGCACATTGCCAAAAAAGCAGGAAAAAGATACTAGCAAAGGTCCAGAAAGCTCCCAGTCAACTTCCAGTTCAAATCAAGAAATGGTCACAGCATCAGACATAGAAACAGAAGGAAAATCTGCTAATGCTGAAAATACTACTGAGCAAAATCCGTCTTCATCTGAAAAAGAGTCAGGAGAGAAGCCTCGCTCGAATCCGCCTAAGGAAAGCAAGTCTGAAAATGTGCCGTCACCCGAAAAGAAAACTACAGTAAGCACAGCGCCACCAGCTGCCAAGAGTGCCCCGCAGGCGGTGGCAGTGCCAGCGGTGGTGCCACCGGCTGCCAAGAGTGCCCTGCAGGCGGTGGCGGTGCCACCAGCAGTCAAGAGCACCCCACAGGTGGAGGCGGTGGCAGCGGCCGTGCCACCGGCCACCAAGAGCACCCCGCAGGCAGCGGCAGTGGCAGCGACAGTGCCACCCACCACCAAGAGCACCCCACAGGCAGCAGCAGTGCCACCGACCAGCAAGAGCACCTCGCAGGCAGCAACGGTGCCACCGACCACCAAGAGCACCCCGCAAACAAGTGCTACATTGCTGTCTTCCAAAAACCAAGTGAGTGCCCCAGCATCAGTGTCCAAGAGCGGCGCTCAGGCAGGCAGCTCGCTGCTTCTGGCACCCAAGAGCAGCACTCAGGCAGGCACCTCGCTTCTGCTGGCCTCCAAGGGCAATGCTAAGGCGGGCTCTTCGCTTCTGGCCTCCAAGAGCAGCGCTGAGGTGGCTGCCTCGTTGCTGGCCGCTCGGAGTGGTGCTCAGCAGGGATCCTCACTGCTGACTTCCAAGAGCAGCGCTCAGGTGGCTGCTTCGCTGCTGGCCGCTCGGAGTGGTGCTCAGCAAGGTCCCTCGTCACTGGCCTCCCGGGGTGGAGCTCAGGCAGGTGCTTCCCTACTGGCCTCCAAGGGTGGCACACAGGCTGGTTCACCACAGCTTGCCTCTAAGAGCGGCTCACAGGCAGGTGAAAGCCCTGCTAAGGCTTTGTGCAAACCGTTAACCAGCGAAGACGCAAAGGAAAGACAACCTTTTTTCAACAGACTGTACAAAGCTGTAGCCTGGAAACTGGTTGCTGTTGGAGGCTTCAGTCCTAACGTAAATCACGCAGAACTTCTAAACTCATCTATTCAGTCTGTAAAAGCTACGTTAGATGTTGCTTTTGTTCCCCTGAAGGAGCTTGCAGACTTGCCTCAAAATAAGAGCTCTCTAGAAAATATAGTTTGTGAACTGAGGTGCAAGTCTGTCTACTTGGGTACTGGCTGTGGTAAAAGTATGGAAAATGCCAAAGCGGTTGCTTCAAGAGAAGCTTTGAAATTATTCCTCAAGAAGAAAGTTATTGTGAAGATCTGTAAAAGAAAATACAAAGGTAGCGAAATTGAAGATTTGGTACTTCTGGATGAAGAATCAAAACCTTCAAATTTACCCCCAGCTTTAAGAAATCCTCGTGAGATCTTGTAGGGGAGAATCGCTGTTTGTACCCTGTAGAGTATTTCAACACAAGGACTGAAGGTTAATTTTGTACTTTAAAAATGTAGGCTTCCAGATATTTTGTATTTCTTTCTCAGTTTTGCAAGACAATGATAGTTCTTTCACTTGGTAGCAATTGTATAAAAAAACTTGTCAGAGATGACAAGTGCGCATTTAAAGGTATGCCTTAATATATAGCACACTAGTGTGCTGTTTTATTTGCAAAATAGTCTACCTAATTCTTCTATTTTTAATTAAATGACTAAGGTACAATTTGCTGTTTAAAACCTGACAATTTTGTAATTCTTACGATTTGATGGCAGTGTGCTCAATTGTCTACCATGTCTTTTTTAGCCACATAGAAGTATGTATATAGGGACCATAATACTTGAATGATTGAAAGTTGTTTAAAAATTTCAATCAAAAAGTTGAATCATCTGTTTCAGGCTTGTTGCTCATAATGTTCACTGTTGCTCATACTAGGAGAGAAAATAGTTAGTTGATTATTTTTATGGGATGTTTTCATAACACTCGCAATATAAACGACTCCCTGATGCCATTTAACATTATACTAGCAGGTTAGATCCCATTTAACGTTATACTGGCGAATTATCAATTAGCAGTCAAGTCACAGCTACTTCAGGCACCAGAACTCTGTAAGCAGATTTAATTTATATTGTGAAATATCATTTACAGGTTTTTTTTTCAAATAAACATGGATTTCTACACTAAGCATATTTTGACTGCTACTAAAACAATAAAACCTCTGGGATATGCTTTTATAGTACTTTGGTTTTGGCCATTAAATATTCCAGCCATTTCAATAACTTTGCAACACCTTGAGAAAAGCTTTACTTTGAGTGGCTTCAAGGTGTAATCCCACAAGGATGAGTTGTTTACTTTGGATGCGTAGCTGAAATACTGTAAAACTGATAGAATACCTATTTCTACTTTTGTAATGCCAAGATAAGCAAAATGAAGATGCTGCTGTCTGGTGGAGGCAGCCAGTGTGTTGTGAAGTGTTCACACTAATTGAGCCCTTCCTTTGCTACATTTTGAGGCCATGTACAGGATGGTATGAAGCAAAGAAAGTGGGAGATTACGTTTTATTTTCAGTGTTACTGAAATACCTGCACAAACTGCATGTTTTGATATATTGGATAATGACATGTAATTGTAAAAACATAATGTCTTCAGTGCTACTTTGAATTAATCTTGTCCGATTACAGTAGTTGGCATCGTTTAGTGGCGACCTTACACTTGACTGACAGATCCGTTGATCGAGTACTGCAGGAGTGAATAGGAATTCCTGGGATCTCGGTAGTACACATGTCCACTTAAAGACTTCAAGTTCTTTTGTGATTTGGGGGACTAAACCACAATGGCGTTGTTACACTGTACCCTACGTGATTTGAACAGCAGTGGCTGTCCAGTCCGTAGCACCTGAAGCCTGCAAGGCGCTCGCGCTTCCCGATGGCCGGTTGAGAACTTCCTCCGTCTGACCCCTGTGCTTCTGTGCCCTCGGTCGCCCTTCGCTCTAGTTAGGTTTCTCAGGAGTTCCCCCTCGGTGTTTCTGGAGCACCACCCGACGTTCGGAACACAGTGCATTAAATTGCGTCTTACAGGGCGTAAGAACTGGTGTGTGCTTCTAGTGCAGAGCGAGTTTTGTGCTGTATTTAGGAGTCATGGTATTCACACCAGGAAGTGTGAGATTTGTTTTCAAATCCTCACCTTGTTCAGGTGGAGACACAGAATGACTGTTTTTGTGGGGCAGGAATTGCATCCTGTGCCCTCTGAAGTACAGCTTTTCTAGCTGTTAGCTCGGGCATCTCCAGACCTCTGGCTGAGAATTGCAGCATGTCTTGCAATGTGAAAAACCTGTGTTTCCCATCTGTAAAGCGAAGCTCACGGTATTTACTGACCTCAAGGGGGTGTTAGGGTAACTGTGTTAAAAGGCTGAGGTGCTAGATGCCTTTTTTTAAAGTCCTGACTTAAGCTTACTTTTTTTTTAAATTTTTGAATGTTATTCCTCTTTGATGTTTGGTTGTGATTCATTAAAGGATGAGTCTGTAGCTACTCTTAATAGAAACTGAAAGTTGAAGTGTGTTATTTTTATTTCACATTCTGCATGGAAAGCGACTCGACAAGGAGATGCTAACATAGAAGTAAAAATAAGCATTGAGTATTTGAATGAATGAGAATTTATTAACGTTTCATTAACCCCAGGGGAAGAAAGAAAGAATTTCAAAGAACTGGCTGTGGCAGGAAGTGTTTGTGCAGTCCTGTCAGTTCTGAAACCTCTGGGTCCGCCTGCCGGCTGCTGTCCTGGTCTCTAGCAATGGGGATGCTAGTCTTGGATTGTCAGACCTGGCTGACGAGGACCGGCGAGAGCAAACGCACTAACGCTGTCGGCGTGCGGAGTTGTCCCGGGGGACAAAACCCAACCAACCGAAAGAAAAACCGGCCCTGTTTTTCTGCGGGAGTACAGGAAGTTGCAGTCATCAAAAATGACTCCCGTTTCCTCTGCGGGCTGCTAGAACAGCTTAAGAACGTGCTGTCGGTTCCTTACGGACAGCTGCCCAGCTGGCGGCCGTTACCGGGTGACGAGGTACACACCGATCCGGGGGGCAACCGGCAAAAGCTCCCGTTTTCCCGCTGGCAGGCGACTGAGGTGAGGCGGGGCGCTGGCCACAAGGCGGCGCTAGAGCGTCCCGCCGCCGGCTCCCGCCTGCTCGCCCCGCCCCGCCCCGCGCAGGCGCTGCCGGCGGCGTCGCGGGGGGCGCGGCTCGGCGCCCAGCAGCGGCTCGAGCTGCCCGCCTCGGGGGCGGAGCCGCGGCGCTCAATTTGCTTAATATATTCCCGGGGCGGCACCGTTCCCTGCGTGGGGTCGGTATCGCGCCCGTCCGCGAGCGTGGCGCTCCTCCAGGGCGGTCGGCGGCCTCCCTGTCTGTGCATCCCCTGCGGAGACCAGCAAGGAGGGAAACGGGGGCGGCGAAAAACGCTCGCTCTGTCCTTGAGGGCCTCCCGGCTGGCGCCTCATATAAGGCGGCGGGGGCTGGGGTAGATCGCCGGGATGTTCTGAAGACCTGCTCGCTAGGCCACGCACGGAGGACACTGGTTCCTCAAGGGCCCCGCGCCCGCCTAGGGGAAAGTCCCCGGACCGCCGGCAGAGAGTGCCGGGCGCTGCCAGCGCTCTCGCCCGCCCCCACCTCACGCAGCTCCCGCCGAGACGCCCCCGGGCCGAGCGGGTGAGCGCGGGGCGGGCTCTCGTCACGGCCACAGACACGCAGGTAGTGCGCAGGCGCACTAACAGAACGGGGCTCACTCTCAGGCCATCCCCTTTTATCGGCCCCGGCTCCCCCTCGGCGGGGCGGTGCCTGAGCCCCGGTGGGCCGGGCTGGACTCGTACTCCCCCGGCGGCGGAAGCTCCCGGGGAAGAACTTACCGCTGCGCGATAAGTGCGCCGGCGGAGCAGAGTTGCTCGCGGGAAGGGCAAAGCACGCGTGGGGACGCCGTCCCGCGCCCCCCTTCTCCTGGTGCCCACTGGGCTTGCAGGGTGCCTCCTGACGTACGGACTCGGTCGGGGAGGCGCTCGCCCGACGGAGTGGCTATCCGTTCCCGAAATGCTTTCCTTCCTTCCCTGCTCCAGGAGGAAGCAAGAGGCCGGGCGGAAGTACCTTGTCACGTTCCTTTGCCGAAGTTAAACACCGGCGACGGCGGAGTGGGATGCGTATCCGAGTGACGGCACAAAACCTGACACAGCGCCAACACCACGCTTCGCCAGCGCGGCGGTCCCTTAGGCGCACGCTGCCCTGCAGGGCGTACCCCGGCTCTCCCCTGCTCACCCGCACCTCCTCGGGAAAGGCCGGCACTCTGACCAGCGAGCGCCACCAGTGTTACCTGCCCACGCTAGGCAGACGCTCCCTGATGCTGGGCAAGATGCTGCTGCCTGCGCGAAAGCACTAGCCGTGCTGATAAACCGAATTAATTTCGTAGGCAGTGCCGTTCTTGCCCCTAGTATGTCGAGCAAGTAACACATCACCGTGCTCGACCCCGTGGAATTAAGCCCTCTGCTGCCCTACAGTCAAGTCTGGTGTGAAATGCGACACAAGAGCACTGCCAGAGATCCCCAAAATAACATCAGATTGATGCATCTGAGACTCAGAAAACATGATTAATGCTCCCCTTACCCAAGCAGCCCAGAGCCAACACTTCCTTCTGCTCATGCTCTCTTGGTACTTTGGAAGCTCCTGTGAGGAGCCCAGGTCTGCTAAACGAGCAGTGTCTGTCTTGTTGGTCGAGCGACAGGCACATGGCCTATGTGTAGGCACAGTACAGTTCGCAAACCCCACTGGTTTCCAGCCTCTGCCATTCTTCTTCCGGCAGTATCCTCACGGTGACATCTTCCCAGCCGTGTCAGACCCCTGTGCTAGGCAGAGGAGACCAGCGTGCAGAGTGGGGAGTAGCTCTGCGCAGAACTGGCTACGACAGCTCTGACTGCTTCGCACAAGAGCTTTGTAAAGGATGCACGGGGGGCTGACAAACCACCTGGCTCGAGCTGCCATTTTGGTTGCTGCCTTAGCACTTGAACTACTTCAGTGTCTTTCTCTCTTCTCTCCTGTAATTCTTCATGTGATCAGCTACACATACATGGGAAAACAGAGATTTCAAATTAAAATGCTATCAAAGAACCCATCCCAAAAGAAACAACTAAACTAGGGCACACCTCTATGAAGTTCTCTGTTTTTTTGGTTGAGAAACTGTAATGAAATCCCAGTGTCCTAGTTTCATCTGCTAAAAAGGATATATCTAAGGTTCTATGAAGCTAACGTTTCATGAGCTGTCATCCCTCTGTAGTGCAGGTAGCACCTGCAGTGCAGGCTGAAGACCGCAGACAAGCTTGCGTAGACAAGCTGAAGCTTGTGCAGTGACTGATGTGGGTTTGTTTTTCTTTTTTGGCTCTAAAGGTTGCACTACAGCGCCTTAACAATGTGGGATGGTTTTGTTTGTGTGTGGACAAAATTCTCTCACGTGTAGTTTATGGTAAATGTTGGTCTTCACATTTGTTAACAGGAGAGAATACGTCAAAAATCACACTCATCTTGACTGTAGATGACAATAAGCTGGCATGACGTGGTCCAGAGACTGAGGGGAAAAAAGCACCCATTGAAAGAGTTTTGATGCTGTCTCTCTCTTTCGCTACTTAGATCTGTCCCCCAGCTTTAGAAGTTGCAAACTGCAGAGAAAATAACAGCAATATCTGCTTTGTAGAATTTTTTAAGCTTTTCTTTCAGCCAAAATGTGCATTTTTGCAATGTTTTCCATAGTGTATAGTATGCCATGACCTTTGTCTATTTAACAACAATTAACTTGTATTTGTGTGCCTTCTAGATGGTTCTATTAGTTGCCACTGCCACAGCAAAGGTATTGCCATTAGCTAGGTTCTGTGTTTTTAAGAAAATATTGTAATTTATGCCCATTACCCCTGCACCACCCCCCATTTTACATCTGCTGTCAGGAAGTATCAATTATTAGGTTGTGATTAATTCCGCTCCTCTTCCTTGCATGAATTTAAACCTGTGATTACAGGAAGACAAGCTACTGCACGTGGCTGAGCTGGGCTACTTGCCAGTGTAAGGCTGGCCTAAGCGGAGTGTTACCAGCACTTGCACGTGACTATTCAGACATACGGCTGGCCTTTCATACGTGACGGCAGAGGTTTCCACCTGCACTGAAGACACACGCATATACAAGCATTCAGAAAAACAGGTTTTATGTTGATACCTGGTAATAGTTTCAAATACGTCGTAGGCTGATTTTGAAAATGGCACATCGTAATTTCTGAGCACAACTGCCTGTTGCTAAGGCAATGGGAGATTGAGTTCCAGTGGTTACCTCCAGTAACATTCCTGCAACTAAAAAAGCATTGTTCAGCTCTGACATCTGAGCCTTTAAAGTTTCAACTGTCCCTAATGGTCAAGTAACATTAACTGTTAGGCCCAAGTGGACTGCAAAACGACTTGTTTTAAATACCACTCTCAGAGATTAATCACATTGGGCAAAAGATACTTTGTCACTAGTAAGAAAGCCGATCTAACCAATGTTTGCCCCATTTTCTAAATCCTCTGGTATTTTGCATTTTAGCTGCAGTCTAGGAGACAAACTGTGTTCAGATGCTGCTCATATTTTGACAAGAGCTTTCCACCCCAAATCCTTCCTTAATTTGGAGCAAATGTCACATTTTTGTTTATTATTTTGGGGAAGAGGATGGTTGAGAGGCTAGGGATCTGTTTATCTTGTTTAAACAATAATTTTTCTCACAATTACAAGTGAATAATAAAGCAAATGTAAACTCTGTCAGTTCTTGGAAAAAAATATATATCAGTCATATGTTAGTAGTATAGAATAACACTAATTTTTGGTAACTTGGAGTAAGTGGTGGCACTGAAAAATCTGCATAGCAGCAGCACCCCTAAGAAACATATAATGCAGACGACTTGGTGCTACAGAGTTGTTTTGGAGATATGAAATTACTCTCTGGTGCTATTTGCAGTGACTTTTCAGTTGCACTAGAGATGAATCATTTATACTAGGTTTGGATAAGCAGATTCCAAAGAGAAAAAAAAAACAATCCACACTAGGAGGGAAATAAAATGAGGCTTCCTCCTGTTTGGTGTGGAGTTTTAATGATGTATGGCAAAACTCTATTCAAGTTTTCAGGGGAACTCTGAAATTCATAAATGGTAACTATAGGCATGTAATTACCCCATTTCCACATATGGAGTGGAATTCATTTCACTGACATCTCTGACAACAGACCTGGGCTGCCCTTACAGTCAATGGAGACGTTTTTAGGGCAAGACCTATTTATACTGATATTGTCTCTCATTCGATGTATTTGGCTGGATGATTCTCACCTTTATTTCCTGAGTTTGAAAGGAAAATCAACATACACATACAGGCAAGTATTATGAACATCTTAAGCCATCAGCTACTGAAACTTCCTGCAGGTGCACCGCCTGCCCTCATTTCACAATCTTGATTACAAAGCTGTGATTGTGTATGTTTGTTCCTCACAAAAGGAAGAACTAAGAGTGTGTTTTTCACATGCCCTGTGCTGAGTAGCAGAATCACAGAAATGCAGCATGCATGTTAGTGTGTATCTCAGGTAAAAGCACACAAAAAATCCTTTGTTTATTGTGGGGAAAAAGGGGCTCAGTTCTTTTCCATTAAAGTCACCTGGATTCCTCCATTTACTTGAATGGAAGAGGATCAAGCTTCAGAGCTCAAGTAAGACAATAAAGATGGTTGCCACATATTTGCATAAGATTAACTTGTTACCATTCCTCACCTGCCTTCCCTAAACATCATCTGCACACTTCGTGAGTTGTTTGGCATGGTGATTGGCTCTGAAGCCAGAAAGCAAATCCACCCATCATTTATGCTTTAAAACAGTAGGTAAGGAAGAAGAGTCACTGTCTGAAAGCTATTTCCTGGAGAGGAGAACAGAGACTTGTTATTTCAGCCACGAGTGGACAGATCCGTGTTGGAAATGACAGGGAATGATCCATGTGGCTCTACCCATCACAGCAGCCAGATGCTGCCCCTCAGCTGGTTCCCTCCTCTAGGGAGCTGTAGTTCCTATGCCAGTCAGCATGCTCCACAGCACCCGTGAGAAGCTGGTGTTGTCCAGCTCCTGCCAACTTCCAGAGGGCATTCTGAACAGAGTGGATACTCTCAAAAAGGAGCAGTGAGGTTCTGCTCAAAACAAAGTGACAATATGTCAGTATGCTCTGATGGAAGCAATGATGTCATATAAAAGTGAATTCCTTAATATCTCCAGCCTTGGGCCTATCAACTTCTCAAAACACTTTTGGGTACAGTCATGGGATGAGAGTATGGAAGCTGAATGGGAAGAACTGTAAAAATAGGTAAATAGTTATTACAAAACAAAGCACAAAGTAAACATAGTTTGCACACTTTACTCCATTTTTCACTCTGCTTATGGTGAGATAAACAGAACCCATCAGTTTGAAGAAAAAAGATGAGCTGGATATTGCAGCTGCCTTCTTCCCCATGTTAATACAAGTCAACTGATCGCTAATTTGGGCTCAGGAAGAGATTTTCTTTTAGAGCATATTGACAGAAAACTTGGAACGTCTCCAGGTTTTGAAAAGATGTTTGCATTTGGATGAGGAAGAACATACATCTCCTGATCAGTGTGGGATGTTTATTACTTGTTGCTACAGAGCTCTTTGATAGAGCTGAGGGTGAGGCTAGCTGGGAAAAAAAACATATGCCAGTGTTTTCAGGAAATGTACTGGTTTAGTTTATCACCTTATTGAAATGATCTGATGATAGGCCATGCCTTATTTTTAGGTGTCCTACACTTGTGTAAATGAAAGAGAAAAATAGCAATGGTTGTTTCCGTATGATTTGTGTTCCACCAGATAAATCAAGGCTAATATTTAAGGAAAATCAAAAGCGATTATGACTGCCATTACAGGTTAAGTATCTTTTTTGGATGACCTGTTGTTAGAGAAGTTTTCAAGAATAGCTACAAACACGCTACTATATCTGTAGCTCTGACAAGGTTAGCCTCTTCCCGGAATATCACCTATATGAAGGTCAGCTATGGCCTTTCTATACAACCTTTCTACGGCTTATAGCTTTCTTCAGCTGACTTTTTAAAAAGCCCATCTGGCTTGTACTCATTCTTTCTTTTCTTTGCATTTCTCTTCTTGGTATCTTGGAGAATTCTTCATCCTCTTCATCCCATGGAAACCAGAGAAGCATACCCACCAAGAAATATATATCATCGAAAATCAGTTCTGTTCCATTTACTTAAAAGAAGCACCCTGTGATCATCCTTTGAGCATTTCCACTAAATGCTAAGTAGGTCTTTCACACTTACAGCCCCTTATGGACTTGTCCTCATCAATAATGCTGCTTTTCATTATTTCTTCCACAGGCTGAAACTCTTCCTGGGGTATCAATGGAAAGAAAAAAAAGTCTAACCAACTTGTGTATTATTAGGTGAAACAGGACAGAATCAGCTATGAATTCAGGATGTAAAATCAGGATTATGAAAGATGAGAGGCAAAACTGCAAATGGGGAAAATAAGATTTGGATTAAATATCTTGAAATATTTTAGCATAGTAAAATCTATAATATAATGAAATAATCTTTCACAAAAAGAAGGGGAGTACTCTGATTGGGACTTTAAAAAACTATACTGGGAAATGATAAAGTTGGGATCTATTCTCCATGAAAAGTGGAGGTAGTTTAGAGACATATAAATAAATCTAAATAAATTGAACATAGGACGTCTGTGTATTATTTACTCTTGGAAGACAACCACTGAGGCGGGTTTTATGCAATACACCCTAATAACACAACCCTGATACCACTGTGACTATCAACCGCAAGCTGACAATTCTCCACTTAGTGGAGAGGGCTGGTGGCAATGTATGCTCATTCTGCCTGTCCACCTCTACAAATAGCAGGGTTTTGCTCTACCATGCCTCTTCTTATCTCCAGATTATTCTCACAAACAGACATCGAAAGAAGAGACATGGCTGGGTCGCAGACGCTATCAACCTGCAAACTTGAGTCCAATACATCAAAATTCTCCCGTGCTTGCTCCTAGCCATTTTGAGGCATGATCAAACCAGAGAATTCATCCTGCTACTCTTGCTTTCCTCCCCTCTGAGGCTTCAAACATGCAGCAAGCTGAGGCTTCTTTTCCTAAGGAAATCTGGTCTAACATTACTGCTGCATTCTTAAGACTACTCAAAATTTAAATCTTTTAGTGTTCGAAAGCAGCAGACAACATTTAAAGTCAGGAAACGCTAGCTGATCTCTGCTGTACCTTAGATACTGCTTCCCCCATAGTGACAAACAGCAAGTTTTTAGCACAGAAACCACCTGTAACAGATGTTACTAATTATTCTAAAAAGACTTTCTTGGCTATTTCTTTACCAGTGGTGCATACATAGTTTCTTGCCGGGAAAAAAGTGATGTCAAAGTGTTATTTTTAAATTAACATTAATTGTAATTAATTTTTAATTTAAAATAACATGTTAATTTTTAATGAACATTTTCGCTTTATTTTTCTGCTCTGTAGGGGAAATCTCTGTTTCTCAGCTTTATTTCTTCATGAGGTGGTAGAACAATACAGCCATTCAAATTTGCTATAAGCAGAAACACAACCCCTCAAAACAGCCAACATCTTTCTAAAGAATACAGTATCACTTACATTAATCCAGGTCCTTTTGCACTGCTACACAGGTAGTGTCTTTTGCCTGTACAGTAAGTGTTATCTGTTAATATTATATGAAAGAATTCAATTGATGAGGCTTCAGTCACTCAGAAGTGACAGCAATGAACACCATACAATAAAGCGTCAGTGGTTTACTGCTGATGGAAGTGAAAGTAACTAGGTTATTTTGACTTTCTAAAGCTATTGTGCAAAAATGAGACATGTAGCATAAAATGATGTGAGGCTTAGCTTCATTAATCTGAGCTGTTGCAATACACAAAAGAGGCAGCTGGTTTTACTGGTGTTATGTATTTTAAGATGAAGGTGTCCTCTTAAGAACATGAACACATTGAGTTGCAGACTTCCTGGTTTTTTTGGCCAGAGTGACATCAGCGTAATAAAGAATGTTTTGAAAGTACTGCCTACAACTTTGTTTTCATTCATTTTTATGAACTTGCCAACGCATTGATGACTCGGGCAAAGCTGTCCATCTACAACTACAATGACTCAACATCTTAGACGTAGCCATCTGAAAATCACTGTCATGTAGGATACCAGCTTAGCAGCTGCACGAGTTGGAAGTTATGAATGTGTTTAAATACTTTCATGAACTGGGGTCTTAAGAAAATACTACTTGCAGACTGCCATCACGTGAGATGCTGATCTGCAGGGTGGTCAGACAAAGTCAGTGAAGTTCAACACACTAATTTTGTTGTAGGACTAGCCATGGAGCCATCTGGCACAGATCACGTATTCACAGAATTGTAGAAAAAAAAACAGGCTGGAAGGGATCCTCTGGAGGCCATCAAAGCAGAGCCAGCTTCAAAGACAGATCAGGTTGTGCCAGGCCTCATCCAGTTAGGCTCCAAAAATATCCAAGGATGAAGACTATATAACCTGTGCTGGTGCTTAACCGCTACTCTAGATCATGCCATCCTGAAATGTTATCTACAGGGTTAGTATGGGTACTCTTCTAGTGCTGGCCACTCACCTATAGGTAGGAATGTCAGACAGAAGAGGCTTTGGAAATTTTTTTTTTTTCTTTTTACCCTTGAATTCAATCATCTCTGATGCTGTTTTTTCTAAGTTTGCCAGATGATGTATTTTTCCCCACTTTTTTTCAGGTTCCTGAAATACAAATGCAACATACTGCAAAACATACAGGTCTCCTCAGGATATTTCAAGATTCACACAAGATTTTTTTTTTTTTTTCCTGGTGCTTACCCATTATTATTCATGTAGTAAAGATCAGAAAAATGTCTGAAAGAGACGTGGGGATGAAATCTCAACCTTTTAGTAATTCTGTCTGCTTTATCATTCTCCCAGTAGGAAAAAGTATATAGCTAAAATGTATATTTCTAGTTTTGTTTCCTACTATATTTGCTGTGGCCAACATTTGACACAAATTCTGCAACAGCCTTCGGAAAGACAGGATACTCTGTCAAAATTGGGAGATTTGTTGGCAGGTAAGTGGGTTTTAAAAGGCTAAACTTCTTTGACGCCTTATTTAAAATTCTCTGAAATGATTCCTCAGGATAAAACGTCACCCAGCTTCCCTAAGTAATAGTTTATCACAAATCATTTTGCTCTTCTTTAAAGCTAAATCAGGTGGCTCTTGTTACGGGCGAGAACAATCTAAACTGCTGCTTCTTGCAGTTGGAGAATATGAATTAATTAGATGTCTCACTCCATCAACTGCTACAGGGAGAAAAGCTTGACTGTGGAGCACAGTCTTGTGTACCAGACATAAACTTGCCTTCCCTGCACACAGCCTGTCACTATGCTATTGGTACAAACCTCACTTCATGATGAAAACTGCTCTTTAGAAATAAATTGTTGGAGATATAGCTCACAAGACTATTTGGAAGAGAAATATGAAACCCATCTGCAAACAATTTAATGTGTAAATACATTTTATTGCAATAAAACTTGCTTGCATTCCCCTCCTGTCAGACACAATGCCTTTGGAAAGGTGCGTTTCGAGAGACTTGGTGCCATCAGATTATTTTGTATGCCAAAACAAGAAAATGAGAAAATGAGAGGATGGTGCAAAGCGTAAGGCTTCAGCATGAAACGTAAAACTTCTGCACTTTTCTGCATGCACAAATATCTTTTGTATTACTTCCTGAAAACGTGGGAAGGTTCAGGGTCAGGACTGAAAATACAGTGCAGGACATGACGGCCTATACCGGCAAGAAGTGTAATCCGTGACAGCCGCAACACGTCCTCGAGATAAACTCCTCGACGTCTCCAGGGACAAGAGAACATTTTGGGAAGAGCGAATAAACGCGGGGGGGGGGCGGCTAACCGAAGAAGGGCGTTAATCAGCGCTAACAAACACAGCCCACGAGAGCAGGAGGAGGCCCGCCTGAGGGACCCTCGCGGTCTTCAGAGCCAGCTCGCAGCGCCGCTCCCCGCCCCGCGAACGACTCTGCAGCGGCAGAAGCTGACTGAAAGCTGCAGGTAAAACGGGACTACTCACACCTGGCGGTCATGTCCGCTCTCTTCACTTTCACCTCACACAGGTGCAACGAGGCCGCGCCCGCAGCGGGGGACGCACGCCGGCCCCGGCTGCCCCTCGGGGAAGACGGCGAGCGCCGTGGTCGAGGGGACGCCGCCGGCTGCTCGGTGAGGCTGGGCGCGGAGATGGCGGGCGCAGGCACCGCGGCGGTGCCCGAGGGACGAACGCGCCCGGCCGTTGGGGGAGCGGCCGTTGGGGGAGTCCCCGCCCCGCGCGCGGCGCCTCAGCGCCCCCCGCAACGGCCGCCCGCCCCCGCCCACACACGGGCGCCGCCGGGGCACCGGGAGGGGAGGGGCGGGGCGAGCCGCTCGGTCGCAGCCGCCTCGCTGCCCGCCGCCGTCGGGCTGCGGGGCGCCAGTAGCCCCCCGCGGCGGCCGCTTCCGTCGGGCGGCGACCCCGCGCCGCGCCCCCCCCCCCGGAGGGGGTCACCGCTCCGCCCGGGCGGGGAAAGAGGGAAGGCGTGCGCCTTTAAGGGAGGCTCCGCCTCCGCGCTGGCTCCCGCCCCTTGCCGCGCGCCAGGCCAGTAGGAGCGGGCGAGAGGGGAAGGCGGGAGAATGCGAACCCCTCGCAGCGCCGCTAGCCGCGCCTTATAAGGGCAGGGCCTCGCGCATGCGCGCAGCCCGGCGGCCAGGGGCGGGGGCTCCGAGTGGGTTTTGCTTCGGCGGCGGCACCGCGGCGGGAAGGGGCGCGGGACCCCGCGGAGGGACGGCCCGGCCCGGCGAGGCGCTCGCCCCTCACCGCCCCCCGCGGCGCCTCGGCGCGGCTCGCGCAAGCTCGGCCCCCGGCGGGCAGAGGGGCGGCGGTCGGCGGCAGGAGGGAGCGGAGCGGGGCCGCCGCGGGGACCCCGCGCCCGGTGCGGGCGGCGCGGCGGCGGCGGATGTGCTGCTGGCGCGGGGGGATGATGCTGGCGGGGCCGCAGCTGGTGGCGGGGCCGGCGGCGCCGGGCGGGGAGCGGGCCCGGCTGCTCTCGCTCTACGTGCAGGACTACCTGGAGTGCGTGGAGTCGCTGCCGCTGGACATTCAGCGCAACGCCTCGCTGCTGCGGGAGATGGACACGCAGTGCCAAGGTGGGCGCCGCCGCGGGACGCGGCCTCGGCCACAGGGCACCGGGCGGGGGGGGGAGGGACGGACGGACGAGGGGGGGGGGAGGAGGGCGGCCGCCCGCCCGCCGCACATGCGCCCGGCGCGGAGGGGCCGGAGCCGGGGCGGGCCCGGTGGGGGGGGAAAGGGGGGTGGGGGGAGTGGGCCCCCTACCGGGGCCTGCGCGGGGCCGAGTCCGCGGCGGTGCCGGGGTGCTGCGCTCCGCGTCTGCCGGGGCGGGCGGCGGGCGGCGGCCGGTCCTTCCCGGGGGAGGGCGCCCCGCGGCGGCGGCCCCGCCCCGGGGGCGGTGGGAGCCGGCGGTTCCTCGCTGCCCGGCGCTAGGCCCCGGCTCCCCGCGGGGGCCCGCCCTGCTTCTCCCCCCCCCCCCCCCCCGACCTCCGCCGGGCAGCCCCGCTGGCTGAACCGTCGGCCGCGCTGCAGGAGGCGGGGGCACGGGAATCGGGTTTAGGGCTCCCTCTGCCCCGCCGCCGTGCGGGGGTGGGGGTGCCGCGTGCCGGCGGAGCCGTGCCCCCGTCCCACGGTAAATCGGTGCTCTCCGGCCCGGGGCGATGAGGGCCGGCGGGGGGGCTCCATAAAGTGTTAGGTGCGTTCCCTCGGGTCACGGAGAGGGTCCGTCGAGCGGGAAGTTACCCTGAACTTCAGCCAAAGAGGCGGCTTCTTCCGAAATGCAGGTTAAATACCGGTTACCTCCGTGCCACCTCGCGCTCTTGGGCTACGCGGCTGCGGTCTCTTTTCCTTCCAATTACTGCCCTACCGCCTAATCGTGAGACGCGACCTGCTCCTGGAGAGCGTTATTGCTTGAAGTATGCCGCAGAGGCCGAGTGCCGTGGACCCACGGCCGGAGTGGTCCCGCGGGTAGGAGCTAGAGCCGTATCTCCCTCCCCTCCTCATGGGAGGCTTTCTTCAGTATGGGTGGGAGGGGACAGTTAAGGCCTTTCAGACGTTAAACGGGCCACCTCAGAAGACGGCTATTGTAAAAGGATTCTTTCAATTATCTTTCTAATTACCCAGGAAGATACATAAGAACAGGCTTTGGTGAGTTCTGGGCTTTTAAAGTCTAAAGGGCATAGACTTGTCTGCGGCATTTTGAATTCTTAGTCGAGGCTGGACTGCCTAGCAGGCTCTTTACCTGATCTGTGCTGACTAGCCAACGTTCCACATCTGTCTTGAATAGATTCAATCTTCTATTTAGGCTGTATCTCCTATATGTATTCCTCCAGCCACTAATACAGTTCTGGGCCAAAGCAGAAGTTTGTTGCTAGTTTTACCACTGTTTTAAAAAACAACAACAAAAAAAAACCCCAAGCCCTAAAAAATGGATACAAATATTTTAGGCCCAAGTCTGAAGATGTAAAAGCAGTGCTATATAATTTCAGCTAATTTAAAGGTAGTGATAGTTCATGCAGGAGGGACAAAGCCACCGCTGTGCTTGGAAAACTGAAATCCTTTTAGCTTTTATTAGCTACATCAAACTTAATCAGATTATGTGTAATAAACACTTGGCCCTGGATTGTGTTGGGTTGGATTTTTTGTGGAATTTTTTTTTTTAACAGGCGTTTCAGAGCTATTTAGTTGGACGAATGGATGCCTTCTCTCACCTTAGGGACCAACAAGGAGTTTGGTGAACTTGCATCTCTGTCCGTCCAAAAGTTACTTCCTCTTTTTAATGGATGGTGATCCATTTAAAGTGTTCAGCATATTTTCACAGGCTGCATCTAGGGAATAATCAATGTAAGGTGAATGTTGTTCTCTGTCACAATGTGAAAAAGCGAACAGTTATTGCTTGTGGGTTCTTCTGGGCAGGGCATTCTCAATATGGGAAATCTGTGTAACTATACCTACACTCTCCCCTACGTCCCCCTAAAAAAAGGCTGGGTAGGAGATAATGTGACTGCAGAATATTGTACTCTGGTTATGCCTTTCTAGTTCAACAGCATACAAAGGACCTTACTCTGTGCTTTTCAGGAGCAGAGAGTAAGATTTTTATTTTATTTTTTTTACCCACCCTGTCAGGGCAACAGGCAAACGATGCAGTTGAAGATGCAGGGAAACAAAGCTTGTGTAGCATTCTTGGTAGCTGGAATGGTAGTATTGAGAAAAAATAGGTTAAGTGATATACTGGACAGGCAGAATAGTGATTTTTATCTTCCCCTAGTAAAAGTCTGGAACAGAACAAAATGCTGTTGGCTCCTGTTGTCATACAGGTTTCAGAATTTATAGTAAAAAGCAGCCGTTCATGCTTAAGGAACTGTTTCAAGATGTCAACAGGAAAAAAAAATCACTGCGAACAATGTTGAGATAATATCTATGCCTTCCATTTAGCACAAGCTTGAATCATTTCACAACTGTACAATGCAGACAAATTTAAAAATGAAAGCCAGTTTGGGAAACACAGGTCTTTAGTAAGAGACAGATTGTACTGCATATCTTCTTGCTTTAGAAGTAAATAGTTTATTATCATTCATAAATTCTCTGGCCTGTTCAAATAAAAACCTTAAGTTGTCTCTGAAGGAAGCAGTACTGTATCTAACACTGCATCAGGTTTCACTGTCAGTTCTACTAATCTACTTCCTTCCACATTAGCAATTTCTCTGTCTTTTATGTATAGATCTAGCGTAACTTTTGGTCTGGAAAATATTATTTTGAAATCCAGCAATACAGAACAATAGAGTACAGACTAAGACTGGCTTGTAAGGCATTTGTTAATCTCATATTTGGGTTCATTAAACTTGCTTCGAAGAACTAAATTTTATGAAAGATTCACAGCAGCTCAGCCAGTTATTTTGCATGACTTGCAAGAAGAAAAGCTTAGAAGTCAAACTGTGAGCCACTCATTACTAGTTGCTTAAAAATATCTTGTGATGCACTAAACAGTAGGTCACCTATTCTGAAAAGTTCAGCCTTGATTTAAAATGCAACTTTTGCTGTAATTTGTTTTGGTAATAGGAAAAGCATTTTGAGTGGTTTAAGTTGATTTAAATCCTGATTGTAAATTTGATATTGTGTGACTTCAGTTGTCCTATTCTTTTTATAACTATGTCTACCTGAAAGTGTAATACCAAATCTTTAGATGAATAAGAAGGGGAAGGCAGAGGACCTGGATATCCTGATTCCAGAGTGTTTTATATCATGATATATAATGATTATATGAATTCTAAGTTTCTTCCTGTGATACAATAAGCTATTGCTTTGGTTAGTAGACTAGGGTTTTGGAACTACTGGTAAGGACTCTTAACAGAAATTCCTGCTTTTTCAGATGAAGGCAGGATCTGGACTATCCACACTCCAGCAGTTGTGGTCCCCTTTCTTGGGTTATCCTTTCTTTTTCCAATGGCTAAAATAAGCTTGTTTTTTCTTAGAATTTGAGACTTTTTTCTTGCAACAGATTGTGATCTTAAACATTGATTTGATGACCACGTGCAACATGAATAAAATATCCGATCTAGCCCACTAGGGAATACTATAATTAAAATTTGTACTATTTCTCATCAGTTAGAAATACATTTCTATATTTTCTTCAGCATGTTCCATCTTGTGTAATTATTCTTATTATCTTTATTTTATAGAAGCGCTAAAAGAAATAGATGATGTCTATGAAAAATACAAGTCTGAAAATGATCCTGTTCAGAAGAAACGCTTGCAGCAGCATCTTCAGCGTGCATTAATCAACAGCCAAGAACTTGGAGATGAAAAAATTCAAATAGTTACTCAGATGTTAGAACTGGTAGAGAATAGAGCCCGGCAAATGGAAACACACTCTCAGTGTTTTCAAGATCTGTCTGAGAATGAAAAGCCTCTAGAAAAGGCGAAGATGGAGTCCTGCCAGCCGGAGAGATCTTCACGTAGACCTCGTCGCCAGCGAACCAGTGAAAGCCGTGATCTGTGCCATATAGCAAATGGTATTGATGACTGCGATGATCAGCCACCTAAAGAAAAAAGATCTAAATCTTCCAAGAAGAAAAAACGCTCCAAAGCCAAACAAGAGAGAGAGGTTTCACCTGTAGAATTTGCAATTGATCCCAATGAACCAACTTACTGCTTATGCAACCAAGTGTCTTATGGCGAAATGATAGGATGTGATAATGAACAGTGTCCTATCGAGTGGTTCCACTTTTCGTGTGTTGGACTCACCTACAAACCAAAGGGGAAATGGTATTGCCCCAAGTGCAGAGGAGACAATGAGAAAACGATGGACAAATGTACTGACAAATCAAAAAAGGATAGAAGATCGAGGTAGTGAAAGCAATTCATGTTTTAAAGAGTTGCTCCTTTTATATTAAAATGTTTAATTTCCAGAGAACGCTGTTTTAGGAAATGCATAAGACTATGCAATAATTTTTAATCTATAATATTAATGGAGTATTAAAAGCTGTTATACCTTCTGTGATCTTTAACTTTCTGCACTGAATAACCAAATAATTGAAACAGGGTGGCTTCAGACTTTCACAGAAGACATTACAACATATGGCGCTTGGTTTCAATTTAACCCCATTAGTATTTTAAAGAACCTTGTGAATCTTGAAATAATGGTGGTGGGAAAGATACTGAAGAACTTTTCATGTTATGGGAAAGGCATTGAAATGCCTCACGTAACTGCTAGAATCTTAACAACTGAATTTGTTCTTTATCCCAGGTCTTAAGTTTTCAGTTTTTGTGTTAACATCACACCTTTGGAATTAGGGGGTTTGAATTCAGCTGCAACTGTAAAAGTCTTCCGAGCTAAAAGCAGACCTCTTCAGTGACTTTCATATGACCAGTATGTTATTTCAAGGAAGAAAATACTACTAACTTAAACTTTTTTTTTGTCAATATTAAACTCTTGTCTTTGTGACTTTACACTTGGGAGTCAATTTTTGGATATGATAGAATTATGGTGTATACGCAGTTTTGGATATTCTTAGTACATTTGGGTTCTGTTGAGCATCCTGATGTGGTCGTTATTGTTTAAGATGGTTTCTAATGCAAAAACTATTTCCTTGATTGTTCATGTTTTGTCACTGCCTATATAAACCTTGAAGTGGTAGAAGGGATCCCTTGAGAGGAGGGGATACTGACATCTCAGGGAACAGAAATTGCAAATGTGATGAAATCTTCATCATAATCGATCTCTGGAGAGCTGAAACATGACTGGTGGTCTCTGGGATGTAAACTTTGGTTTTCCTGAAGTGGTATTTGTGTATGTGTGTGGCCACACCTGGGTTTACGCACAGCACCACAGTTCTTGGACTTGGGCAAATATCTAAAAAGCCTGAAGGCAAAAGCTTTCAATAAAAGTTTTGATAGATAATAAAAAACAAAACCTAAGCATGACTGGCACAGAGCCAGGAGACAAATCCTAGCAGGTTTCTGACAGGCTATGTAACAGTGTTGTCTTGAAGTATGCCGGTAGTGTCTAAACACTACTTGGGTGGTTGTTAAAAGTGAACTTCCTCACCCCTATGCTGTAGAAGAGGTGGAAAAAAGATGAAAACAGCTGTTCATGCTCCTTTGCAATGGGAGATGCTAGCAGAGAAGTGACTGGTGTACCAAAGGTTGTACCTAGGGTTCCTGCTCAACAGTGCTCTTCTTGAGACTGCTTGTGCCTTGGTGGGCTTGGCAAGGCAGACAGAGCAGCCCTGCAGGGCTGGGTGTGGGGTTTATCTCTAGGTGGGCTGCAGGCACTTCAGAAGTCCCCGTAGGTCTCTGCTCTTTGCTGCTAAGATCTCCCTTGACTGCACAGAGGTAGAAGTGACACCATCTCTGGCCAAGCCTAACTGAAAAGCAGTTGTGCTGAGTTGGGAGCAGCCCAGAAGGCAGATGAGCAGAAGCAAGCCACCATGGATGAATGCCATCAAAACTCCCTCCTGCATCTCCACTAGAGGGCTGTGACGGCCGGGGCTGGATGCGTGGCGCTTGGCATAAAGAAAGCCTCAGTGCTGTTGGGCCAGATGGCATGAATCAATGTGCAGGACTCTGAATATTACAAGCTATGTAAAATACCGAGCCTGTTTCCACAGTTATGATCTGATTCCTTAACAGGATTTACCATTTGCAAGTAATACTAGTTAACATATGGCAGGGGAGTCTAAAGCCAGTGTTTTGAATTTTTGCCCTAAAATTGTAGGGTTTTTAAGTAGACTACCTCCACTGGGGAGAACTGTACCACAGTAAGCAAACAGCTCTTGCAGGAAGCTACTGTAAGGGCTTTGACCATCAGCATGGTAGGAGATAAGGTAAACCTTACCCAAGGCCCTGTCTTGCTTTCCAGGCTTAGTGGCTAATCTGCAGTTGCAAGTATAGGCTTCGTGAGGGGGCTGGATCATGGCTACTGATGGAGAATGATCAGGCAGCTGTTGGAGACAAGTGTTCTAAGTCATCCTCTGTGCATTTTACTCCTTTTTCTATTTTTTACAGCTTAATGTTTTTTAAATTTCCTTCTTGGGAAGACTGGTTGGAAGCCTTGGGCTGGGGATTGTATCGAAGTCTAGTGTCTACCTAAAATGGCGATGCTCCCTAGTATTAAAAAACCCCATCACTTAAGTAGACACTGAAGTCGCAGAACAAAGTACAAGTGAAATTTTAACTATTAACATTACTAGTTTATCTTTAAAATTATTGCTTGAAATCCTACAGGCTAAATCAGGAATACTTTTTTCCAAGGCAGAGGAGAAAGCTGGGAGCCTTATATAATTGTTCATCTGGAATAATTGCTAAAGTAGGAAGTGTATGCTGTGGTGTTACAGAAAGAAAATTTTAGATTCTGAAAGTGGTCCAGATAAATATGTCTAATGCAGGGATGCTTTCTTTTATGGTAATGGCCCTTCTAGTAGGGAACGTGAATTCTCAAGGTTTCCAGTGAAGATATTGCTGGGGAAGCAGCACTTGCTTGCCTAATACGTGAAATTGCTCAAATGCAGAAATAATTCCTTTAATAAGCAGATTAGCAGTGTGCCTTAAATATACATGGGTGCATCTAAAATTAGCTCTTAAATACTCTGGCTAATTTGTTGTTAAAACATACATGAGAAAAGATCTGATGTTATCTGGTGTTTAGCATTTCACCACCTTTTTTAACCAAACCCACATTTTGTGGTTTTGCATCTGTTCTCATAGAAGATCAATGGTAATTGCTGAAGACGCACGTAAGATGCTAGTATGAAGTCAGAAAGGTAAGTAGAGAACTCCTACGTTGCTTCTTAATGTTGAGTTCCTTTTCTTAAAGGGATGAACCTCACTAGTGAAGTGAAAATAAAAAGTAAACACTGTTAAACCAGTTCATCTTCAAGATATGTATTGACTGTCATGAAGTAAGTCTAGCTTCTTGCAAAAAAAAAAAAAATATCTGGGCAACAACACTTTGGAAGTTGATAGACGTGTATGTAAGACACAGGAAGCTGCTTCCTCTGTGCAAATTAATGCTACATCCTAATTCAGCATAGGTTACATTTTGTTTTCTTGAAGGTTACAAAAATATGGTGCACTTCCAAGTTCTTGTTTTTTGCCTTCCAGTTTTGAAGTAATGCAAGTTCATCAGCTGCAAAAGGTCCCCATGAACTATTTAAAAGGAATGGTATCAGAGCAGGAGTATTTCTTGATCATTGTCCCATGGACCAATTTGATTAATCTTGACAAAAAAAATAATTTAATGAAACCAAACTTTAATGCAAAACAAAAAATACACCTAATAGAAAGATTGCTGTTTGGAAAGCAAAAAGAGCAATTTAATAATATTTGCTGTCTATATTACAAGGCCATCTTGCTATCTCTAGCAGTTACCGCTTTTTGGGGGGGTTCTGGAATTCTGGCAGGTCTGGAATAGTACACAAGATTAATGCAGGCTTCCTCCAGTTGCTGTGTATTACTTTATTCTGCTGTGTAAGCTGCCTGAATCCAAATACAGTTAATTACCAGCCATGATAGGTATAAATTCTTTTAAGTGTAGTCTTCTGTATGCTGTTGTATGTTCATACCTGTTGATTGCTAAAAAGCACAACGATACCTCTATATTTAAACTAGTTTTTACTACATTTCCCTGCCGAGCATTAACTGATCTACACATCCAGAAATGGTAATGTGGTACCAACAAGTTTTGAAACTGGTAGGGCGGTAAGTGAAATGCCCCATTTTTCCTTGAATTTATCTAAGGATTTTCTATTTTGGCTGTTCTTTTAGAGCTGAAGTGGGCCTTTATAGAGATGGCTTTTCCTAACTTTGAAAACTTTTTCTTAATTTAAAAGCCTCTAACTTCAGCTTGAAGGAAACTACTACAGTTTGTCTGAATTCATACTTAAAAACGAGCTGTTTGGCACTTCTGTGGCTTGTACCATTTCTGACTGCAACAGATCTGATTCTTAAAGTCTTATTCTGGGTTTCTATTCTTTCGACTCAATTGGGCTGAACTGCACCCTGTTTGCTCTCCCCTAAAACCCAACCAGTCTATTGGGACAAAACTGCAGTGATTGCCCCATCAGCAAGTTAAGGGCTTAGAGTTCTTTCTCCCTCTTGTCTGCATACATATTTCTTTTACTAAGAGGTCTCAACTCCAGTAGCTCTGCAATTCTTTGACATTGTCACCTCAGACTGAAAAAATACCACAGGTTTCATATAAAAGCCCAGCCTGCTTTAAATGCTGCAATCTAATCTAGACCTTTTTTTTTTCATACATACCTGAATCTAACAATGATAAAAGCCCCTGCAAATCATGAAGATACTTTATCACACAAGGTAGTATGTCTGAAGTTCTGTGGCATATTTCAAAGCTAATACTATATTGGTAGCTATTGCTTGCTGAAGCCTGCTTTAAACTCAAATGACAGATGTATGAGTCCTGAAAGACAGCCTGTCTACTCAGTGAGTCTCGGCAAAGAAAGGTATTGTGGGCAAAGAAAAAGCAACTTGTTTATGCTATAGCTTAGAAGTAGCATATCTTCCCTCTGTCAGGACTGGCTAGGCAACCCTGGCTGGTCTCTGCAGAGGAGACTTGAGGCAGGCCAAGTATAGTTTGACCTGTGGAATGCCACAGACCAAATAAATTAACTGAGATATACGTTGGGAAGATCTGCACTAGACCAGTCAGATGAGGTTAGGAAAGCAGTAGCACTTACTCTTTTGTGAGTTTCCTATAGGAGCCTAACTCAAGAAGGGTTGAAAACCTTGAACGGAGATGTGCATACCCCTGCAATTCAGAGTAAAGCATCTGTTCTTGAAGATACTTGCTTCTTATCTTACTCACCTCACCTGTCAAAAGTTCTTTTGAGCTACTTTAAGCAGTTTCCTCGACCATTATGGCTTTCTGAATCCTATTCGCAGTGCACGGCTTTTATTGGGCACAGTGAACAATTACGTTTCTGAATAGCTGTCTTTAAGAGATCCAAAATGCTACTTGTGTCTTTAATCATCAGACAGTCTAGTTTTCTTCAGGTTCTTCCTGGCTGCTAGTGGATACTTCTCCAAAGAAGTCTTTTTTCAGTGGATTGGATAGTTGTTTTTGCATCTGATCCTCTCAAGATGATGAGCAGGGGTGTTATTCAAACCCACAAAAATTGTTTTTCTGTCCAGTGCTAGTTAGGTAAGACATTTTGCTGTCAGTGGTAAAACCAGATGTTACTGTGCAACTGTTCAAGTCCCACAGACTTACATATCCTAGAAGGAAAAAATATTTCTTTTTACTATTATCATGCCTCTTTTGTAATACATGCCAAGAAAGAGTTGAAAAAGTTTTAAATCCTCTGTTTTGTGCCCATTTTCTGATTACCCTGCAGTCTTTGGAACAGCTCGAGGATTATGGATTTCCACTACAGCTGGCCAGTAAACAGTTCTATTTAGTTAAAATTCTGGCATTTTTTTTATTAAATGAAGCTGTCATTTGCCTTTGAATCCCAGTCTCTTCTTAAGATAAAGATCATACTGTATCTGAACCCTTTCTAATTTTTGGTTGGGGTAGAGTAAGAGTTCTAAAAGCTTATTTTGACAAATTCTGCATTTTTTCCCACCTATTTCAGCATTCTTTTGGTTAACCTGGTAGGGCAAGCTCAGTTTTAAGTCAGCCAGCAATGTTTTAACTGCAAGTAGTAGACTGGACTGCATCTCTGTTCTGCTGCAACTGTGTTCTTGCAGAATATTACTGACTATAGCATGGCCAATTTTGTACTTCAGAGATGCACTTCACGCATTGCATGCTTCTTTTTTTCTTAAGTATACATCAAGGAGGTTATAAATAGCATACACACAGATTCAAATTGTAATTACTTCTGTTCCAAAGGCCTGTTTTCCAGTGTAGGGATTAGCGCTTAGTGGGCACATAGAAAATAAAACCCTCCCCAAAGTTTTGCTCTGCATATTTATGGAGTACCTCCACTGAAAATGGTAGAACTGGTGAATGAATTTCACTACAGTGATTAGCTGCACACATTAAGACTAGTAGAAAGTTACAGTTTATAGTTGGAGGAGTAGGGGGAGGGAGCAACTCGGGTACTTCTGTGGTTGAATGTAGCGTGATTTAAGAAGCCTAAAAGGAAACTTTCATCTCCTGCTGAGAAACAGAATAAAATAAAAAAATTCTAGAACCTTTGAGAATAACTTTTCAGTAGAGAAATTAGGATAAAATCCTGTCCCAATTTAAATAAAATTCTGTTGAGCAGGGTTCTACCCAGCATACAGATTTCCAGCTTCCTTTGACTAAAGCCTAAAAAAAGATTAAAGCTCCATGGCAACTGCTATCTTAACTTCTGACAGCCATAGTATAAATTACATCTTGGAAAAACCTAATACTGAAAGTTTTATTTAGGTCACCAGTCGGGCTGGGAAATGGTAGGCTTATAGATACCACCCCAAACTTCATTTTGCCCCTGCATGGTATCAGTGAGGCAGCGATTTTTGCAGGAGGCAGACTGGATGCTATATAATTACATGCAGTATGAATTTAAAAATCTGACAAGTTTTAGGTGTGTAAATTTGTTTCATACTTTTGGGGAAAAGACTGCAATATACTTGAAATTGTAACCTTCCAGTGAGGAATACAGGAAGGTTCATCTGGGAGACAGCAGCCTAGACAGGTACAATGTGAGGTTACCATGGTAGCTGCATTTGCTGGCAGTGGAGGAACACTATTGGTTTGGGGGTTTGTCTTTTTTTTTCTTGTTTTTTGTGGTTTGTTTTGGTTTGGGGTTTTTTTTGTTTGTTTGTTTTATGGAGAGGGGAGGGAGCTGGTGAGAGGTGATGCAATTAATTCATTTGCCCACAGGTGCCCCAGCATTCATACTTGTGCCATGGAAGCTACATGTCCCTTTTGGGCTTGTATGGAGATACTGCTTTCTTGCTGTTTGAGGTCAACAATGAATAGAATATTATTATTTTGAGTAGTGGAAATGAATATAAAAGGACATTAAAAGTCTAGAGTAAAGGGAACCTGTGGTAAACAACAACAACAGAACTCCCCAAATTTCTGCTATTCACATGAAGATTATCTGGTACTGTTATTTCCTTAGTTTCGCTTCCTTGTTCTTTGACTATTTTTGACCCTGTCCTCTCTGGACTATGTGCTTTTCAGACCTTGAAGAATGCCTTTAATTGTTGTCTGAGGAACACTTTATCGGAGCCATTAAAATAGCCTGGTGTGTGAGACAGGGAGAGATTGGTAACTGGGATCATCGATTCTGCTCTGCAGTGCAGGGACAAAAAGGGGGGCTGCATGCTCCATAGTCTGTCAGCTGCTGCTGGACAGACACAGAATTATTCTGAGGCTCCTTTTGACCTCATCAGATAGCAAAGTTTCAGTCTTCAGTATCCCATTTAAAAGGAGGAAAGTACCCATCATTTCTCAAATAAAAATAAACCCACAATAGCATCAAAACCATACTAGAGTTGCAGCCCACTGTATACTTATGTTATTGCTACTTAGAAATTTTGCCTTGTAAATGTTTAATACTAACATGCCATCTATTACTGGAGAAGGATGAGAAACAGAATTGTAGAAGCATTACCAGCATAATAATCAGTTTTACAGACCTGCAAGTAGGACTGCTTTTGCCCTTTTCTCCAGCAGCTGGAGTTTGCTAATCACAGTATGATGTACGCTTTCATAACCTGGAATAATGGTATTCTGGTGTTCAAATGGATCCCAAACTTCTATCCTGTGAACATATAACAAAATCATACTCAAATACACACAGACAGTAAATTCTAGAAGAAAAAACCTAAATATGTTTTTTCCCCAAAGTTGTAATAACAAACAATTTTATTGTCAGTTGAACACAGTGAGTTGTGTAAGTTAACCAGTAGCACTGGGATGTGGGTTGCAAGATAATTTTGCTACTAAATGGCTTTTGGGAGAGTTTTTAAGAAGCTTAAAAACGGTTGATGACTTGGATTTCTAAGTATCAGTTAGATCATTGGAATTTCTGCATCGGTGAAGAACTCTTCATGTTAATTTCATAAAGCTTGGAAATGTTGAATAATAATTGAAATCATACAGAAACAGACCATTGAGCATTTTCTAAGTAAAAATACATACTTTGTTGGCTATGATTTTCAGTGCAGTAATCTGTAATCTAATGATCATATACACCAGAGTGGCAAATTCATCTATGTTATGATTAGATTTTATTTAACAATAGAAGGTAAGAATAATTTTAAGTCTTTCCCTTCTTACACTACTGAAATATTTGTAGTAAACTGTGAAGGTACTTCTGAATGATTTTATGTAAAGAACGTTGCAATAAAATTTGTGATTATTTTACCAGAGCTATCAGAAGACATACCTCCCCATTCCCAAAGCACTGCCAGATCAGGTAAGTTAACAGAGTATGTGTTCATTCTTACGCCTGTGCAGCAGTTGGCCCTGCTTGCTGTGGGGAGTGTACTTAATGCGTTAGCTGATGAAGCTTTACAAGCCACAAGGCTTGTCTTCCTGTAAACATGCTATGCGCTTTTGAAACCTGCTTGAGGATAAAATATAATGCTTCCTTGAAAAGTGACATTTTAAGTATTTAAACTTTTCATTAGAGAAATCCCAAATGTTTTGTCACACGCTTGTGGCTGTTGCCACGGAGACAGAATTGGTTTGGGGGAAGCAGGTCAGACATAAGTCTCGTATTTAATAAAATTTTATTTTGCTAACACCTCTCTCTCGTATTTAATGACTTGTCATCTGTACTTGCTGGCATGAGGTACAACAGCAGAGAAGAAAGCACCCACAGATTTCAAAGGCTTTACTTTGTGGAGTGCACCAGAGTAACTGAACTGCAGCTTTGGTAACTGCCAACTGTAAAGGGCTGTTAAAAGAATTAAATGGACTAAGAAGAAATTTAAAACTTTTCTTCAATAATTGAAATCATGCGAGTCCCTCACAGGAGGAATGTCCTGGCTGTAACCAGAAACGTTCCTGCATCTATTCTATCTCTGGATGAAGGATTTAAAAAAAAAAAAAAAAAATCCTGATATTTTGGAATACAGCCTCTAGGCAGAAGTTTATTCAAAAACCACAGTAGGAAAAAGTTGTTATTAAATTAAGATCATGCTAGTATGCTTGCCAAAAAACCAGATCATTTGATAAGGCTCCTTCTTGAGCCTTATGGCCAAAGTAAATCTGCATATAGAGATATATAAAAATGTACCCAGATTATAGTCCTAGTTTTCCTTCTCACTAAAGTAAGCACAGCTTCTAAATGGAATTATCTGATTAATATAAAAATGACACACTTCCATTCAGTTCTTTACAGTTGAAGCTAAGTTTTTAGGCTGACTGTGCTTCCAAACAGCTTTTATTTTCCCACTGATACAAACTGATATTATTTTCTAACAGCTTGTGCCTTTCCTCTCTGCCCGTTTCTCCAAAGGTGTTGTGCAAACATGCTCTTCAGCAGATGCTTCATCTCCTCTTCAACAGCCTGAATAACTGATAAGACCGAGGTACAATTTTAAATCATGGCCTTGGCAAAATACGGAATCTGCACAAAGGAGGTTCTGTCTCTGTCCAAAAGCTGGCTCTATTCAAATAATTAAAAAAAGCCATGAACACATAATGATCTTGAAACTCTATATTTTGTCCTCACATAGGAAAAGTGAGGAGAGCCTCTCAGTATAAACTCCTGAACTAAAGCCAGTCATGCAAATACTGACTAATTTGATGGCATTAACCTCATTCCTCTAAGATACTGCTTATGTTTTCAGCAAAACACCTAAGTTTCTACTGAAGGCTTAAGTGCATCAACAGAAAGCATCTAACTAGGGTATCTTAGCTGAAGTCTTCTAACTTAAGGCTCTAAAACATGGCTAACCTTCTGCTGGGTCAGGGTTCTTAACACTCCATGGGAAGTAACTGAAGCAATAACTGGTATTGCTATTTCTGCCATGCTTTTGAACCATGTAGGAAGATACAATATCTAATGGAGTGTTAGGAGTTTCAGTTGAAGATGGTGCTTATATAAATAAGTCCATTAAAATAGACTGTATAATAGCTTTGGCATAGTTTTATTTCAGTGTATCATTTCAAGCAGATCTTACTTTAAACCTTACATAAAACCCATTAGAGATCACCGTGTATGCTGTTATACTTGGAAAGATCATGAAACAGCACAACTGTAGAGGCTGACTGGACTTCCAATAGCTCTAAATAAATGGCATGCATAGCTTCTCTCAGTTGTCTCTCATTATTACTGTGCAAGCCTTAAAAACACTAAGTTTCTTCTAAGTCTTAATATGAATATAGACACTGGAATCCTGTCACCTTCTGCTGGAATCCCACTGGGTAGTTGGGAATGGCTGGCTGCCTTTCTCACTAAATTTTCCCAAGATCCCTTTATTTTGTTTGATGCTTGGGCTTCTAAATTGTACCTTCTTAAGCCCAGAGTCTCTCTGTGTTGTTTGTGTTGCTGTGATTAGATTTTTACACCAGAGTGCAATTATCATCATCTACTTCAGCTGGGAAAAGAGGGGGCCATTCACAAATAGCCATACTTAAAACCTGAGTCCCATACAAAGAGAACACTGCTTAATAAAGATGACACACAACAAAGCCTAATTTCAAACAAAACATGCAACTCTAGTAATGACTGCCCAATGTTCATGCTCATTTCCAGTTTAGAAGATCAGAACATGTAAGCAGAAACTAATTCATTTGTCACTCTAAACCATCGGTTATCTGTCATTTGTCTCATTTCTTAAGGTAGCAAAAACCTCACAAGATGACCAATCATAGTTTTATCATACTTAGTGAAAGGATGCAAGTGAGTGGAAGAAAATTATGTAAGAGTCATTTTGTTTGAAAAGATAACTCAAAGTAATTTTTACAAACATAATAAATCCTTGACTTATCAGCAGAAACACAGAATCTATTAGCTTATTCTTTGCATTTCATGAAGTTACTTTATCAGCATTAGCCAGCTTCCTCATTTTTCCTTTCTGAGCAAGTGATTCGGTACAGGAACTTGATGGTTGTGGAGTGTACCATTCATGTAATAACAAAAGAGGAACATATTCAGGAGTTTACCCATTTTCCATCATGACTCCAAAACCAATTCTACTGGCATCATCTTTAATTGTCAAGCAGTACACATCTGGCTCATTTTTCAATAATTTTTAACCTAAAATTTAGAAAAATAGTAATTTTAAGTACCTGTCAGATAAACACCTCTACTATTAATTTGATATTAGTCTTAAGGAATAGCACTTTAATGATTATTTAATATAGTACAATAATCATTGACAATAAAACACCACCAGTGTTTGAAGAGAGTAAGATCAACATGTCACTAATTTTGCACCATTGCAAAAAACCCAAATCTGATTAATAAATAGGAATGCTGTTTTAAGACATGTTAAGTAATTATATGCTCTTCAGTTTTGGAAACCACACTTAAGGGTGGAGAGAGTTCAAATAAGTGACAAGATAGAGAAGAGGTGTAGAAGACATGACTTCTAATGAAAAATAGAACAAAGACTAGAAACAAGAGGACTGAAGTCAGTAGTCCTCAGTAATGTGAAAGTTTGCTTCTGAGAGGAAAGGGACAATCTGTCTAAGTGAAAAGGACAATAATTAATGTCCTTCAGATGGCGTACTGAACATTTAAATAAGACGCTAGGGAGAAAACAAAACAAAAAAGAACTGCTCAACCATAATGACAGTGAAGCACTGGAATATATTACTTTGGAAAGTAAAGATCTCCAGTGATGAAGATGCTACAAGACAGGCTAGACAGTCATGTCAGCATTGGTTTAATTATAACTGATCCTGCCCTTGGGCAGGGGAAATGGATTGGATCAGCAGTTCTTGAGGTGTGAGAAGGCACTGACATATCCTTGGAGGCCCAGACAAAGCTCCAGGAGAATTTAATCTGATTATTTCTCCTTCTTCCAACCTTTTCCCCTGAAAGTTCTCTCTGAAAATAATTTGAATAATGTAGTTATTTTCTCTCAGCCAGCAGGACAGGAGGGGAGCAGAGCCATCAGATCCACACTACCTAAGGGCACATTTTGAGCATCACCAGCGGCCAGCTGGGTGGACACTTGTTGCATGTTCCTTGCATTCCCCCAACAAAAGTGAGCTGAATGGTGTCAAAGGTTATGCTGCCACAGCGGCACAAAGTCCATGGGGATGGCTGACCCTTCTCTTCCCAGCAAAATCCAGATCCACAATTGAGGAACATTTAAAGGCATAGGATGTGAGGAATGGTGCAATTTCCCAGGGGCATCAAGACTAGGATCAAGGAGAGGAAGCTTCTAATGATACCTGGCAATTCAGGTGATGGCTGCAGAACGCAACTACCCAGGGACAAGATTCTAGCTGTTGCACAGAAGTACCACCTATTTGCTGGAGTGAAAATAGGGATGTTTGTATATATGAAGGGCCTATTCTATTACAGTAGAAAGATAGGCCCAATAATAATAAATTTCAGTACTGTTGAAATGAGTGACCTCCTAAATGGATTTCCAGCTCTGCTTTCTACTTGCTGCATACGTAATTAATTAATAACAAAATAATTATATTCTCCACACTCATAGAAAATTTGATGGATGTTCAGGTATTTTAAGCAGCAAACCTGGATACTATGCTTTGGTTTTTACCTATTCAAGAAACAGTGGAATAATATTTCCCAGTATTTTCTTTGATGAGTGTTAATTTTTGGTGGAAGGGACTGGCAAAATGAGTACATGAATTTTGAGCAATTAGAGAATATGTTCAGTAAGTAATCCTTACTGTGCTGATCATTTCTGAGTAGTTTCATGCAGATATTCACCATCCAAACTCTTGGTTATTTTTATAAACACCACATCTAGAAGTCACTTTTCAACACTAAAAGTGAATTTAAGCTTACAAAAAATAATACCTACTGCTCTGGTTTCTAAGTTCCACATATGATACAGTCGATTTTCTCTTCTTCAGTGTAGCTGGGAAGCACCAGATAGTGGCCAATGTAGGTCAAGGCAGTAGTGTATAGAAAGAGGACGGATGTGCTGGTTTCAAGAAGACAGAGATGGCACGGGGCTTGCAAACTGCACTCAGAGAGATGGTGTGCGTGTTATGAGCACACTGTGACCTAGGAAGCAGGAGATCATCTGGCAAGTCACTCAGAAGCTCAAGAACTTTTCTTTTTTATCTCATTTATATCTAATTTAAAATATGTACCCTTTTCTCAATCTTAGCATATTTATTTATATAAGTAGTTAAGTGGCATTGGTGTTGGTCAATGAACCTTAAAACCAAATGGACCTCTAGGCATAAGTCCTTTCATATGGACATATAAATTATTGTATATGTACGCATATGCACTTGTAATAAGTTCTCCAGCTGATCTGTCTGTTGACCCAATGCAGTGATGACTGAGAAAATCAAGGTAAATCATGTCAAATGAACACAGGGCTGAGACTATCTACAGTAAGTCAGATGGGAAACTGTTCATAGTAAAGCCAAACACAGCCTACCAGTGATAATTTATATATGCAGATGACAGTAAATAGCAAAAAGATTATTAATAAACTTTGCAAACTTGTGAAAAAAGGTATTCTGGTTACAAAACAATGAAACTGTAAAATTCTTATTACAATTTAAAATTTGATCTTTAGAAAGAAAAGCTATAGAATTTCTGAATAGAAAATTAATCATCAGTTTAAATTAAGCAATCAAAAGGTGTACTTAGTTATGACCCCAGAACACTTACCTATTTGAGACCTTCCTGATACCAGATCATAATGGTAACTATGGAGTGAAAACAAGATAGAAATAAGTGACATAAAAAAAAGGAATACAAAGTAGAACAAAATAGCTTCTCAGCATTCTAACAGTTGTTACATAACATACCCATCAGTAAGCTGAACAATATTTTGAGATTTGAGAGAAACTGTATAAACATGATACATTAGGATGTTGTTTCTCACCTTTTCATCTCCGCTAAGCAAGTACTGATCAATGGCATAATGTTTTTCATGAGTAAGTTCCTTTTTTTCCATTTCTTGTTTCACTTTCTTCTCCAGTCTCCTTTCCTGTCTTAATTTCCTTGCACCTTTCCCATGGGGTCCAAAGTTCTGAAAAAATATTAAATATTGATATTTGTCACCTGATACAACCATTTGATTACATTCATTGAAGCAAAATTCCTCAGAAGGAAGGATGCACAATTTACCTAATAGGTGATCACTACAATTTTAAAGGCTTCTGGAAAATCTGCTTCCTTCTCATATTTTGTATATTGTGAGCAGGTGGTAATAGACTGAACCTTAAATAACTACTGTGAACAGCAGTGGTAGATTCAAGATAAATTCCTTGCATCAGAAGTCAAAATAGGCTGTCTGCAACTCCAGACTTTAAGAGGTGAATGGAAAGTAGTGAGGAAAACTCTCAGTATGCTTACCTTCCATTCACTCAGGACTGCCTTGCCAGCCAGTGGACAAAACTTACGGGTTACAGATGGAAAAAAGATTGGAAACCAGTGGTTTAGACTGATGTCTAGAGAGATGGTAATGCTAATTAAATAATATTTGAGTGAGCATAGTCCCAATTCCTCCTTCCCACTTCTCAGGCAGCTAGGATCACTAACGCTGGCAGTTGAAAGAATATAATAATTGTACATCATCAGTCTGGTCTTCATCTCTTTGATCTCCCTGCTTCAAGACAAGGATGCTCTGGCTTTAAGGAAGGTTACAGTGACCTCATTTATTTATTCCAATAATTCATATTTCAGTGCAAATCCATGGCCTGGACAACCAATGTTTCAACCGCAGGCCTGCAGTGCTACAGAAGTTAAAGCTGTCACCTGTCGCTCCCTTGCTCATTCTCCTTTTGGGTGAAGTCTCCTGGCACAGGTCCCTGGCGGCCTTTGACAGAAGATGACCGGCCAGAATAGGTTGCTCAGGAGTTTTCTTTGTATTCCAGCTCAGCCAACCCTTTACAAACCCAGTCTCTAAATTCCCAATGACAAAAAGGTCCCTGGCAAAAGATCAGGATTCTTTGCTATCACATGAACCATGTTCTGGGAACAGCACCAAAAGATCTTATCCAAACATTTCTCACAGACCTCACAAATGCTAGAGAAAACCAACTCAGTCCAACAGGCACAGGGAAGAACGAGTTGCATCTTTCTGCTCCAGTGAGGTCTTTATTACTGTTAGAGGGTTTTATCCCCAGAAAGTGATTTCTTTTGTCTTCCTCCATTTCTGGAAAAGGGAGCCTTAGCTCACAGTTTAGGTCCCACAGCAGCTTTGAAACTAAGAAGTATAGCTGACCTCGACCAGATTTAAAGTTTCCACTCAGGTACATAATATAGTATAAAGAATTGCTTATTTTCAGATTTTAACTTTATTTAGAGACACTTCCATGAGTATCTGGTGGATTTCAGGAGAATGCCCTTTATGCTAATGACTATTGTGATTCAAGAACATTAAAAACTTAAGATGGTTGACTGAACAATCATTCCATTTAAAAGTACTTAGCAGTTAGTTGTATGGAGCATGAACATGTGATTTGTTCTATATATAAAACTTTGTGGATGATGCAGTCAGCGCCAGAGACAAACTCCTACCTATTCTCAGAGAGGCCAAGCAGTAGCCCTCCCTCAGGAATCCTGTACTCTTTACTTTGGCAGGGAACGATGTAATGACCTGACTGTTTCTTCACATACTTCTTTTTCAAAAGGTCATAAGTTAACAGCATCTAGCAAAGATATAAAAGATCCCCACCTTGCCTGCCTTGTGTAATTAATTATCTAAGGAAATGTCTTGTTTAATTAGGTTTTACAGAAATGTAAAAAAAATCCATAAGCATGTACACCCCCCAAACTTACTTTCTGGATAAATTTGCATTTAGTACCTGAAAAATGAGTGTCAGAGAATCCGGAAGAGAGGCAAATCCCTTGTCTGGAAAGACAAAGAGTTTTGTGTCCCTCACCGGCACAATTTCAATGCTTTCTACAAGTCTCTTTTCCATTCTAACAGCATGGCATTTTGATTTTACTATGTGCCACACTGTAATCACTCCAGCACTGAGATTCCTGCATACCACATATTTCCAAGATAAAAAAACCACCAAACACTCACCAATCTATGATTCTGCCTACAGAGTTGTCCCTGTTATGTTTTAAAGTTTGAATTGGCTTGGTTTATGAATCTTCTGAACACTCCCATGACAGTGATCTCCAATTCCCCCGCATAGATATGTATGTATCCGGTTGCAACATCGGGCTGAAATCCTGGCCTCACTGAAACCAGTGGTAATCAGGAGTTCACTTTTGGAGTTCTGATCTTTCATCATTACAAAAAAACTACTTTTCTTCATTTTTTTGCTATAATTTGGCTGAGACACATTCTAAAAAAGTCTCCACATCAAGGTGTTGCAAGGATGAGTCCTTTGGCTCTTTACGTTCAACTTGTTTTTAACTGGAAGATTCCAGCAGTGCTCAGCATTGTGTTCATTTATGTTAATTCTGAATCCAGCCCTTTGCAATGTGTAAACTACTTCAGAAACAGGCAAGGCAATTCAGGCACAAATTACAGAAATTAGTATATTTTGTCTGTTCTTTTTGGCAGAACCACCTTTTAAGGTTTCAGTCATGTTTTCAAATGCAACATTATGCCTGTCATGTTGTCTTGTCTGCTACCTGTCCTAATCTAAAAGAAAGAAAGAAAATACCTGTGTATTTTGAACTTGACTGGGACAATTCTGCATAGCCACAATGTCTCAAGTTCCATTTGTGGTTTTTTGCTTGTATGTAGCAACAGTCAAAAACTGGTCATTGATCTTTGCAGTCAAGTTCCACATTTGAAGGTAGATCTCTTCACCACAAAAGGCTAAACAAACAAGTTCAGGATGAACACCTGTATATTTAAGGTTAAATTGGAAAAAAAAAAAAAGCATTTGTATAAAGGAATAGAATATTCTGCAATTAATACGTGTGTCTGTGGTTGTTCTGCTGGGACTATCTTGTGAGGTTGCTTGAACGGTCTACCTGAATTTTGCTGTCCACCTTTTTGTTAAGTACAAAAAGGCCAGGTACACAAATGTCTGTACTAGTGATCATTTCACTTTCTATGTAAAATACAGGGTGCTGACCACTATGTATAAAGCCTGATGTGATCTGGCTTACAGAGAATGTAGAAATTAGCAGAATTTTCTCTCTGCAACTGTTTTACCACAACTGTGTTCAGAAGGAATATTTCCAGCTATCTTTTCTTGAGCTAAGCTGCACAGGATTTAAGGACTTGGACATTTTTTAGTATAAGCCATTGTTTGATTTTAATGCCATCAAATATATGTTTGGATCTTGTATTACTTACAAGAAGATATAAAATACATATTCAATTATAGATCTTTGATAATAGTATTCAGTTTACTGATAAAGTATTGAGATAGCAACAGAAGCTTGAATACAGCACTAGAAATCATATCTTGGTTTCCAGAATGTGGAGATTTTTAGGATTAGAGAGTACATTTCAGTGATAAGGAGCAATCATAACCTTTGGAACTTAATTTAAATTCTCTTATAGTTCCACAAAATTCGCATGAAATTTGATTCAGATCTCTTGTATTCTCACAAGAATGAATATACTTGTTCACCACTTAAGCCCGTCTCCTTTGTCACATGATTTGTTTCAGAGCACTCAGATCACTTGATATTCATTATTTTAACCACATGGCACACTGTTTTTCATTGCAATCTTGTTACAGATGTTCATGTGAAACAGTAGGAGATTAAATAATGGACCATGGTAAAGTAGAGGAGATTATTGAAACAGAATATGGAATGACAATATTGATAGTTTGAGATTTCCAATTGCATGATCCTTTCAGAAATGAATCAATCCAAAGAAACAACTCTACTTTATTTAACAAATAGCAACAGAAATGAAACCATTCACCTCCAAGGTGAACTGAAGGTAACTTGGCCACGTGCCTGTGGTCTTCAGATTCCAGAAGTATTAGTGTCTGAAATACGGCTGAATGCCACAAGATGATAGCCCAGATGATTAATGAAGCAGGTGCAAATAAAGTCATTGCAGCAACCCTGAAGAGTGTGAGAGTATGCAAAGGTGCTAATCCTGAAAGGCGTAATAGCCTGCTGCCCTGCAAGGAACAGCAGAGCTGTTTGTAGCAAGGGGGAGGTTCCTAGTACACCACTACAGGCACTTTTGAAAAACAGTTGCTGTTTTAATCTGTAACACTATCTGAAAAGAAAATGTGCTCTCTCTCAAGAATATTTTAGGGTTAAACTCACCTCAGTGTAAAGCAAGGGCAGCCCTGCTGACCCTTCTGAAAGTAATGGAATAATACAGAATTTGCTCTTGGAGCAGCTGCCAGGCATGATACGATACAGGTACCAGAATCTGGAAGGTTTAATGGAGGTGTGAGAGTGCTGAAAACTCCTGCCTTCAGACGGAACACAGCTGGGTGAAAAAGTTAGGGGTGAAAGCCCAAATTTTTAGGACAAATTAAGCACCTAAAGTTGCTGGAAGGCTGCCAGTCTGATTTTCAAAAACTCCAGAAGAATTTAGAAAAGATGCTCTTGAAGATCTCATGGGCCACCCAAATATTTAAAAAAATTGGGCACAACTTCCTTTTCTGGAGAAGCAAGAATATGGTTTCTAAACATTCATTACCTAAAGATCACAAGGAAGTAGTCATTAGTCACAGCTTTTCCCTGAACAGTGGCCACAGTGTCTTGGAATATCAGATTAACATCCACATCTCCTTTGCTAGCACTGAACACCATGGCTTATTTTCTATTCCTGTACAAAAGAAGAGTCAATTAAAACAGAGGAATCATACCTGTAGCCTTATTCTGTCACACTACTAAATAAAACCTGAAGGCTAAGTGCATGTACAAGGAAAACTGAATTGTTTCCAGATGCGTTCCAGACCTTGTTCTCACCAACAAGGAGGGACTGGTGGGGAATGTGAAGCTCAAGGGCAGCTGCAGTGACCATGAAATGGTGGAGTTCAAGATCCTTAGGGCAGCGAGGAGGGCGCATGGCAAGCTTGCTACCCTGGACTTCAGGAGAGCAGACTTTGGCCTCTTTGGGGATATGCTTGGTAGAGTACCGTGGGATAAAGGCCTGGAGGGAAGAGGGGCCCAGGAAAGCTGGTTAATATTCAAGACTCACCTCCTCCAAGCTCAGGAGCGATGCATCCCAACAAAGAGAAAGTCAGGCAAAAACGCCAGGAGGCCTGTGTGGATGAACAAGGAGCTCCTGGACAAACTCAAACACAAAAAGGAAGCCTACAGAAGGTGGGAGCAAGGACAGGTAGCCTGGGAGGAATGCAGAGAAATTGTCCGAGCAGCCAGGGATCAGGGTAGGAAAGCTAATGCCCTGATAGAATTAAATCTCGCCAGGGACATCAAGGGCAGCAAGAAAAGCTTCTATAGGTACATTGGTGATAAGAGGAAGACTAGGGAAAATGTGGGCCCTTTCCGGATGGAAATGGGAGACCTGGTTACCTGGGACATGGAGAAGGCTGAGGTACTCAATGACTTTTTTGCCTCAGTCTTCACTGATCAGTGCCCCAGCCACACTGCCCAAGACACAGAAGGCAAAGGCAGGGACTGGGAGAACGAAGAACTGCCCACCATAGAAGATCAGGTTCAAAACCATCTAAGGAACGTGAAGGTGCACACGTCCAAGGGACCTGATGAGATGCATCGGTGGGTCCTGAGGGAACTGGCGAATGAAGTGGCTAAGCCACTATCCATCATATTTGAGAAGTTGTGGCAGTCCAGGGAAGTTCCCACTAACTGGAAAAAGGGAAACATAATCTCCAATTTTAAAAAGGGAAAAAAGGAAGACTCAGGGAACTACAGGCCAGTCAGTCTCACCTCTGCGCCTGGCAAGATCATGGAACAGATCCTCCTGGAATCTATGCTAGGGCACATGGAAAATAAGGAAGTCACTGGTGACAGACAACAAGGCTTTACTAAGGGCAAATCATGCCTGACAAATCCAATGGCCTTTTACAATGGGGTTACAGCACTGGTGGATAAGGGAAGAGCAACTGATGTCATCTACCTGGAATTGTGCAAAGCATTTGACACTGTCCTGCAAGACATCCTTGTCTCTAAGTTGGAGAGACATAGATTTGATGGGTGGACCACTCAGTGGATAAGGAATTGACTGGATGGTCGCACTCAAAGAGTTGCAGTCAATGGCTCAATGTCCAAGTGGAGAGCAGTGACAAGTGGTGTTCCTCAGGGGTCAGTATTGGGACCGGCACTGTTTAACTTCTTTGTTGGGAACACGGACAGTGGGATTGAGCGCTCCGTCTTCAAGTTTGCTGACAACACCAAGCTGTGTGGTGTGGTCGACATGTTGGAGGGAAGGGATGCCATCCAGACGGACCTCGACAAGCTTGACAGATAGGCCCGTGCGAACCTCATGAAGTTCAACAAGGCCCTGCACATGGGTTGGGGCAATCCCAAGCACAAATACAGGCTGGGCAACGAATGTATTGAGAGCAGCCCCAAGGAGAAGGACTTGGGTGTGTTGGTTGATGAGAAGCTCAACATGACCCAGCAACGTGCGCTTGCACCCCAGAAAGCCAACCATATCCTGGGCTACATCAAAAGAAGCATAACCAGCAGGTTGAGGGAGGTGATTGTGCCCCTCTACTCTGCTGTCAAGTAGACCCCACCTGGAGTACTGTGATCAGCTCTAGTGTCCCCAACATAAGAAGGACATGGACATGTTGGACCAAGTCCAGAGGAGGGCCATGAAGATGATCAGAGGGCTGGAGAACCTCTCCTACAAGGACAGGCTGAGAGAGTTGGGGTTGTTCAACCTGGAGAAGAGAAGGCTCCAGGGAGACCTTATGGTGGTCTTCCAATGCATAAAGGGGGCCTACAAGAAAGCCGGAGAGGGACTTTTTACAAGGGCACGTAGTGATAGGACAAGTGGTAATGGCTTTAAACTGAAAGAGGGTAGATTTAGGTTAGATGTGAGGAAGAAGTTCTTTACTGTGAGGGTGGTGAGGCACTGGAACAGGTTGCCCAGAGAAGTTGTGGATGCCCCATCCCTGGAAATGTTCAAGGCCAGGTTGGATGGGGCTTTGAGTAACCTGGTCTAGTGGAAGGTGTCCCTGCCCATGGCAGGGCAGTTGGAACTAGATGATCTTTAAGGTCCCTTCCAACCCAAACTGTTCTATGAAAACTGGTTAAAGCTGGTGTATGCACAACCCAGTGCAAGAGGTATATGACAACATCAGGTCTATACTGTCAGAATCAACTAGATGAGCAAGGTACAGAATAAACCCCAGACGCTCTGATGCAGCCTGATTTGGACTTTTTATAACAACTATGACATGACTGGGAGGGCAATCTTGCTGCTCTGGTAGTGACAGTTCAGGAATAAAAAACTATCAGATTGCTAAATATGCTAGTTAACTGCAAAATTTAATGCTATAAGAGATTGTCATGTACACTAGTTGGGATTTTTAATGTGGTTTAATTTTGCTTGTTTTTAAATATTTTGCCTCTGTCTCTGCCTGCACTGAATCTAGATGCAGCATGCATTATGATTTGCTGTGCTCCCAATGTCATTACCATCTGCAAGTCTAGCTTTTAAACCCTTCAGACATACCAGTGATAAAATACAGGACCAAATAAGTACATCAACATACACTTTGGATGATTCTCTTTATAATCTCCTTTATGTATGGCCTATTGCTTCCTTCCTCGCTCATCAACTTTCTTTCTAACGTTTTGTCTTAACTCCTTGCAGCTGGATTTGCCTTTGGAAACTATTTCTGTCTTTGGTATAGAATATTGCCAGTGCGATTTGAAAATCAAATTAATGCGAATGGCAGACACTGGACTTCTAAACCTCAACATTCAAATTCTGTCAAACATACTGCATAAGCAATTATGACTATCCTTTTCTACCATTATATGCTACAGAAAGGGACTAGTCACCCTTAGAAAACCCATCTTTTTTTACCTGACAACAATATTTACACAGAGCAAAGATGAATAACAAACTCCCAGCTGATATTGGGAGTAGGACACCAACTGAGAGAACACTCCTGCACTGCACTAGCACAAATCTTGTTCTCAGAAATTTCAGTTTGACAATCTCAACAAACATTGTGTAAAGCTGCATGCTGGATTGGCATATCAAATCAGGAAAGAATGCCCTTCAACTTATGTTTGGAAGAAGTAGTTGAGTAGCAGTTTGTCAGTGGAAGATATAGTAGGTTGTTGAAGGGACGAGGGAATTCATACCTACAAAATGTATCCTTAGGATTAATCCCTTATAACATTTGGATTATATAATGACAATACATCAATTATAGAGCAATGGAGTAAATATAAAGAAATTGTCAACAGACCTGACTTTCACAAAAATATAATGATGGAAGGCTGATATTCAGTTGAGTTATGAAGAGGAATTTTTTAATCCTAAATTCTCATTGGTGACAAATACTTCCTACTACTCTATAAGCATATAGAATATAATCTTTCACCAAATTTCTTGATATAAGTATGGAGCAAACCCCGTGTATAGGAGTATCTGCCGAAGAAATGTGTCTTTCATGCAGCAACTGGCATGAGTCCATCAGATCAAAACCCTGAAATAATAATAAAAAAAAAAGTATAGGTTCAAACACAGAGCTGAGTATATTTCCTGAGTCTGCAGCTGGCATATATTCCTTTCCCTTCCCTGACCTCAGAATAAAGTATGAGGCAATAAAATTCTGAGGGGAAGGGAAGTCAAATGTGAAAATGGAGAATATGAAAGTATCACCCACACACAAAGCAAGAGAGAAAAATAAACCCAAACAAGAGAGAGAACTGAAACAAAGATTGAAATAACAGCGGGAATGAAGTGCAGAGACAGAAGAAAAAAAGCTGTCAGAAATAATTAGGAGGACTGTAAAAAGTAATCCAAGAAAAATAAAAAAGAGAAGTGAAGGGTCATTTTATAGCTAGTTAACTGCATCTGAAAGAAATTATAATATAACATATCTCCTCTTCCAAAAAAGTTGTAAGATTTTCTCCCCTTCTATTTTCTTTAATTAAGAAAATCCTGAAGTGCACATCCAAAGTGTCATACAGCGCTGTAATTTATCCAACAGCCACTGCTGAGGAGGTATAATTGTAAACTGCATAATTTAAGGTTTGTTTTGGTTTTCGAATTTATGAGTCTCTTGCTAACCTTTTTGAAATTTTTACATTTCTCTTTTTATTTACTGTATTTGACAGATTAATTCCCATTGATATGTTGGAAAATGCCTATTAAAAATCCAGACAAGTTATGCCATTATTTAACTAAATTGACAGCAAAATAAATACAGAAGTAAGTCCTCCTCTCTGAAATGCTGAAATATGGATAATGAGCCCTTCGTAAGTTAGATAGGATCCAGACATTAAAAAAGAAGAAGAAAAAAAAAAAATCTATTAAAACCTCATGCTCCAATACATAAGACAGCTTCTAAGGAAGCCATAAAGCAAAATCCATTAGACAATAATTTGATATAAACTGTCTTGTACATTCCTTTGAAGGACATGACAAAATACTGTCAATGAACAGAAACCTGAGCTGAAATTGAGGTTATTTGATGTGACTGTTACCGGTTTTGTATGATGAGATTTTTAATTTGGAAAAAAATCCCATAGGAGGTCTAATAGGCTGTTTACCCACCACTGGAGGTGTAGAAAGCAAATTTGACTATTAACTAGGGAAGTTTCAATGTCTCCCATTGGTCATAATTCTTATTACCAATAGACTAATGGTTTTGCAGAAGTCAAAGGATGCCACAGCACTGAAAATTACAAATGACTTGCGCAAGTAGCAAGCAGCTTAGAGGCAATAAAGATCAGCTTTGTATATGATTGCTCAGCTATAATTAACTGTGTGAGCTTTCCTGCCTTTTCTAGTACAAAGAAGTCAACTCCACCTATTCCTAAAGACTGTTTATGTTCTTATGGCCAGCTACAACTCAGAAATGGTATAAGAAGCTGTTCCTTACCACCTTTCAGCTATTAATCTCCATGTCTCAACACCTACTTATTTCTCTGTGGATGACTTATTCCAAGTGCAGAAGGAAACATGAGAAGAAGCTCATTTGTCCAGAAAGACCAGCACTCCTTCTGTCCTTTAAGTCAAAGGAAGATTTTTATTAAAAGTTGATGAAATATAAATTGATCTTATGATTTAATGAACAGAAAGAAAGTCAAAACCAAGAACAGTAAAACCCCTCTCACCTTGACCAGTTGGTTACCATAAAAAAAAAAAACAAACCCAAGGAGTTCCCTGATCATTGCCTGTGTCAGTACTGGCACACCCAAGACCAAGAGATGTATGTGTTAATTCCTCATGGTTATTGATAAATAAATCAGTTATATCAACATTCTCAATAATATTTTTTTTAATTGATTGCTTTTTATGGGACTTGTCAGGCTCTTAGCCTGTTCACCACAGCACTAAGACTTAATTTTAAATCATTTTACAGGCCTGGGGTTTTTACATGTAATAATGAAAACATAGCTTGATATAATTAAAAAATGGATTGAATTTTAACAAGCTTCTATCAATATATGTTTAAGAAACCACTGCAGTTGAACTGGATAAAAAATTGGCTGAGTAAAAAAATCAGAACATTCTTCAGTATATCACCATGAATTCGGATAAATTGGAATATGTCAAAATACTGTGATTTTTAAGGAAAAATGAAGATAGGTGAGTTTGGAAACAAACGTTTAGTTCCAAAATTCTCAGTCAAAATAAACACTTTAGCCACTTGACACATATTTCTGTGCTGAACAAAATCACAACACATAAGATGCTTGAACTACACCTTCTATCCTTTTTCAGCCAATTTATTTCTTGATAAACAAAATGTCTGCTATATATTAAACTGACATAACCTCCAGCCTGTTTGTAGTGAGGAATTTTGAGAGATTTCCTTTTAGAGACACAGATAACCTATTCACCTTTGCTTCTACCTGGCCTAATTTTCTCATGGATAATTAGTTTACTCTCAAAGTTATTTCTTTTATACAATTTTGGTGTCCTTATTCAAGTTACAAAGAACGGCATACATAAAATCCAAAGAACAATGACATGTACATCACAAGGTTTTGGTTTGCTTGCTTTGATGCTGAAGTGACAGTTCCCAAAAGAGGTCATAACTTAGCATAGGGAGGTGCACCAATTTCCTACCCAGTCCCCATCTGCTCCCAAGCTAACTTGAGGACAGATGCCCAAATCCAAAGCCCTGTGAAGTGTAAGAGCAGACTTTCACCAGGGAACCCCCTGGGAATTCAAAAGCCAACTCAAGTTGCACCAAGGAAGGTTTAGATTACCGAGGGTTATTATATTAAGGGTTATCAAGCATTGGAACAGGCTCCCCAGGAAAGTGGTTGAGTCACCATTCCTGGAGGTATTTAAAAGATGTGTAGACGTGCTTAGAGACATGGTTTAGTGGTGGACTTGGCAGTGTTAGGTTTACGGTTGGACTCCATGATCTTACTGGTCTTTTCCAACCTAAACGATTCCATGATTCTATGAAAATCTGACAGTTCTTGGCTTCGGCTCCCTCTGGTGGGTAATGCACACTCCAGAGGACAGCAACTACTGGCAAAGGTAACCACCATGAAACAAAACAACATGCAGGTTGCTATGTTTTTCTTAAAACATACAGAAATACACCAGCTGAGTAATGATTATAACTGAGAACAGAGCTTTAAGCTGCAACTTGACACATTCATCCTGAAACGAGGAAGATCCAAGGTTCCTGCCAGAACTGAACTCCCTTCAAATTCAGAGAATAGAGATGGGTGGTTTGGTCCAGGCAGAAATCTGTTTTCAGCACCTAATGTTGATTAAAATAAAATAAGGAACTAGTTGAACACTATTCTTTTTGATGAGAATATTCGCTTGGATTTCTGTTCTTGAATGATACTTTGAGGCCTAAAGTTTGATGTCCTTTCTCAAAAACATTTTGTTTGCACAATTCAGAAAATATTCATTATTTCACAAATCTCAAACCCTGGAGACCCTTTGTTACAAGGAGTTTAGTTCCAGTGGAAAAGAAAAATATGCTTTTAAATCTGTGATATCTTACCTACAAACCATGTAAGTCCACACATTTACCAGCTGAAACAACTGAAATTTTGCAAACATCAGCAATCTGATAGCAGGGGCTTAGAATTAATCATACTTTTCTGCTCTCACCAGTGGCACCAATAAATGAAATTATAACTCTTGCACCCCTGTGTTAAAATAATTTTTTTTCAGAAGCTTACTTGTTGATCTGAAACACGTACCTACGGTTGTTTTGTTGGAAAAATAACCAGGTTGGGGTTAAACCATGACACTAAGCTGCAGGCATGTATTTTACATCACAACTTTCATTCTGAAAGAAAACTGTAGAGTTTATAAAAGACATTTCTTTCTAATTAATATTTTCCTCCTTTTGAAAAGGAAACCATCCAGCTTTCAGGTACAAATAAGAATCTTATATCAGAAGCTCTTCACTAGATATGTAGTTTTACTTAAAATTCTAAGCAATGGATGAAATACCCTAGAAACCTCTCCTAGAATTATTTTAATTAGTTCCCTCTCCCCTTATGCTGCTTCATATGTTTGCATCTTACATTAACTAAGAAGTCATATACAGTACAGACTGACTTGTTTGTAGACATGCAGGACTGGATCCTCCATGTGGTCTCTGCTGGCTAATTAATCTGTAAATTTATGAATCTTCCTGCTTGTGCATCATGGACTGGGGACAGAACGGATTTGTATCAACCTGCTTACAACACTCATAGTTCTGTGCTAAGATAATACATATAAGCAAATCTCATGCTTCTGGCATTCATCTGCCGAGCTCAGGAGAGAGACTGCTTCTCATCTCATGTACGTAACTGACTCCTCTCAGGTACTGATATCTGTGTATCTAGGCATATATTAGATGTATGAGAGGGAAGGTGTTTTGTCTTTCCTTGAAATGCTGAGACAAGTTGGAGTAAGAGAGGGTGAATGGTGGCAGTACCCTGAGGCAGCAGAGAAAATCCTTTGCTTTCAAATCCCAAGCTCTAGACCATGTGTATGGTCAGATTTTGTGTCAATAAATCATTCTCCTACATCAGACTGGCTACAAGTTTGGAGGATCTTTCTTTGCTCCTACAGCACTGAAAACAGTGTCCCTTCTTAGGATTGTAGGGAGGACTCCCTTAATAAACTGGTGAGGTATTATTAAGATGAATCACACATATACTTTTGAACTTATTTTGGGGGGTTGGAAAGCAAGGGGAAAAAAAAAAGGCAAACAGCTACTCTCAAAAGGAAAAACCTCATCAGTTTTTACAGACAGGTGAGATATTCCAAGTTTTCTCCACCACACCATGTTCTACTTAGCTTTGTGCTGACAAACAAAATGAATGGCAGCTTGCTGCTGAACTTGCAGAGCCTGACCCTGCTGAACATACGCCAGAATTTCCTCATCCCCGTTGTAAAAACTTTCCTTTTCCTCCTGATGTTTAGCATTTTGGGGGAAAAACTTGGAATTGATCATGCTAGGTAAACAGAAAAAGAGAAAGACTTTGCTAAACACATTTTCATTTTCCTTTATTTACAAAACTACCAGCAGTCTTACAAGTAAATAAATAACTCTTCCTGACCCATAAACAGCAAACCCAAACACCATTATTTCATAATGACATTGGAAGTACACATGAAAATTACCTAATATGCAAATTATGCTCTTAAACCAGTTGCCCTATCTACAAATTATTCATAAAATTGCAGAGACAGGTCCTTTGTAATTACACACAAAATGTGCCATTATCTTTAACTGCCCTAGTTAACTCTAAGCACATTCAAAGATAGAGGTCAAAGTCTCTAATATGACATTTAGTGTAGAACCCAATAGATTTGTATAGTTGCAAACAAAAAATAAATCTTATATATTCAAATTAAGTGTCACATGGAGACAAAGGAATATGAAAATTAATAGGAAAGGCAAAATTTAGTTTAAGCATTTAATTTTCCCCAAATCTACCAAGCTGATTTTCTAATTATTCTTCAGTTCTTCTATTAATAAAATGAAAATGTGTTGTAAACACTTTCCTCACATGGTAAGCAGTGTGCTGTCTGCCAGCTGACTAGAAACATCTCAGTTCATACCAGGTAAATTGCCCATGTTTTTGTTAGTCTCAAGACTGTTTTCAGACTCACTTAAATACAAGTAACTTTTCAGAGTACTTAAAACAGGCTCTTGTCTGCAGCTCCTACATCTTCTGATCTTTGTTGCTTTCCCTCAGATAAGGTCCTTGTCAAGAGCTGACTGGTGGAATTGGGCAATGACAATTTTTTGCAAGTCACTGCGTAGGCTTTCAGGGTAGAAGGAATGGGATCTGCTGTTCATGGGTCCAATTCCATCTTTGCCCTAGCTTACATTTCTCTTATATATATTGGTGTGATGAAGCTAAATAGAGAGAAGAAGCCTCTCAAGCATGGGAACTAGTTGAATCAAAACATACTGGAAGGCAACCAGTGATAATTCTTGACACAATGAAGTAATGTCTGCGTTATATTCAGTACACTGATAAATACATCTTTCTGCACAAGTCACACTAAATTAATTTCTAACAACCCTAGATGATAGCTTGTACATTACTATTTCTACCTGACAATTTTAGGTTTGCAACAAGAAAAGAAAATAATATCCCTTCATGCATGCTTTGAGTATGTTGAAAGATAAGACAAGCAATGGCAAAACCCATTTCATTGAGATGCAAAAGAGGAAATAAAGGGGGCTGGATAGGAACAAAACACAGAGCAGGTTTGGGCTCAATAATGGACTTTTTGTTTTACAAACTTGTAAAGCCCAGAGCATATATCCACAGACAAGAAGGGTGATCTAAGATGAGGATTGAAGGGAAGAATTAAGATAAAGTGAAGCCAAAAACAGACATATCATATCTTGTGTTACACCTTTTCTCAACAGATTAAATACAGCGTTCTGTCTGTGAGTTCATACAATAGAAAAAACACCCACAAACCCCCAGTGCTGAATGAGTCCACTTAGATCTCAGTTTACAGTTAAGTGAAAAAGAGTATTCTAGCCCATACCTAATACTTTCCTTGGCTTCCTCAGATTTGCAAGACACAGTCAAGTTTGTTAACTAACTCAAAGAATTGAGAGCAATAAATGAGCAGATACAGATTTTAATTAAGCATAAATTAACAACTGCTGATAAGATTTTGATTCTAGATTCACATTGCCTTAATTCCATGCCAATCCCACCATTTCTGATAGGATTGCTGATGAAATTGGGTATCTAGGGTGAATTAAGAATGACATGTCAGCCTTCTACATCACTCTAACTCAGCATGCCTCTCTAAGGATTTAAAGTGACATGGACTCTCCACTGTATAGCTTTTCCTGAATACTGAGAATTGAGGTGACAGGCAAAGCAAACTGAAGACTGGTCTTCTGGAAGTCTTAGAAGATTGCAGCCGATTAAGTGAGAGAGATAAAGAACATCAGAATAAACACCCAAGTGGGAAAACCAAGCTGAAGGAAGGGAACTTAGAGAAGTTATTTAAAGAAAGAGTGAAGGCACCTGACTTGGGAGTATAAAATTACTGCAGGTTTAAGATGCACCTTTATAAATACAGAGTTACACTCAAGACAAGACAAAAAATATTGTGATGTGCAATTTTTCCCTGTTTAAAGCTCTAGAACATGATGAAAAGAAATCCCCAGCATCTGGGACAGAGGTGAATAAAGGAAAGTGATGGTAGGCATACCTGTGCATGGATACTTTCTGTGACGTTCTGATGTGCTTCATACTTCATTAACCTCTGTTTTCACAAGGTGGATGTCAAAATATTTTGGAGCCTGCTTGCTTGACAGGTTGTATTCCAAGTCATAGGTTTTCCTCTTGAAGCAGTAACAGTGATCTGGAGAGCCCCGAATCTTGAATCCTTGATCAACCTCTTGCTGCAAGACTTGAGAGAGAAAAAATGTTCTAACTCTTAACTCCATTTTTTAAAAGTTACCATCAAAATGATTTAAGAAAAGATTATGCTGGAAGAGAGCATAGCATACACGAGGATGGCAATAAAGACCTTGGTATGCTTGCAGCAACACAGACCCTTCTATAAACCTTGAAAACATCTAACAAACTCTGATAAAACAAATTATTGATTGGAATTTAGTTAACTGGTCTGGGTAACATAATGAAAAACACGTTAAGTGATGGAGAAAAGTTACAAGACAATAATGCTGTGAGAGAGAGGAATTGAAAGAGTGTGGAAATGTCCACATCACAACATGATTATGGATACGAGAAAAGACCTGTGTCATTCTAGGTGCTAAACTCGAAGATTTTTTTCTTTTTATGGAACAGGGCATTAATAATCTGTGACCAAGTGTGGCTCTGGCATAAGAGCCTGTGTTTACTTAGAAAACACTAGGGAAAGGTATCAACAAAATGGAGGGCAGGCCAAGGACATCAACAAACCACTTTGATTAACAGGGAAATTACCACAAGGACTGATTAAGAACTAAATTGATGTAACTCATACTAACCAGTAACCAACAGGGTAGTCTTCAAATACATAAATAACCCCAAACATATCCCAGAAGGAGCAACTTTCTTTACTGAATTGAAGGCTAATAGCTTTATAATCTCTAAATAATTTAACTGCTCATCTGAGCACTATGAGCACCACACTGTGAAAGGGTGGCAGAAAGAAGTACTAAATTACTTTCTTAGCTCTGATGCACAACCCCTCTGAACCTCAGAGAAAACATTTGATTTTCCTTTGTTCTTCATATGATAACCAGAAAAGATCTATTTGTAAAAAACCTCATTAAATGCATGGGTTTGCTGTTAAATTATTATTGCATTATTAAGGTTATTTTGCAGTAGTAAATTTATTCTCTGCAGTTAAACAGAATTTCACAGCATGTGTTTTATTTTGTTTGGCCAAACTCCAGGCTCTTTGCTCCTCTAGTAGACCCTAAAGAGTTGCCTGCAGATTGTAGAAGGAGTTACATATGTTTAAGTGGACTAAACAGTACATTGAACAGAAAAAGGCATTTAGGGTTATTGAGAGTAATGTCTGAAGTTCTGTCTATTTTACATATTTATTACAGCAGTAACACTCACTTAAGTATTGCTTGTCCTACCACAAGATTCTGAGGAGTGCCAAAACCAGTGATGTCTCTAACTCCTTTAACTTATTTTATTACTGAAACTAAACTTTCTCCTTCTTTTAGGAAGTAATGTATTGCTGATCATTCCAGCTGAGTGCCCTTCTCTTCATTTTGGGTTTCTAGTCTCACCTGTCTCAAGTAGCTCAGCAGATGCTTCCTCCCTGAGAGTAAGTGGAGCATATTCTTGATATATCCTGTGTACTTTCTGGAAAGACCTCAGCCATTTGCTTTTAGCTTGCTGCCTGTGTGCAGATCACTGCTGAAAATATCCCTGTAAAATGTGCTATGAAGATGAGGAAAAGACAAGCTGTGAGAACATACCAGAAAATTAAGAAGCTGCTCTAATCATAAAACATGATTAAAGAACACCATTACTTCAGGTAAGTGCAGCTCTAGCTTACCAAATTGCTGCACAGTTTGGCAGATGGGCAGATACAGGTTTAAGTCTTAATACCTCTGTTTTAATAAATATATATCTCAGCTGGGCCTCAGTTACACCATCTCTAAGATGGGGATAAAATCTCACATGCCTATTTGATGACAGTGTTATCAGCATCATTAATAAAGATTTGGGGGAAATTTTCTTTCAAATGATACATTCTAATGCTGCACTTCATACTATAATGAGAAAAAACACTGCTGCTCATTTAAATAAAGATACTATTAATCTGCGGGATATAATGTTGAAGGAAACTCTTCAGACTTAGTATTTCTTTTGTGCAAGTGCTCAGCAATAAAACTTCCAGTGATTAAAGAAGTAGACCACTTTCAGACTAATGAAGAATAAATTCATCTCCTTAATGGATTGGAAGGAAAACCATGTTTATTCCTTTACCAAACAACTTCTGAACAGAAGGAACTCAGCACTAACCTAGTAGGCTGAGGTTTGTAAATGCTTGAAACAATTTTCATCCTGTCTGTACCACTGGTTAAGAAGCTGCAGTTCTTTGTCACATTCAATGGCAGGTTTATGCTTGAGGAATGAAGATGACACATTAAACAGATCCTGCTCATCTGAAATGTTTGAGTCTGATTCTCTGTTAGAGTGAATTCCAGCTATATTTTCTTTTGATGATTTGCCAGTTCCCCAAAAGTGTTGAGTAACACCTGCCTGATTATCATGTCTGCACTGCCTTTTCAGTCAGAACTCTCTCTTTTGATTCCCCATGAGATGCAACACATAACTGAAATAATGCAAAAGCAGAAAATGTTAAGTTTCATTCTTCCAATTATATCTTTAATCAATTCTAAGTTTTTCTCTCATAATATTGCTGGGATGACAGGATCATCAGGCTTCCGCCCAACAAAAAAAAAACAAAAAAAACAAAAAAACAAAAAACACAAAACCCAGAAAGCAATGAAAAAGGGAATACATACACAAAGGAGACAAGTACAACCCTGATTTACATACAGCACAAAAGCCAACCTAACAGGTTTCTTATAGTGTGTATCAGTCAAGAATCTGTTTCACTATCCCTTATTCTTTTGCATTCGAGGTTTACAATATGCCCTTTCTTTATATAATAAAACCAGTAATACATTTACTGTACTCAAAAAATATAAATTCAATTGAATTCCAAAATCAAATAAACAGATCCTGAAAATCTTACAGCAAATGTTTGATGTGTCATCTCTTGACACTTCTTCAAAATCTCCAGATGTAGTAAAACATTGTGGTGATCACTTCTGACACTACCTGGAAGCCCCCACCTCTGGTCCATCAGCTGGAGTTACAACCTTTTTCTTTACAGCAATTGTACAATTGAGGATAGAATTCTTCCATTAATACATTTCTTTCTGCCTCTGATTCTAGTACCAATAAGTATAATGAGATTAGGTGGTTGTAATCAAAACTGCAATGATTTATTATTTTGCTGTATTTGATGGCAACAAAAGCTTTGATTAAGTCAGAGGATAAATATTTCTCAAATAAGACAGATGTTCTTACAGAGGATATACTTTGTACATTCATAACTTAAGCAATGTGATGTAATGATACACCTTACCAAGATTCTGCATACATGCACAAGTGTGGCAAATCATATTTTAACCATTCTGCTCACAAGACACACACTTTAGTTGGAGATTTAAATACCGATGAGCCAAATTTGCATGTGCAAAATGTATATCTAATTTCAAATTTTGTGCACTACCCTTCCTTCCAGCAGATAAGATTTTGAGCTTGCAATGCTCAAAATATTAAACTACTCAGAATCTTGCAGTAAGGATGAAGCTAGATTTTAGAGTTGTCTCCATCTCTTCACGTAATGGAAATTGCATTTGATTGCTACACAAGAATCTCACAGCTTCAAATAAAAATTTCCAGGTTTGCTCCTGTATATAACTTTCTTCTGGTGACATTCTTTCCTCCTCTCAATTGTTTATCATTAATAACTTCAAAAATATTTTATAGTCTTTTAAAATACCTTAGAGATGTTTTAATATGTGGAGAAACAATTTATGTTTATCAACTGTATTTTTTAGAAGAGTAACCAACCATGTTCTTAAGGCTCCAGACCTCAAGCTGTTCCTCCCTCCTTTCACCTCTTCAATACTTCTGTCATCTTCTCTCCCTGAACAGATACACAAAGAAGTTCAGTGTTTGCTTTTCATATGTAGCATGTGTCTCCTCATAGAATACGTTTCTTCCCCATTTCCTGATCCTGCAAGACACTGACCACCCTTGCTTCGAGTTCAATGATACAGCATCTAACAGAGTAGGGCTTGTGTCTGTGGAACAAAGATTAGTGTGATGATCACAAAGAGATTCAGCCCAATCTTTACCAGTCAGAGGTTGTAGTAGAGGCCTCAAGTATATACATTTACAACAGGAGAAAACAAATTAGGAGGGAGACATATTGCAGCTTGCACATTATAGTATATGCAATGTGACACAAATTATCTTAATTAGTTCCAGGTGTGAGGCATCAGCACCAGCCAGTAGTTTATATATTAATTTCCCCACACAAAATACCTTTTTATATAAAAGCTATGAAGGAAACACACAGTGATGCCGAGTACCATTTTTTGCCCATGCTGGGAAGAAAACCAGGGGAGGGATATTATCTGTAGGTATGCATCATGAAAAGAGTTAGAGAATTCTCATCATGCCATGAAATTAGGAAAGACAAGGTAACTGCTCTGGAACTCATCCGACTGAACAGTTACTTGACACATACACACACTAGCTAATAAGCTAACATATCTGCTTGCACTCAGAGCATTTTAAACATCAAAATAAGCAAGTTAACAAAGAAAGGATATAGAAAAATAGTGAATCCACATTCATATAAGCTACTACAATTATCTTTTAGAACTTCACCTTTTTAACTCTTTCAGACTGATTGTAATGCCTGTTAACCAAGTCCAGGTAGCCTTTGTTGACAGCAAACATGGATTTCTTTCATCCCAGAGAAGTAAGCAGTATATCTCCTCTCCTTCCATCAAATGAAAAGGAATGAAACTAGGGCTCATTAACAATACATTAGAATCTGCACTGACTTCTGTAACACAAATTTATTGAAAGCAATGCTTAATCACATGGACTGTAGCTATATAGTCAATGTAAAATTATCCATAAGCATTTATATGTCACAGATCCACTACATGGAGGCTCTGAAACAGGCACTAGAGCCACTCAGATCCAGTCAGTTTTATTAAAGCAAATTCATTTGCCTCTATACCTGGTCATCCTGTTTCAAACGTCCACTATGTTCCAGGGACAGTTCTGTTACTTTATTTACTTCTGCAAAGTGAAAACTTTCTTCCCTTTTCAGATTTATTAGCATACTAAAACTCAGGTTTTTGTACCACTTTCCTTCTAACAGGGACACTAGGAAGCAAAGCACTAAGCATCTGCTTGGACACTACTGGGGGGCACGGAAAGAAAAACAAACCCACAAACAAACCCCCAAAAACATGTAGTCACAGAAAGAAAATCTTCCTGTGCATTCTTTTTCATATAAACATCACATAGGCAGCTGTAATTTTGGCACATCTTTACTTCTGAGTAAGACTGATTTCCTTCCTTCGAGTGGATTTGTAACTTTAGCACTATTTTAATCTAGGAAATAAATTTCTATACTACATCCTGTACTTTTATCATCTAAAGCCATATGCCATGAGGGGAAAAAAAAAAAAATCATAGTCATGCTGTATGCCAGCTAACTAAAACCTGGTAATATTCTAGTGCTGATCTTCAGAGAAAAAAACCTGATAATGCTGTGCAAATTTGTTAACCTTCTATAAAGGTTATGTACTTTTTATCAATGGGCTGCTACATTTTTCCTGTACTATTATAAAATCTCTCTCTTCAAGGTCAATTGAACCATAGTTTTCCCTGTAAGTAGAGATCAAATAGTTTCCTACAGTGGAGACAGCAGCTCTTTCAATAGTAATGCTTTTTTCACATTTGTTTTTCCTGCAGGAAATCAGAAAATGCGTTACTGACAGAAGCACTTGATTTAAAGTAAGATCCTGCTCTGAAAAGTGACTCCACACAAGACTGTTTATGTTTATTGCCTCTCAGTGACATTATAACAGCTAATTGTTTGAGAAGGAAAAGATTATCTTTTCTTGAATGATATCTTCCAAACTCATCCTAGACTGATTTTTCCCTTTCACTGATCATTACCAGTAATAAAGATACTGCAGAAGAAATTATGCCCTCAGAGACATGCATAAAACCCCATTCCTCTCCACTAAGGCTGTGCAGTTATATTTTGGCTTTCTCTCTCATTGCTGTGACTTTATCCCACTTCATAACATAAGCAACTTTCAGTAGGCAATCACAGTAAGAGTTTTAAATTTCTGCTATATTGTAAACACAAATACTTAAAACACATTCTACTGTAGGAACCACAAGCATGAATGGTCAGACACAGTAGCAAGGGATAGCTATGTAAAACTTTAAACTAGACGGACAAACTTTCAGTCTGACATAGGACACCAGTGTCTGGATATAGATTCTCATATGTCTTGTGTAATTCAGCCCTTTGGAGTCACTCCTCACTTTACTCTGAATGAAGGAGAGAGAAGAAAAACAGTTAATTCTTCCTTTCAGCCACATCAAGTATTTTAACATGATTTTCCAGTGCCTAGTCAGTATGTCTTGTCTTAACTTATTTCTGAGAGTACACCAGACTTTCAGAGGTTGCTTCCATGGGCATAGAAAGAGAATAACAGGAAGCATAAGTCAGACAAACAGAAGTTACTCTCACAACCATGTAGCAGTCCCCATTCTGAGATGAAGCCAAACCCATGTTGGTGAAAGAAAAGGTGACAGTGACAAAGAAAATCTATAATCCTCTTGTCTTTTACCATAACACAACCTCATGCCAAAATTTATAGCTCTACAACCATATGCTTAGCTTTTGTTTTGTTGTACTGTCCTGCAGCAATGAAGATTTAGCCCCTATGCTCTTCTAGTTTTGCATATGAGGATGCTTTCCCCCCCTCCACTTCCTCCTCCAATCCACCCAGAATTCTCACACTTCTGGTATTTTCTCTGTTGAATGAACATTTCTTCCCCCCTTCATTCTGCTGTTAACTACAAGTGCTTAGGGTGCCATACTGTAAGCCACAAAACATAGCTGAAGGAAACAATTTCCAAAGAGGAACTGTTTCTGGTTCAGACCAGTTCCACAATTTTCACAGTACGGAGTTCACAGTATAACCCAAAACCACTTGTATTGCCTCAGATGAAAGGAGTATGTCCTCCATATGTTTGCACTTCTACCAAAGGTCCTATATGAAGAAATGCTGGCTTTTTTCCTACTGTTCTTTTACTCACCAAAATCTAATTGCTCATCAGTTGGGCACGTTTGTGTAGTTTAACCCCAGTCAGCAACTAAGCACCACACAGCTTCTCCCTCCCTTCCGCCCCACCAATGGGATGGGGGAGAGAATTGGGGAAAAAAAGTAAAACTCATAGGTTGAGAGAACAGTTTAATAAGACAGAAAGGAAGAAAATAATAATGACAATAATAACAATAACAAAATGACAATAATAAAAGAATTGGAATGTATAAAACAAGTGATGCACAATGCAATTACTCACCAACCAATGCCCAGTTAGTTCCTGAACAGCAATCCCCCAGGCCAACTCCCCCCAGTTTATATACTGGGCATGACATCACATGGTATGGAATACCCCTTTGGCCAGTTTGGGTCAGCTGCCCTGGCTGTGTCCCCTCCCAGCTTCTTGTGCCCCTCCAGCCTTCTTGCTGGCTGGGCACGAGAAGCTGAAAAATCCTTGACTTAGTCTAAACACTACTTAGCAACAACTGAAAACATCAGTGTGTTATCAACATTCTTCTCATACTGAACCCAAAACATAGCACTATACCAGCTACTAGGAAGAAAATTAACTCTCTCTCAGCTGAAACCAGGACAATGCTTTATCTACCCACCCCACGTACAACCAGTTGCAGTGGTACTGCAGACATTAGCAGTCTTGATTTCAGTGTCAGCTGTACCAGGCTGACCCAGGGGGTGAGCAGGATATGCTAGGTACGCACCTCTGATTAATCACAGCTGTCACCCCTCCACCCAATGTACTTAAAGGCAGTCTGCATTATTCCCTGGGATTCAATACATTACAGTGCAATGGAGCATCTTTGGTCTTGGTACTAACAGCACCAAATGAACTTGTATTTAACATCATGCAAATACAACTAAAGACTTCTTTGAAGTTTCATCCAAAATAAAGTATAAAATACCAATGCGATTGTGACAGTTCTTGTGCCCCTGTCATACTTTTTTTTTGTATTCTTCAAATACCTGTATCAACAACAGAAAGAGCAGGACAGATTTTTGACAAGAGGTTACAGTGTTTCAGAGATACCAAATCATTTTATAGCAAAACCTACATACATCCTATGCTAATAGCTCCTCTAAGTTGAGGTTGGAAAGTGCACTGCCTAGTGATGTGCTCCAGGGCACCACAAGGTCTGACGGGGGGGAGGGGGGGGGAATGGGGCGGGGGGGGGGGGGGGGGGAACGGACACGACATACGACAAGGGGGGACAGGGACGACGAGACTCCCTGCCTCCTTAACAGCAAGCAAACCAACCACAAAATGACAGCCTCTGAGAAAAGTTTTGAAAGAAAAAAAAAGGCATAGCTTAAAGTTAATTAACTTTCAAAGGCATTAGGAATATTAACCAATTCAAATATGTACTAAAAGACTGAAGAGAAAAAATATTTTAAGTTAAATTTCAGTTAAAAACCCTAAACTTCATTTAAGCATTGGTATTGCCATCTCAATTTTCTGCACCAAATTTGTGCCAAGGGAAGATTCTCAGAGACAAATTTGAAAAAGAGAAAAAAGTAAGCTATGCTTGATCAGATGAGATTTCCAAGTGGTTACTGCAACAACACTACAGATAAAAAGCATTTTTTTTGAAAATTTTCAACTAGTGCTTCAGTAAGGCAATTAGTATATATGCATTATGGAAAATTTTGTAAACCAACAAATTCCTTTTTAATCATCCTGTATTTTGGACACTTGCTACTTTACTGTTATTGCTATTGACACTTGCCTTCTCAGGCCAACAAAAGCTCTACTGCAAAACCCATGAATTTAAATAGGTGCTGTAGCCCTACAATCAAGAGACTCTTGCCCTACTGAAATAAAGCATAAACTACCATTTTTCCACTGGTAGTGAGTTTTTACTTCAAAAAAGGTGGTGGCGGTGTATTTTTCAACAGTGTTTACAATTCCCTCAGTAGTCATGATCTCTATTTACAGTTGTGCCTTTCTTGATAAGAATCATTACATTTCCCTTCCCCTCAGCTGTCAGTGCTCAGGCCTCTCCGTAATATCAAGGACCTAGATTTTTTAAATGACTGTGTTCCAACCACCATGTCATACAAGGAAATGGTTTAATGACACACATTACCCTTCAAAATTTACACAGAAGCAAAGAACCAATATGAAAATTCCCCATGCAAAATATTTCCCTTAAAAGTAGACTTCCAAACAAACATGTTTACTAACAGAACCAGAGGAGACTGCTCGGATATCTTCACAAGAGTGTGTGATTTATAGGCAGACTAGGAGCTGAAAAATCAGGCATTTCGCAGGTTAAAAAGTTTGCCATTACACAGAGCAACACTATAAAAACAAGAGATGTTGTTCTTATTTGTCCTTCCCCCACCCTCCCTAACTAATCTATTCAGAGAAATTGTCATGGCAACTTGATTTATGCACCAAGGATACTAGCAAAGACAAGTCAATTCCCCTTGGAGACGTGAATAGAAAAAGTCCTGCCTATTCTGATGCTGGCAGAGGGTAAAGCTAAATGCCCTTCCCTGTTACAGTCTCACCGTGTACCTAGCACCAGAGCAACTTCTCCCTGCCAGACACTCTTGCTCAGATTGCACCCATGAGCCTCCAGTTTGTTTAAAAGGCAAGACTATATCATTTGGAAAAAGTCCTCCCTTGGATACTTTACCAGCTTTTACTAAATGGAAGCTGGGTTCAGAAAGAAACCATGACTTTCTGAAATTAAGAATTCTATAAAAATTAATAGTATTTTCCTTATTGAGGAAGCACATACATTTATGAATTAACTCAAGTGTTTCAGTAAAAACTACAGCTTCTTGTTGGATGACAGCAGTACAGACCACATTTCTTTCAGATCTCTTCACAGTCTCTTCAGAAGGGTGAAAATCACACAACAAATTCAATTTTTTTTCCTTCACCTGCAGTCACAACATTTCATGTAACTTTTTTTCTTTTTATATATATATGAAGACAAGCAGTAATTTTGCAATATTTTTAGTGTATTCTCCTTTGGTAAAACAGAAATAATTTAAGAGAATTTAAGAAAACTATATTAATGTATGTTGCATATAAGCTCTCTCAACACAGTAGCATAAACACTTCCACTCCATCAACTGAAGTCCTAATATGACAGTCATGTAAACTATCCTCTGTTGGCTACAAAGGCTCTTAGCACCACTGATCAGAACACCCAGCCTGCACCCTTAACAACCCCCTCACCAAATGCTGTAGCCAGTGTGCGCAATGGAGTGCACTCTTTCAAAGAGACACTGGACTTGCTGTGTGTACTGAAGATAATGCATATTCTATGACTCTCAGCAGGATGACTGACCCTCATAACAATAACAAACACAGCTACCCTGAAGAACACGCAAACATATACTGAAAGAGGGAAGATATAATTCTTCCACCAATTTTTAAGAATGCTTTCTTTGTAATAGAAAATCCTTTGCAAGTTCAAACTTGGCCCTTAAAGTGCAGTAGGCAATACACAATTAAAAAAAAATAAACACATACCACAGCAGATAAATAGGCATTTATTAAAGTTCATCTCAAAACAAACAAAAATAATAAAGGACATTAAGGCATCTTGTATTCAGTAAGCGTTCATATTGTAAAGATTTCTCTTTCTGATACAAGAGAGCAGAGTAGGAAATAAAAAGTTCTCCCAGCACATTTGGCAGAGTGCTGACTTCCACTGTCCCACCACTCAGTCAGCAAACCCCTCCAAGGAGGCCCATTTCTCCAATGAAAGAGCCACAAAATGCCAACACTCATTGAGACACGTGCAAGAAAGCACTTTTCCCTGCCCTCAGACATCCACCCTTCTGTAAGGATGCACACCGGAGAAAGACTAATGGATGGATATCGCAGAGAATAAAGACATACTCCTGCTATAACCACTCTTTTTTGAGCAGACTAGAATATTTGGCCTTGCTTTCTCTAGTATTTACTATTTGAGCCAGTAACTAGTGAAAACGGGACAAGCTCTAGTCTATATTGCAATGTAACAATTTTTATGTTCTCCTTCTACATTCATATTAGATAAACAAATGACAAAGGTCTTGTTTCCATGGAATAATTTATTTTGATGAATTATGCTGTCAAGTGACCAATCACTGTTATAGTGCTTTTTTCTTCAATTGGAATAAGAACATCAGGAAATGTTTACAGTATCACTGGGTTCACTATAACAGGATTTTAACTACAGAATAAAATATAAATTAATAAACACTGCATATAGCACTATTCACTTCACCACATTGGCTCTCTATATCCTTTGTCACATTCTAACCTTCATTTAAGGCAAGTTTGTTGGGTTTTTTTCCAAAGAAGACCACATAGTCTCTAGATAAACTTCTATGACTAGGTTTGCGAGTTAGGAAATTGAGTTTTATAAAATGTTTACTTCAACAAATATGAAAGTTATTAAGAGAAAGATGGTGACCCAAAATTGCACTGTATTAAAAGGTGGAGTTTCCTTGTACCAAAGTCCTTTATTCATCATCTTTAGAACCAGTTTTGCTTAACTATAAAAGAGACACAAAAAGAAAGTATTCAAAGTTTAGACTGCCATTCCATTTATTAGGAAACAAGAACAACATTACCTCCATCTTACATAGAACACATGTAAACTTAATTAATAATACAGACTGATTGTGCTACTGTACCAAGAGACTGAAAAGCATCGAAAATTATTTCTTAAGCTTAAACACTAAATAAGCTTATTTCCTGAACATGAAAGTTGATTTTAAAAAACAACAACATAAAACCCCAGAAAAACCTTGGGGTACTGTTTCTATTTAATTTGAAGACTCCGTCACCAGCTCTCCAAAATAAAAAACATGAAGTAATGGAAGAAGTATCTCCACACATCTCTGAGAGAATTCCCATATAGAAATTTACACAATACAAAAACAAACATTAACTTACTATTTCTCACTTTTTAAAGCTAAGTGTATAATTATTAAATGTAGTGCTTCTATCGTGAAATCTATCTGGAATCCAAGACATCCACTACAAATAGCCACTTTTAACTCAGAATGACTCTGCCCAAACCCACCACTATCATTTACTTGCTCTTATTTAACAACTGGAACCGGTGTTATGTCTTACACCGAGAATTACTTATAGTTGCGTAAAATAAAATAGTTTGCTTTCAAAATTGTCAAGCAGCTATACTGATTTCCACTGAATCAGCAAAGACAAGAGGGTGGAAGCAATCAATGCTGAGGGAGCAAGTAGAAAAGAATTATTCACTGGAGGAGTTATGGCAGAGAATGTTCAGGCGTGTAGAAGACAGCAAGGTGCTCCCACTTGGGACAGCTCATTTTTTCTGCTTACTTACCCACTGTCCTCCAGAACCTGGCAGCACCACTAACTTTACTTTACGTCTTGTTGCCATATGAAGACAAAATATCTGCAGTCCATTTGGCTACCAAAGTTCTCTCATCATAAAATTAAAATTTAATTGCTCAATAAATAAAAAAGAAATACTAAACCAACAAAGTTCAAAGAGGAATTAAAGTCCTTCTGTCTCTAATATTCAGAAGGACTAAGTATTTTAAAGCATTTGAGAAATATGTAGAATAGAATCCAAAATGAGCAACAGTTCTTACTATTTCTTGCAAATCTTTTTAATTTAAAAAAAAAGATAACTTGAAAATACTTACATGCTGGACGCATATAGAAATGAATCAGACACCACAGTCAAATCCAAACAAAGTTAGGAAGAAAAGCAAGAAAAAAAATCAGATTAGTTTTCTTCAGCTATAAGTACAATTATTTTTAATGTACATATGCAGTATTTTCATTATACTGCATATAATACGGTCATGTTACCTTAATTACGTCCACCCAGTTCCATCCTCGCGGAAGCTCCCCTTTGTTATCTGCAGAATAAGAAGGTTTTATTTTCAACACACAAGCTAAGGGGAATCCTTATCTTTCTTTAAAATCAGTACACAAAATTCTAAAGATCCAAAACCCTTAATTTCTCCACTACAAAGCCATGAGGACAAAAATAGATATTAATGTCTTAAACACATCTTGTTCTTCAAAGTAATTCTGTTTAAATATATACACCTCGGTCCATCTGACATTTAATCTAGAAGGCAACTCCAACATGAGCTGGGCTGACCAGCAATGATGCATTCTGTCAAAGAACAAAATTTTATGCAGCTTTTTCTTTATACGGTCAACATTTAATCTGCCAATTAGACATTAGGTTAGGTAAATTATATGCAGGAATTGTTATCATAGGATACAACTTACTGCTGCCATAGGATAGTATTATCCAGATCATTATTAAAAATTAAGGTTAAACACATAAAAGTCATCAGTAGGATTAGTTGAAATATTGAACGCTTCTCAATCAAAAACCTACCATTTCATTGAAAGCATAAAGTATCTGCAGAAGCTCCTCTATTTTGAGGATACAAAGTAAACTAAATGTTTTATTTTGGGTTCCAAAACAAATACTTTAATGTAGAAACTACATTTTTAATAATGGGAATTATTTACAAGGGCCCATCAACAAACCACCTCTTTTGTTGAAAGTGAATTTTTAGAAGTCCCAGATGTTGTCCTCCCACAAGTATTTTTTGAAAACTTCACTTTTGCCCCAAACTGAAATAAAAAAATAAACCAAAACCAATGACATCTTGAAATCCCTACTCCATAGAAAGTTGCTTTGACCACAACTAACATCTTGGGCAAGAATAATTCATCTAAAACAAGCAAAACAGAGACCACAGACTTAAAGTAGTTAATCCTGTAAACAAATAACTGCTGATTCTGACTCTAGCAAGATGTCACTGCTATAAAATTTAGATTCTCATACTGCTCAAACAAAGCACTATTATAGTGAACAAACCTGTTTTATCAGCTAGTTTTCGTTTCTGAGTTTTGGATAACTGCTCCTTTTTATCTTTTTTCTTACTTGCTGGCACATCAGGAGTTCCAATTGCAATACTATTGCTTACTGAAGTCTGAGAAGGATAAAAATGGTTGTTAATATTTTACATATTAGTTCCACAGATACCTCTGTGTGTGATTACTGAACCTGACATACTGAAATATCTTGACTGTCAGAAAGAAGCAATGCAGTCAGCAGTCTGCAGCGTTTAATCAACATATAATCATGATTGTAGTTTTAAAAAACATGTGTTGGGGACTGGAATTATTCCCTTTCAGAGTCACAAAGGGTACCTCTTACACTTTTTAAATTTAATCATAGAGTGTGATTTAGTCTGAAAGGATTCAGACTTCCCAAACATGGAAGCTGTTCCTTCTTCCTCAAAGCAAATCTGTAGCACCACATGGCCAATAATGTCCTCACACAACACAGAAGCCACAAACAGACCCAGCCTGACTCATTCAAGACCCTGGAGGTGCACTTATGCAATCCATTGCACCCCAGACAGGTTGCAGTAATGTGCCACCCCCAGCAGACACCTTTTATCTCCGTTTCAGCTCTCTTAAGATTTGCTTCTGCTCCAACTCTCCATTTTTATGTTACTCTGTGGGGCAGAACTGCAGCCCACAAACATACTGGTATAACAGCAAAATAATAATTAAATACAACAATTATGACCACAGAACATTGTGGCACCATACTCTGTGTGGCACTGTTTAGCCACTAACGTGTATACCCGATATACTGATTAACAACTTACAGACAGAACTATGAAGTATTAGAGTTGTAATAACCATTTTTTTGCAGTTTTAAAAGCAAGAGATTAAAATCTGAATTTATCTACTTACCACAGTGTTAACAGGCTGATTTTCCATGAATAACTCTTTATTATCTTTGGCGTATTCAAAAAGTGTATATGTCATAGCAGTTCCAAGATTCGCTTCAACTTCTACCATTAACTTATCCAATATACTTTGTTTAATAGCTGAAGATCTAAAAGAAAACATAAAACTCAACTCTTACCTAGACAGATGAAGAAAAGCTTGTCAACCAAAAAGCCTCCATATATAAGGCTAGGGAATGAAGCTGTCATAAATACTTACATTGTGTTGTTGAAGAAAGCATCCATTGAGATGACTGGTGCTGTTTGTGGATATGTTTCTGGCCAAGAAACTTCTATTAGAAAGGCTTTGGGATCTCCACTTTCACCTATCTGAAGGGAAAAGAAAAACTTCATAAATCAACAGTTTCCAGTCACTTATTAAGGATTACAATGACAATATGCAAGTCTTTCACTTCTTTAAGACTATCCAAATTCCTTAAGATAACAACTATTTTCATAAAGTTATCAGTCAGAAAATAAAGTTGTTCTCTAGAAAGAGTATTAAATTTATGACATCAATATCAATGTCTACCCTGCAGTTTTCATCCTAGAAAAAGCAGCAGAAACATTCAAAGCTCTCTTTATTTTTTTTTTAAATCGCTTGGTTTTAAAAGCTACTTTGTACCATCTGCAAGCCAAATATTATACAATCATATATGAGAACAGAAAAGATGAAGGCTTCTTCCCTCCCCCATGCATCCAAGCTCAGAGCAAGATGAAAACAAACCACAAGAGAGCATTGAAATGAAGATGACGATAAACTAGTGACCTAAGATAGCAAAAACAATAGATAAGAATTTCAATGTTTACATCTCATTCCTACAGATATTTTATTTCACTATAAGAAAGAATGAGTAGTAAAAGATTTAAGGGGTCAGTTGAATGAGACTGGATAAAAGATGCATAACATTTAAAAAAGGCACACTTTAATATAAATAATCATGCACATCAAACCAATTTAGTGAACCCAAATTACATATACAAACCTTATAATTATGTTAAATTAAATAAAAAGAAAACTTTTTTTTTTTTAATTTAAAACTAGTACAGGTGCTACCAAAGGCATATTATACAAACAGAAATAACTGTTTCACACAAGGATTTGGAAGACTAGTGCAACAAAGTTGGTTAAGTCCGTATTCTAAAACCACATGAAAATTCTCCCCTATTTCCCTCATTTTAGAATAGGCAAAATCTGGCTTCATCAAATTATGTGGAATGAAATGTAGCCAGAAAAAAAGTCCTAATCAAGGTAAGGCTACTGTACTTTAAAATTAAAAAAGGAAAAAGGAAAGAAAAAAAGTTGGTGCTTTTTTATTTACAGTATTTCAGCAGAGTGGACTAACTGACATTCAGAAGCATCTGTTCTAGAGATTAAATAAATAAATAAATAAATAGGAATCTGCAACATTTATCAAGACATCATCTACAGTGTTGCAGTCCAGTTCCCACCGCTGCCAAGAAGAGAACAGGTGGTATGGTTTACAGAGTTCTTCTCTGGGGAAAGCACTGTCTGCACACTGAGCAAATCCATACAGAAAGCTGCATGACTGTGCTCCTTCTTGGCAGTGCAACCTAAAAACTGGGTAGCCTTACCTGATTACAAAACAGCTGTGTTTTGTATGAGAAACGTGTGAGAGAAATGAGACTCAGAAAAATGGCATACTAATTCTTGCTACTGTCTCATGTACTTACTTGCACTATGCTTTCTTGTAATACAAGTTCTTCTTCATGGGAAAGGTACTTGATTGCCTTTGTCTGACACTAAGTTTTACAGTATTTAATTGAGTTCTAACTTTTGACAATTTTCCTTCATCTGATAAAAATTAGCAACGACCAAAGCTAGTAAAATGTAGAATGATACACTGTAGACTTGTAGGCATGTCACATTTGCTCTTTTGAGGAAATCAAATTTACTAATAGCAGTCCTATCAATGAAGGAAGGCTGCACTTACATGGATGGGATTCAAGTGCTATTAATTAAATCAACTTATCTCATTACAATTACTGATAGTATTCTGAAGTTACCTGAGAAGTCACAAAAAGGTTATTTTAGATGCCTCCTCCCCACTACAAGGATGTGGCATTTTCAGAAACCTTCCTTCTGTCCTATGAGTGCCTAAGTTTTCATTACCTAAGTTCTCTGGCCATCCAAAGATCTGCCTCAGTCCACACCCAGAACAACTTCCAGGTCTTTATATTTGAGAAAGCTGGCAAGAATTTCATGCCAGAATCTAATTGCATATCTCAAGCTCGGCATTCCCTGTATGTCTTTCCTGAGCAGGATGTATCAGTGCACATGGCCAAAGCGTCTTGTGGATTTCCTGCTTACCAGGTAGACAAGGCACGTCAACTACCTCTGGACAAGACACTAGAAGAACCTTGTAAGTGAGCAATAAGGAAGGTTCAGAGCTTTACATGTCAAAGTCTCTGTAAGTGACACTTCTGATCACCTAGTTTAAGCGTTACTCAGTATGCGGGCTCCTTCAGCCAGTTTGTCAGTTCTAGCTATGCAGTACATAGACGTGCAAGTAGGATGCCTAGCTAAGGGACAATAAACCCGCCCTGGGAGCAGGTTCCCGTGCATGAAGCATTGTGCTATCAAGCATCATCGTAACAAAGATCCTGAAACAACGGCCTACGGATCTAGCCTTTACCGCACATCGAATACCCATCTGTTTTAGAAAAACCCTGGTACGTCAACAACAAGACAGTAGAGTAACTTCAGGATGAAGCCCGCGCTGCAGCGGCGCACAGACCTTCACCTTGCCTTACCCTGTACTGGAAAGAAACCGGGCTAAGCTCCCTGAAGCACAGATCTCCCTCGTAGATAGAGCGCAGCGCTTCCAGCTCCATCTGCAGCAAGGAGCAGAGAAGGGGGGGACCGATTCCAGCCCGAACACGGAGCTCGCACCCAATCGCGGCCGGTTTGCGAAGCTCTGCACGGCCCCGCCGGTTTCCCCCCGCCCTCCCCCCAGCCCCGCCGCCGCCGCCCGGCTCCCGCCTCCCCGCCCGCTCCAGCGGCCGGCTCTGCCCTCCCGCTCCCCGCCACCCGGGCCGCCTCCCCTCCCAGGCCCCTTTTCCCCACACGGAGGCTCCCACCCGGCCCCGCGTCCGCGGCGGGGGGGACTCTCCCGGGCCGGCCCTCCCTCAGGCAGCGGCGCCTCACGGCCTCCCCGCCCAGCGCCGGCAGGGGCCGGGACTCACCTCCTGGTCCTCGTTGGCCGCCATGGCGCGCGACGCGGGGCAGGCAGCGCGCGGAGGCGCCCTCCTCCCTTCCTCCCCGCCGCCGGGCCTGGGCTGGGCGGGCCTCGCTGGCGCGGCGCGGCACAGCGCGGCACGGCACAGCACGGCACAGCGCGGCACGGCACGGCACAGCGCGGCACGGCCCGGCCACGCCGCTGTCCCACGGGGAGGCCCGAGCGGCCTCGCCCGACGGACACACCTCCCCTGAGGGCAGCCCGGGTCAGCCGCTCGCTCGCTGCTATTGGTCCCCTCTTCCCGTCATCACCACCTGCCTGTCTTGTCCATTGGCCGGCTCCGCCAGTCTCGCCTCGCTGCCTTCTTTAGCTAACTGGCTCTTTCGGCAGTGACGTAGCCGGGCGGGCGCTCCCTGACTGGCCCGGCCCAGGAGCGGAGGCGCCGATTGGTCGCTTCTGCCGCCCTTCCGATGTCGGGCGCTGGTTTCCTGAGGCGGCGGCCCTCCCTCGCCCTGCCCGCGACGCCTCCCGTGACCCGCGGCCGCGCTCGGCTGGCGCTTCCCGGCGCCGAGCTCCAGCCCGCGGCGGTCAGCGGCGCCCGGGGCGGGGACGGGCCCGGGCCCGGCGCCGTGTCAGCGCCCGGCGGGGCAGCGGGGAGCTCCCGCAGCCGGGGAGGAGTGGCCGGCCTGGGCCTCGCAGGCGCCGCGCTGAGAGCCGCCCTCCTGCCGCCTCGCAGGCCGCCTGCCCGGGCGCAGGATGACCCCGGCGCAGTGGGACTTCCCGGTAGAGCTATGCTGCCGGCCCATGGCGTTTGTCACCCTCACCGGCTTGGACGTGGTGTACAACGCCGTGCACCGGGCCGTGTGGGACGCCTTCTGCGCCAACCGGAGAGCCGACCGCGTCCCCATCTCCTTCAAAGTGCTCCCCGGCGACCACGAGTACCCCAAGTGCAGGACGAAGGTAGCGAGCGGCGTGTGCCCCGGCTGCTCCCCGTCCTGGCGGGCCCGGCCCCTCACGGGGTTCAAGCCTCTGCCCGTGCAGCAAAAGCCAGCGGCAGGCCCCGGGGGCGGGGGGGGGGAGGATGCAGGAGCTGGTGGCTCCCCGAGGGGAAGGGGCGTACCAAGGGGCTGGGCTGAGCAGCACTCGCACGGCCGAACGCTCAGCCAGGATTGTGCTGTTTCTTCCCCCGCTGTCGGAGGCGAAGCGTGGGAGCTTGAAGCCCGAGAAAAATTGTCAGGGCAAAGGGGAAGCCAGGGGTGTTGTGACAGAGTGCTATGGCTGCATAAGAAACCGGGGTGCCTTAGCTTGTAAGCCAGAAGCAGAGAAAGCCAATATGATTTACTTTTTGAAGTACTTGCTGTTCTTTTACTCAGCATTAAGGTGTGCTTGTGAAGTTTGAGCTTTAATGAAACCCAAAGTTTAACTCCGGAGAAACTAGATATTTCAGATTGGTGTACTCTGAAAAAACGTAAAGCCTTTAACTAAGTGAAATGCAGCAGAAAGAATATCTCCGCTCTACTTTCTGCTCCGCCGTGGCACTTAAGAAGCAATGTCAATGGGTTTAACCCTTGGAAAACTACATGATTCTGTGATGCTGGCAAAGAACAAGAATCCAAACTGGTTTCTCCTGGCTCCGTTTGAGACCCTGGTTTTAAATCGAACCTGATATTTCATGAAAGTGTGTGAAACTTCTGAACTTGACCCTTTTCTCCAGTCTACCTGGAATCCGTTGTTCTTTGTTGCTGATATCTCAGATGTCAGCCCCTAATGCTAGGTAACGCGGGGTATGCCTTATTCGATAGGAAGCAAAGGCTTGGTGGGAAGAACTTTAAAGGAAAGATGACAAACGTATTCTCAAGTGACAAGAATGTAGAGGCAATTCCCTTTCTCCTGGTGTAAATGCCCATAAATGCATTTGGTAGCTTGCTTTAATAACCTCAATATTTTCAGAGGACATCCTATGAATGGTATATTCCAAAAGGAATCCTGAAGACTGGTTGGATGAACAAACACCTGAATTTGGTTCCAGCACTTGTGGTGGTGTTCTATGAACTAGACTGGGATGAGCCACAATGGAAAGAAAAACAGTCGGAATGTGCTACTCGAGTTGAAATTGTCAGGTAGAGGTTTTTTTACTTGGTTCATAATGTACTACAAGCTAATGGTAAGTGTGAATTGCAGAATCCTTTTTGCATTCTAAAACATATAAATAGTTTTTGTTCTTAGATACAAAGTAAGGGGAACTTGAACTTTGCTTTTTAACATACAACTGACAGTAATGAAACGTTTTTTTAATGGTTTATTTGTAAAAGTTACTTAAGTAAAAACAGCCCCTGAAGCTTTGCTTGCTAAACTCAGCACAATTATTCTATACTATCTGAACAAAAAAGGGAACACAGCATTCTGTGGATGATGCAGCATACTGTGGTGTTTGGTGTTTTTACCCTATATAATATTCTTTCAGTGCTTCCATCTAGACTGAAATCTCATTTTGTTCTGATTATTCAGAAATAAGAAGGGAAATCCTGATGCTGTGCCGTGTTGTTTTTTATTTTAGGCAAAGTTTGCAGGGAAGAAATACGAAAGTTGCTGTGGTTTTGATTCAGAAAAAAACACCATTACCTCCAGGTACTAGAAACCTCTGTGCATAGTTGTGATCTCATTTTTTCAGAAGGCCTGATGGACTGAGCTGACTATCATTTGTCACATTATCTGCAGTTTTTAATCTAATGTCATCTACATACACTAAATACATTGTGGCTGCAGGAAGGTGTGCAGATGGAAAGAATGCTCAGGGCAGTTGACCCTAAACATTTGATACTTTTGTCCTTAACTTCTTCCTTTTAAGTCCAAGTCCATCTTTTGATACACAGTATCAAAAATGGTTTGCTAGTATAATATATGTGACATGCCTCCTTGTAAGCAAGTTGCATTTTAAACCTTGCTTGAGAACAAGAAGAGCTGTAAAAGCAATGAGAACTTAGAGGAAGGGCATTTGGTACCTGCAGAAGCCTTTTAGTTTAACTCAGTTTTAATCAATAAAATTTTGGAGTCAAGTGGAGGTGTGAAACGTAATACGTTTTAACCTTATGTTTCTGTAGAGCTGCTGCTTCAGCTGTAGCTGCATACTTTCTAGTGACTGGCAAACCATTTTTTTATTTTTTGTTTTTGTTTTTTCTCTATCTGCTATATATATTTGTCTTCTCTGGATGATATTGTATTTCTCAAGACACGGGATATTTATTTCTGTGAGAGAGGTGAAAAACTTACGTCATGCTTGTGGGTTGTTGCTAGCTAAGCCACTCCTAGAAACTTTCTGCGGTGTGTTCTGCTGGATGAAACATTTAGTACTCTGAAAAAAGTAAGAGTGTGGTCTTAGTTTTATCTGTATTAGATTTTTCCATACCTTGTCAAGCTTTTAGAGCTAGTTTGACACTGCAGCACTGCATACTACTTACTTGCGCTTTCCTTGACTTCACTAGGGGAAGATGTTATTGCATCAGAGAGGGCAGCAGCTTTATGTAATGCTTGTGACCTTTCTGGAAAATCTCTCTTTGTACTTCCACACACTGATCATCTTGTTGGTTATATTATAAGGTAAGTGACTGTAAAACACTGTTTTGTTCTGTTTGTTAATCAGTGTTTTGCTCTGTTTGCTGATCATGTGTTGGTTTACATGACACCAGGCCTGCTGGCAACAGATGAGGTATACCTGTCTCAAAGGGGGAAAAAGGATCTTTGCACAGGAGTTAGCAGGGCTCATTGAAAGAGCTTTAAACTAGATTTGAAGGGGGAAAGGGATAAAACCAGGCTCGCTAGAGATAAGCCTGGGGGCAGCACACCAGTGTTTGAGGGACAATGTGCTAGCGAGGTCCGTCGGTCTGCCACCTCAGTGGAGGTAGGGGATGGAGATCCATGTGGCAACAAAGATGCAAGGGTTATTGATGTGTTAGAAACCATGGAAGCACCTGAGAGTGGTCATGTAGGAATTAGGGCTTCTCCCCCAAAAAGGTGGTGGGATCAATAGCCTAACTGAAGTGCATCTACACCAATGCATGCAGCATGGGCAACTAACAGAAGGAGCTGGAAGCCATTGTGCAGCAGGAAAACTATGACATAGTTGCCATCATGGAAACACGGTGGGATGACTCGCACAAGTGGAGTGCTGCAGTGGGTGGCTATAAAATCTTCAGAAGGGATAGGCAAGGAAGGAGAGGTGGTGGGGTAGCCTTGTATGTTAGGGAGTGTTTTGATTGTCTAGAGCTTAATGACGGCGATGATCAGGTTGAATGTTTATGGGTAAGAATCAGGGGGGAGGCCAACAAGGCAGATATCACGGTGGGAGTCTGTTGTAGACCACCCAACCAGCATGAAGAGGCAGACAAAATATTCTATAAGCAGCTGGGAGAAGTCTCACAATTGCTAGCCATTGTTCTTGTGGGGGACTTCAACTTGCCAGATGTGCGCTGAAAATACAATGCAGGAAACAGTCTAGGAGGTTCCTGGAGCATGTGGAAGATAACTAACTTCCTGACACAGCTGGTGAGTGAGCCAGCCAGGGAAGGTGCCCCACTGGACCTGTTGTCTGTGGACAGAAGAGGAATTGTGGGTGATGTGATGGTTTGAGGCAGTCTTGGGCGTAGCGATCACAAAATGATAGAGTTTCTGATTCTTGGAGAAGTAAGGGTTGGGGTTGGCAGAACTGCCACCTTGGACTTCTGGAGGGCAAGCTTTGGCCTGGTTAGGAGCCTGGTTGACAGAGTCCCTTGGGAGGCAGTCCTGAAGAGCAGAGGAGTCCAGGAAGGCTGGACATTCTTCAAGAAGGAAAACTTAAAATGTGCAGGAGCAGGCCATCCCCATATGCCAAAAGCTGAGCCAGTGGGGAAGAAGACAGCCTAGCTGAACAGAGAGCTATGGCTGGAGCTCAGGGGGAAAAAAGAGTGTATGACCTTTGGAAGAAGGGGCAGGCCACTCAGGAGGACTACAAGCATGTCATGAGGTTATGCAGGGAGAAAATTAGAAGGGCCAAAGCCCAGCTAGATCTTAATCTGGCTACTGCCATAAAAGACAATAAAAAATGTTTTTATAAATACATTAGCAATAAAAGGAGGGCTAAGAAGGATGTCCATCCTTTATTGGATGTGGGGGGGAAACACAGTGACAAAGGATGAGGAAAAGGCTGAGGTACTTAATGCCTTCTTTGCCTCAATGTTTAATAGTAAGACCAGTTGTCTTTTGGGTACCCAGCCCCCTGAGCTGGCAGATGGGGATGGGGAGCAGCATGAAGCCCCCATAATCCAAGGGGAAATGGTTAGTGACCTGCTATACCACTTAGACACACACAAGTCTATGGGGCTGGTTGGGATCCACCCAAGGGTACTGAGGGAGCTGACGGAAGTGCTTACCAAGCCACTTTCCATCATTTATCAGCAGTCCTGGCTAACCAAGGAGGTCCCAGTTGATGAATATGATGTCCATCTACAAGAGAGGCCAGAAGGAAGGTCCAGGGAATGACAGGCCTGTCAGTCTGACCTTGGTACTGGGGAAGGTTACGGAGCAGATCATCCTGAGTGCCATCATGCAGCATGTACAGAACAACCAGGTGATCAGGCCCAGCCAGCATGGGTTTATGAAAGGCAGGTCCTGCTTGACTAACCTGATCTCCTTCTATGACAAGGTGACCCACTTAGTGGATGAGGGAAAGGCTGTGGATGTTGTTTACATGGACTTTAGTAAAGCCTTTGACACTGTTTCCCACAGCATTCTCCTGAGAAACTGGCTGTTTACCACTTGCATGGGTGTATTCTTCGCTGGGTAAAAAACTGGCTGGATGGCCGGGCTCAAAGAGTGCTGGTGAATGGAGTTAAATCCAGCTGGCAGCTGGTCACAAGTGGTATTCCCCAGGGCTCAGTATTGAGGCCGGTTCTGTTTAATATCTTTATCAATGATCTGAATGAGTGCACCCTCAGTAAGTTTGCAGGTGACATCAAGTTGGGCAGGAGTGTTGATCTGCTTGAGGGTCGGAAGGTTCTACAGAGGGATCTGAACAGGCTGGATCAATGGGCGAAGGCCAATTGTATGAGGTTCAACAAGGCCAAGTGCCAGGTCCTGCACTTGGGTCACAACAACTCCATGCAATGCTACAGGCTTGGGGAAGAGTGGCTGGAAAGCTGCCTGGTGGAAAAGGACTGTTGATTGACAACTGGCTGAATGTGAGCCGGCAGTGTGCCCAGGTGGCCAAAGCAGCCAATAGCATTGTGGCTTGTATCAGAAATAGTGTGGCCAGCAGGACTATGGAAGTGATTGTCCCCCTGTACTCGGCACTGATGAGGCTGCACCTTGAAGACTGTGTTCAGTTTTGTGCCCCTCATTGCAAGACATCAAGGTACTGGAGTGTGTCCAAAGAAGAGCAACAAAGCGGGTGAAGGGTCTAGAGCACAAGTCTTGTGAGGAGCAGCTGAGGGAACTGGGGTTGTTTAGACTGCAGAAAAGGAGGCTCAGGGGAGACCTAATCACTCTCTACAACTACCTGAAAGGAGGTTGTAGTGAGGTGGGTGTAGGTAGGTCTCTTTTCCTAAGTAACAAGTGATATGGCCTCAAATTACTCCAGAGGAGGTTTAGATTGGATATTAGGAAAGATTTCTTCACTGAAGGGGTTGTCAAGCATTGGAACAGGCTGCCCAGGGAAGTGGTTGAATCACTATCCCTAAACGTATCTAAAAGACGTGTAGATGTGGAACTTGGGGACATGGTTTAGTGGTGGACATGGCAGTGCTAGGTTAACAATTGGACTTGATGATCTTAAAGTTTTTTTCCAACATAAATGATTCTATGATTCTAATGGAGTTGCTGAGAGAGTTGATATGTTGGGATGACTGCTATGTGGCACGCTCGTAGACCAGCGTTGGATGTTTTATCTGTTCACTGGAATTCTTCAGGTTATTCTGCAAACTGATTAATTCCACACAGCTCCACTTTCTCTGTGACGTTGAGTAATGACTGTCAGAGATGTTGCTTTTGAAGAAACGTTATTAGATATCCCAAGGCGTTCCCTTCCTCAAGTCAGGTAGAGGCAAAGTGGGCTTTTCTACCTCTATAGTGGTTTTGGCATTGCTGGTTCTGAATTTTCCCTACAAATGTTTTGTTAGGTGTAACTCTGTATTAGCAGGTCTTTGCTTTTTTTCGCCCCACTTCCTGGCTGTGTAGATATTTCTTTCTATTCATGCTAAGTGGCATTTATCTGGTTGGAAGTATTATGTCTCTCATTTTTAAAATGTCCTGTGCTTTCTGTTTTAATGTTTACAGGGAATACAGCTTCAGATGAATTATGAAGGCCTTTCAAAAACGGAACAGGGAAGGGAAGACAGTCTTCTGTAGACTTAAAAAGAAGGGCCAAAACTAAGGCAAATCATGGTTTATTAAAATTAGTTTTAATTTTTCCAGATACACTCAGGAGAGGAGGAGTCATAGTCTGAGAGACTAATTCTTCCTTCTCTCACCCTCATATTTATCTATAAACAGTAAAGTTCTCAACATAAATCAATGCTGTTATTGTATCCACGCTGCTCACAAACAGCTACTAGAATTGATCAAAATAAAGTAACTGTTACTTCTAGTTTTTCATATTTTGCTCAGTGCTAAAGAGGGAATGTTTGCTGCATGTTAACTAGTGTAAGCCTTTGCAAACTGCATGTAGTCAGAATTCCTGGTATTAATCTTTTTGTTTTGACATTTTTACTACTATGAAGTCTCAGTTAAAAGAGAATAGTATTTTTTTTTACCCCTCAGACTGGCTTGTCTTTTCTTATACAGCCACAATATAACACTAAAATAAGTATGATAAGTAGACTTCATTTGTCGTCTTTTTGTGACTGAACTCATAGTTAGCAAATGCTGTCCATTGGTCTGTCCCATTGTTTTTATCGCCATCCTCTCTGTTGCGTGGCAAGCAGAACACAAGTTGTGATCTGACTTAGTCAAAGTCTGCAGTGATCCCTTCTTGGCCAAATCACAGAACTGGTACTTCATCCTTTATTTCCTGTGTGCGTCAGTGCTATCGAATGTATTTCTCTCCTGGATTCTGGTCTTGTCCTGGTTGATTTTACTCCTTATAATTTGATCGTACAGCATATGCTTCATAGATCCTCCTCAGCCTCATGCTGTATTCAGTGTTCTGGGCCTCTTTTTCTTCTTCCCCTGTGATGTGCCATTGGGCTATTTATCTTGCAAACACAAGTTTGACTGTTACCTCTGCAACCCAGGTAGCTGTTGATGTTTGGACAGAATCATGAAACCTAGTCTGTGCCTTCATAATTTTATTTACTTCTATTTTTTCCTTCCCACTCCTCCCCCCACGGTCCAGCAAATAAGATCTTGAGCTGTTCAGACTTATCCCAGGAGCCTCAGCAAGGTTTGCTTGCTTTGACTGAGGCATCCCTCCACTTTCTGTTGCCTTGCAAAATCCGAACAGCTTATCCTCAGGCTTTCTTACATAAAATACTCGAGATTGTTGTAGAGAAATCAATATATAAAGCCTTCGAACCTACTTGTTCTACTTTGTGCTACCCCTATGTAAGGTTTTGGGTGAAGGATTTTTGTCTGCAGACTCTTACCCTGTGTGGTAACTTACTGAAGAGTTTAGTAATACCTCAAGCTACTTTGCCAACCCTAAAATAAGCATGATTAAAAGTAACTTATTCTGAAGAACTTCAGAATTTCTTTGTAGGTGGGAGAAACTTGGTGAAACTTATGAGCAACTTTGTTGCAGGTTGGAAAATGCTTTCTATGAGCATGCACAGACTTACTATTATACAGAAATACGAAGAGTTAAATCTCATAAGGAGTTCTTGAACAAAACCACTCATCAGGTAATGTTACCCTATTTTTGAAATACTGTGCAAGTTATATTGCATGTTAAAACATGAAAATAAGGGTTGTTTGTTGCTTAAACTTTTTTATTCCCCCCCTTCCAACTTGAGATGCCTTCTCTCCGTCTAAAAAGTAAATCTGGTTTATTTTTTGAAACTTAAACTTAAACTTTGATTTTGATTGGTTTTGTTCTTACATTTGTTTGTCTTCCTCACATCTTCCATAGAGGAAGAGCTGCAGCCCAGAAATGAAGTTCTCCAATTTAAAAAAAAAAAAAGAGTTTTTAATTAATCTATATGGTTTAACCTATTTGAATGTGGTATCTTAGCAAGTTGTGGGAAGTGTTTCCCTTAGACATTTCAAACTTAAAGTTGCACTTAATTGGGCTTTTCAACTTTTGCTTTTCAAATTGTTAAATATCTGCTCAGACACACAATGTTCTGTTGTGATTGCTAGCTTCCCTCTCTTGGAAGCTGGGATCCAAGCACTGAGCTCCAAACCAACAATTGACACTGTTGGTGTAGAGGTTTTGGGGTGTTACAAAGCCTCTCCCCTGTGCCAGGGTAAAAGGCTTGGAATAGATTAAATCTGCTGAAAGATCACTGCTGCATCATGGTGGCAGAGAGAACTATTAGGAAACAGTTGCATAGTCAGTTTTTCAAGTCAACTGCTATATTATGTAAACCTCTGAAATTATCACCTGTACTTGCTTTGTAGGTAACAGGTATGTTTGGATGTTTGTGAATGATGTGTGTTGGTTGTGTTTTGCAGCTTTTATTTGTTAGACACCAGTTCAAAATAGCATTCTTCAGTGAGCTGAAACAAGATACACAGAATGCTCTCAAGTAAGACTCACATAATCTTTCCCTACTCTCTCTACCCCAGATTACTGCTAAGCTATAGGCTGTGATAAATATTTTCCCAAATGTACAATTACTTAAACATGTTGGTGTGGTTTAACCCCAGACAGCAACTAAGCACCACGAAGCTGCTTGCTCACTTCCCTGCCTCCACCCTGGTGGGATGGGGAGGAGAATCGAAAACAAGTAAAACATGTGGGTTGAGATAAGAACAGTTTAAATATTGAAATAAAAAATAAAATATAATTGTAATGAAAAGGAAGATAACAAAAAGAGTGACATATAACCCAAGAAGACAAGTGATGCACAATGCAATTGCTCACCACCTGCTGACCAATGCTCAGCCAGTCCATGAACAGCGATCTGCCGCTCCCAGCCAACTCTGCCCAGTTTATATACTGGACATGACATCTCATGGTATGGAATACCCCTTTGGCCAGTTTGGGTCAGCTGTCCTGGCTGTATCCCTTCCCAACTTCTCGTGCCCCTCCAGCCTTCCTGCTGGCTGGGCATGAGAAGCTGAAAAATCCCTGACTTAGTAAAAACACTGCTTAGCAACAACTGAAAACATCAGTGTGTTATCAACATTCTTCCCATACTGAACCCAAAACATAGCACCATACCAGCTACTAGGAAGAAAATTAACTATCCCAGCTGAAACCAGGCCACATGTATGTAAAGGGTGATTTCTTCACTGGGAAGAACTCTTTGATTGGAAGGCTGTTTTCTGCTGTCGGTAATCCTGTTCTTAAATTTTATTATCTTGTATGATTTAACTCTAATTTAAGTATTCCTGCTTAGAAATTACAGAACTGCCTATAATCTTGTGCATGAATTGAGGGCTCATGAAACAAACATGCTGGAAATCAAGACCATGGCAGGATTTATAAATTACAAGGTAACAAGTATACTTCTAATCTTTGACAACCTTTACTTAAAAAAAAAAATAAATAAAAAAAAAATCAATGCATTTTTAATATGTAAAGGTTTAAAAGGTCCATTTTATATTGCTTTCAAGGAGATGGATTAGAAACAGCTATCAGTGGAATACCAATTACATTCAGACTTGCAAAGACTTCTGAATTCCACACAAAAGAAAGATTCTTGGCTGAAGTTTGGGAGTATCTTGAAGGACTGGAGTTCATTTGAGATGCAGTCATCTGAAAGGCTAGATTCTCTTTAACTCTCACTCTGTACAGGGGAAATGAAAACAAGGGTTGCTTGTTACTTAAATATTTTTGTCTTCTTGCAAAGCTTAAACCAGTATAGTTCAGTTACTGCTTGTTAGGAGGAGGAAAATAACTCTTTAAGAATTAGACCATACTTTTGTGGTATTTGGGGCGCTCTTCGGTAAAACAAAACTATCCCACCATTTACAGCACTTAGAACAATCCTGGAGCTGGACTCCATCAAATTCCATTTGCAGACTGCAGGCTTCAAAGATAATGATCTTCCTAGTGGCTCTGCAGTTCTGTTTTGAATTTGGCTGCCAGTTATGCACTCTTCCATTTATGACTTGGAGAAGAAAAAGAACATTAGATGAAATAGAGGATCACATGGTTTCAGGTGTAGTACATTATGGTTTGCATCTATTTTTCTCCCTGTGTTCTCTATGCTATTTGAGCTCTTCAGAAATACATAAAATTAGTTTGTTTCAGTTTTTTGTGAGTGACTTTTTTTTGAGGTTTTTTTTTTTAAAGTTAATCCTGAGCAGCCTAACACAGTTACTTTTCCTCTTATTTCGATTTCTTCTAGATCTGTCGCCTCTGTTTTCAGCATAATACTCCACTGGATGCAATTGCTCAGTTCAGGAAACATATTG